>NW_017805852.1:540177-571371 GCF_001891065.2 Hippocampus comes
GAATGCTTTTCAAAAAAACTTTTACAACAGGAGCAATCACCTCAAACATATGTGCGTTTAACTCATTTAATGCCAGCCGTTTTCCTTAAATTTTGACCATTCGACCCATTTTTTGAAGGCCGACACAAAATTGAATTCTGTCGCTATATAAGACTGGAACCTATCAAAGGAAGTTCAAGGTAGTTTGCAAACTAGCGCTCCCAGCATTTGTTCTAATGTATGATGTGTGTAAAAAAAAAAATTATTCAGGGTCCGGGGATCAAACTGTGGGGGTGAAAATAATGCTCCACAACGTTAGAAAGTCACTCCTCATATGAGGTCGCTGATTCATAAAACTACTCCACAAAGAAAAAAAATCGATGTACTTCGCGCCTCGTATGATGACAGTTCGAACTTGGTTTGTAGTTCGGACCTGGATTACCTGGATTCATTCAACCAACAATGTTTTTTTGGGGAAAAAAATGACGATGTGACAACACTAACTGTTCCAGCTTGATTTGTGAGATACGTATCGAATCGTTTTTCAAATCGAGACGTTGCTGAGAATTTGTTGGTTTCTTTAAATGTAATGATTTGGAAAAGATTAGGCTATGGGAGGCTTTTACGTGTCTGCAATAACCCCAAAATAGGTGAATTTGTGAGATGAGATGTGTTTTTGTTCACATTTGATTCGTTAGCTAGTTAGTGAGCCAGCTTGTTAGCTGAGGTGGCATGAAAAGGCCACAGCGACTCACTGTCACCATCTTGTGGAACAAAAATAAATTGCACGTGGCGCTTGTAACTCACAAGAAACTCATAAAACCGCCATCTTTTTCATCAATGAAAGTTATGATTTATTATTTTTTTTAGTTAATGTTTTGTTAAATACAGCTTCAAATGGACAATTTTACTGTCTTCCAGAGCAAGGAGTCGGCTCGCAAGCTGGTGGAGCACGGACACAAGGGCACTGTGCTGAGTCGGCAGGAATTTGAGCAACGGAAAGCAGCATCAGCATCGGCGACCCGCGACCACCGGAACCGGACAACGTGAGTTTTACTCTCACACGAGGCGTCGTCCGCCTTGTGACTAACGTGCGGAAAACCGCCCGTGACATATCTGGAAGCGCTTTCACGCTGTGAAATCTTGACGTGGCTGTGGCTGACTATTTGTGTGTGCGTGTGCGGATGCAGGAAGCTGCCGGGTATCAGTTTCCGCAACTCTTTCGCTTCCAAATCCAGTCGCACGACAGGAAACCTACAAAATGGTTTTGACATAAATGCAAAATACAGTAACACTCTTGGACTGTGGGCCTTTTGTATGCCCCAATTGTTGGTTGGTTGGTTAGTTCATGATCAGCATGGGCACCATGGTCAACTTTTGGATAAGACCGAGATGTTTTTGTTCGCGGCCAGCAAGTTAGGCCTTCACTCAATCAATCTCTTTGTTTACCACGAACCACTGCTGTTTTTTTTTTTTTTTTTTCTATTGTCCTTCCAGCAAAGCTCCCTCGTAGCACCTGCCAAGTGGATCACGAAGCGCTCCAACACAAAGAGAACTTTTTCCTGACGGGTCTTGCGGGTCCACGTTGTTGTTGTTGTTGTCGTCGTCAAGCCTTTTGCACCTGCGAACACCAAAGCCCAAAGCTCCCCCTCCTCCACCTCCTCGCCCTCCTCTGCCCTGCTGTTCGGGGAACGTCTTTCACCTTCCAGCCTGGTGTCTTTTCTCACCATTCTGTCACAGTTTTTTTTTCCTGCCCCCCCCTTCTCCTCCTCCTCCTCCCTTTCCATCCATCGTGCTCTCCCAGAGACCTTTAGTGCCTGCAGGTGTATAAATAGAGCTGTTTTCAATTAAGCCGGCCTGTAGCGTGCATCTGATCAATGCGTGCGCCCCCCCGCCCCCCCTCATCCCTCCCTCTTTTTACCCCTGCACCTGTGGTAATAAAATACGCGGGGGAGTGGAGACGTTGCCCCGGCGTTGGCCCGCTCTCCTCTTCTCTCCTCTCAAGGACGATGCACTTTTTTTTTTTGCTAGCACGCTAAAGAGTGGAGGAAGAAGAAGAAGAAGAAGAAAAAAAAAGACCAAACAAAGAAGCTTCCAGGGCAGTGAAATTCAATAGCAGGGAATGAATGGGATGCTTAGTCGTCGTCGTGTGCTTATTTGGTTAGCAAAAAAAAAAAAAAAAAAAAAAGAAGGAGAGAGAGGAGGGCTGCGACGGGAATCCACTGCTTCGACTTGGGATGGGAGCCCGAAATGGAGCTGGAATTAAATAAATACCACCGACTTTTTATCCAGGCACGTTCAACCTGGAGACCACCTAGCGTGACTGACGTTTCACATTTCTTCCCCGCCAGCTTTTTGCTGTGTCATGGAAATTGTGTACGGCGGGCCGCTACATGCGATCGGATAATCACGTTTTTTGACAGGTCGCTGTAAACGAATGTATGTTTGTGATCGTGAGGCGTCGCCATGGCTACGGAGAAGGCTGACAGCAGCTGCCGTGCGTAGTTTCTCTTCTTGTTTTGACGGAATAATCGACAAAGACATTTCTGGTGAAAGGATTTCAAGAGGGTTTTGAACTAGGTTCGGGTTTTGGACAAAGCTAAGCGTTTCAAATGATGCTCTGTCGCCAGGATTGGAGTTTCAAAATCGGGTTTCAAGCCCGAGATGGAATTTTCAACCACGGCACAATGAGTACCGATACTGGCCTTATCTTACGGCATCGGGTACTCATGGAGGCTGCCGATACCAGCCACCGATACAAAAGGTCAAAAAATGTTCTCATCTAGTGAATCCTCCTCGGCAGAAGTTGGCAAAATACTGTTGCAGTCTGACATATCGGTGATTGTGTTCAATGAAATTTTAGCCCATCACTCACTTTTCGGCTCGCTGGCGTGGTTTTGAGGGTTTCCATCATGACTCGCCCGTGAGTCCACACCGCAGGCTGCTTTGTCCGCGATTCATTTTCTTTCCATCCACCTCAAACTCTCCCGCTCGCTCGCGTTCACCATCATTCGGCGTGCAAAGCAAAAGCAGAGGCGTGAACACGCTGCCCGCACGTTTAGCGACAACCAACACGGTGACTGACGAGATGTTTCTGGTTTCGAAGTTTTGCTTTCTTGTTTGATTCATTTCTTGGTCGCTTGCGTCGGTAGTTTGGCTGCTCAGTCCAGACGTTTTTTTTTGTTTTTTTTTATTGTTTGGTTGCTTGCCTGTGTGCTTTGGTCATCTGTTTTGTTTTAATTGATTTAGGTCAGATTTTACTTTGATGGTTCGGTTTTGCTCAAACACTTGTTTGTTTGGATCTTTCGATTGGTAGTTTGGGTTTCCAGCCAGGCCTCCACGGTGTTGTTTGGTTCATTTTACCTTAGTTTGCGAGCCGTTTGGAGTGCTAATTTGGTTGATTTTTGATGGGTCCTTTTTTTTTGGTTTGTTTTCGGTTTGCTGGATGAGGAGTCTGCAATGCATGCATTATTCATCACATGGTATGGCGCCGTGCGATGTTCGCCAAAGCAGCATGCGGTGTTCGGGCGGGACAGGCCCTAGTGCAATCAGTCCATCTTTCCTCCACAGTGATACCTCCGGGGAAGCTGTCCTCCTCCAATCCTGTATCATTCGGTGGATGTGGAATCCTTTGGGCCTCACCGAGCCCACCTCTAGAGGAGGAGGAGGTGGTGGAGGAGAAGGGGCAGTAAAACAGGCACCCGTGTAGTTAGTCCACTTTTCTGTGGAAGTCGAGGTGTAATCATGACATGACTGACACAAAATCCAAATTGTGACCGCGAATCCATTTGTTCGGGCTCAACTGGAGCCGTTCCACTGCAGTCTGAAAATCTGGCCAAGCTCCCCAAGCAGATTCCTCATGATGGACAAGACCATGTTGAACGGTCGGCAAGATTGTTCCATCTGTGTTTCTTCAAGCTTCTTTGTCATGTTTCCACTTGTCCTTCTCCATTTCTTTCTCCCCCTCTTTTTCTGTAGTGATTTAGCAGGGATTATTTTTATGGTTCCCAAATCCTGCTGCCTCCTAAATCAGCAGAATCCAAAGCCCCCCCCCCCTCACCCCGCGCGCCCCCGCAATCCTGCGCCGGCCTCAGTGGTCTGGATGAAGGGCAGGAAGCGGTTTCCACATCTTTATAACGGACGAGCGTCAGACGAGCGGCTCGCGGCCTCTTCTGCGTTTTGTCTTTCAAGTGCTGCTGATTGAGTATGACTGATTGACGCTGTGCGTAATTATTGCCACCTTGTTGTTTTATTGGGTTTCAAGTGTTGCCGTTGAAGGGCTAAGGAGTGGGGGTGACAGCCAATAAAAGAGAAGTTTTTTTGTTTTTTTTTAAATCAGGCTCTAAATGAAATCGGGTGTCGCCAGATAACGAGCTGACGAGGGCGCAAAACCGCAAAGATAACATCTGTGACGCAGGCTGGGTTGTGCTCGGTGCTCGGTCGTCTTCTTCTTGGTTCATTCTGACATTGTGCAACGGTTGAAAAGTGTCACTAGTGACGCCAACAGGTCTCAAACTGAACAGCGGCGGCGCATTTGTGACACGTCAAGCAGATGGCGTTGACTGTAGCTGACTTCCCTTCGCTTCCCCCCCCCCCACCTCTCGTAATAATTTCACGGGCCATCTGCTTTGACGGCGTTGCGGCGCAAGCTAATTAGCAAGTCGTTAGCTGTTAATAATGCTAATAACAACGAAGCGAGTCAACATGAGCCTGGGTTAAAAAAAAAAAAAAAGAAGCAAAAAGAGGGTGTTTTGCTCCAGTGCCGTTCACTGGCCGTGACTTTCGAAGTGGCCCCCCACCACCTTGCCTCCTCAACACCTGTGTTTACTTTGGGGCCGCTGGAGCACCACCTGGCGAACCCCCGCCCGCCCCCGCCTGACCCACAACAAGATGGCGTACGCATGCGGCCTGCAACTATTTGCTTACCACTGCACTTTTTTCCTTTTTCTCATTTTTTCTTAAAAATGCTTTTTTATGTAACCAGCGTGAGACTCACAACACGCAAATAAATCGCAAAGTAGTTTCATTGCTTGTTTTTGTGGGAAGGTGGAGGGAGAAATGTAGCAGATTCAACAATAATCTGTTCCTGTCGAAATTTTATTGATCCAAGATGTCTAATGATGAACAAACCACCAAAAATCACAAGAAATATTGTGCGAACTATCGTAAATGTGTAGCTGCAGCTCACCTTCTACCTCGCGCAGTCGCAGCTGTCGCATGAATGCTAAAAAACATCTAAGCACGTCGTGATTACAAACATGCAATTGTTAACTTTCACCTTGAGTGACGAACCAAATGCTGCGTCACCAGAACTGTAAGGAGGGCAAGTGTTCAACTGCTTTATACGAAGAAGTTCCAACATGCTAACTACTTTGAACTTCTTCAAGGACACTGGCGAGCTCGGGATGTGACATCCGGGACAACTTCCTGAAGGAGCTAGCCCAGCGTGAGGAAGCCAACCGCACTGGGAAAATGACAGTGAGTACACTCACATTCTAATTGTCTTGTGAGCTTTTTTTTTTGTTTGTTTTGTTTTAATTCTTGACAGTTTCAACTATCTAGCACTGAATTGTTGAGATACAGCGTTAAACTGTATTTCACCATTGCAGTTGTGGTTTTTTTTTTGGGGTGGGGGGGTGCATGAGTCGCCCCTCCCCAACTACAGTAAACCACCCTCCATTGTGGTTTCCAGATTTGCAGATTTTTTTTTTTTTTTTTTGTACAGTTTATGCAAAACTCACGCAGTTTTATTTTAGGTGTGATTCCACTTTGGGCCACTAGATAGCACACATTGTTTGACGCTGTGTACATTTGAAAAGAAGAAGAGTGAAAAGCGGAAGCATTTCAAGCTCATCCTAGCTTTTGCTGAAAGTTAAATCTTGAATAATGAACGTGAACTCCTTAATCCCGCTTATACGTGACAAGATTTTCAAGTGTGGTTGGAACAGGCCATTTCAACGCACCAATAATTTTGAAAATTGATACATTTCAGGAAAATTGAGTTTTATCGTTGAATAAGCGTGCGAGGAGGGTGTCACTTTTTTTTGCGGTCGACATGGTGATTTTGATTCCACACGCAACGTGATGGCTCAAGCCGGTTTTCGCGGGCCTACGTAGCCTCAGTGCTAACCGGCGCAAACTTGGCATTGGAATGCCTTCAGGGGGAGGTGGCGTCACCTCGCGGTCGCAAACTTCCCGTTCTGTTCAAGGAAACGCTTGTGGCGTGCCGCTTCCGGCGCGCCGCACGGGATGCCCGCGACGCGTCCAAGTGGAGGTAAAGCCCCGGACGGAATGTCGGGCACGAGAGGCGGGGGAGTCGCATATTTGGAGGTGGCCAGTAACAACATTGGAAAGCTGCTGTTGGGACAAGGACAGGCCGCGGGACATTGGAGGTCGCCTGCCTCTTATTGGTGTGCACTGCACATTCCGGAAACATTCCCGGGTGGCGGGAGATTTCCTGACGCACGTCGAGCATAGCTGTTAACTCAGCAAGTGAGATTTCCTTTCGCCTGGCTGATTTTAAAAAAAAAAAATTCATGTCTATACAGTAAGGTGATTTTTATGATCTGTATCTATGTATTATTAGTTCAATGCGCGGACAATTTTGAGTCAATTTTCTTCACCCATTTCTGTTGTGCGAGATGACAATTGCCACCGATTTGATCTGACTGTGTGGATTGTTAGGTTTTACGTTTCATATCTAAACCACAAGGTGGTGACAAACAAACATATTTTAATCTGTAAATTGGTGTTCATCACAAACCTTTTTTGAACCAGTGGAAGTTTCATTTGATTTTAATTTAAAAAAATATATTGTTGTTTTTTTTTTTACTATTTTCACTTTTTCACACGTCATTTTTTTTTTTACAGTTTTGATTTTTTTTCACAATTTACATTTTTTTTTAATTATATGTAATGTCTTATCATTTTTTTAATGTTGATTTTATTTTTAGCATTTTGTTTTAATTTTTTTAATCATTTTCCTACTGTTTATTTTTTTTTTTAAACCAATTGAATTTCCTTTTCAATTTTGACACGTCACCTGTAGCGGGTGCTGTAAACTCCAACCGGCGATCGTGTCGAGTACCCAGTCCATCCGTCACACTCGGGACTGACAGCCAGATGAAGCCTCCGTTTGAGTGCCCACAAAGGACGACTTTGAGGCACAATAATTGTCTTTCCTCGCCGCCGAGGATATTGCCATTGTGCCGCTTTGTGTCATTCGTCACACTTTTGTCCCGCCACCTTTCAACAAGCTGGTTTGAAATTACAGCTGTCAGTTCACCTGTTGCCTCAGTGCAGCACCCCGCGCCCTCTAACCCCTACCCGTCCAAGCTTCATTCCAACACAGCTACTTCATATTCATGGGCTGGAAGGTCTAATTTAGATATTGACATCAGATGGTCTATGATGTCATGTAATGTACACA
Organism: Hippocampus comes; assembly: GCF_001891065.2. Lineage (NCBI taxonomy): Eukaryota > Metazoa > Chordata > Actinopteri > Syngnathiformes > Syngnathidae > Hippocampus > Hippocampus comes. The sequence continues at coordinate 547,586 of NW_017805852.1, forward strand.
TTTGAAGTTGGATGATCTTTTTTTTTTTTTTTTATAATAATAATAATAATACATTTCATTTTAGGCTTTGGTTCATCATTATGATGTGTGGTCACTACTGCCCGAAAAGGCTCCAGTGCGCCTGCGGCCCTCGGGAAGGATAGGCAGGCGCTTTGGATGATGGATGGATGGATGGGTCACTCATGTACGCTTCAATGTTGTCGTCTATAATGTACATGTATGCATCGTATTCAATGGGGTGTAATCTTCTGTACATATCGACATCATATTTGATGTTCTTTGGTCTCGACTGTTTTGACTTGTACACAAAGCTGCCCCTGAAAAACATCGGCTTTATTTGCACAAGGTTCGAAGCGGCTTAAAAAAAAAAAAAAGAAAGAAAAGAAAAGAAAAAAAACGTTTTCCTTTTTAAAATTCTTCTTAAATTAATTCAGGTTGCACCTGCGCGGGGTGCCCCAGGGGGTGTCCATTGTTGTCGGGAGGGAAGGCGGGGGGTGTGCGTGTGAAACTGAAGGTGAGCTTGCCTCCCAGCAGGACAGAACGACACATTCAAAGCTGGTTCGGCTTCATTGAATAGCCTCAGTAAAGTGTAGTCAACACATGTAAATTGAGCCTAAAATGGCTGCCTTTCTATGGCTTCTTGAGCCTTTTTTTTTTTTGCAGGTCTACTCATGACAGACATACACACCAAACTTGATGTTGTTAAGTTGAGCCAGCCTTTGGGGTTTGAATTTTCAAAGATGTGCTTGTCTTGATCAATTTGAACAATAGCAACTCAACTTCAAACCAAAACAGCATTCTGCTTGAGTCATTTGGGGAAAGGCTTCTTGAGCCTTTTTTGTGCGGCTCGACTCAAAGTGACATTTTTGTCTTACAAGGACCCCAGGAGAGGGCCTAAAAATTAATCGCTACTTAAAAACAAAATGGCGGACTTCTTGTGGTCGTCAGGCTGGGCTTTTTGAAACTTTTTTGCGGGTCTATTCCTGATAAACATTTCGACCAAATTCCATCTCGTCAAGTCACACCGGATTCTGGGGCTTAATTTTAAAAAGCTCTCATGAAGCATTTTTTCATTGAAAGACCCCTGAAAAGCCAAATTTAATGTTGCTAAATGATACCTTCAGGCATAAATTTTCTAAAAATCCTGATTAGTGTGACCAGACCAATTTCCTCTGATTTAAAATGTATTTTTGATTCATTCCCAATCTTGTTCTGCTTGGACCACTGTAGGGATTTTCTTTTTTTGGTCTCCCATCGAGGAATTTGTCAGCTGGGCCTGCGCAGCGTGTCCCGTGCCCCGAGGGGACGCGGTGCATAAAAGAAGTGTTTGTCTTTCAGGGAGGCTGTGCGCCTGGCGGCCAGTCGTGTATTGATAAGCTCCTGTCACTATAGATAATAAGCTGCTCGCTCATGCGGCCCGCAGATCAAGTGTAGCATTGAAATTAAAGAGGAATTCCCAGCGCTATTGCATTACACGCCCCTCCGTGTGTGTGTGTGTGTGTGTGTGTGTGTGTGTGTGTGTGTGTGTGTGTGTGTGTGTGTGTGTGTGTGTGTGTGTGTTTGTCCTTTGCGGCGGCCATGGGCAGTAAAAAAACAACAATGGCAAGTTTGATTTCAAAGGCGAAAAGATGCAGGGCTATCATGTGACCTTGACTTGAATAGCATCATGGAGTGATCCTGGAGTGGGCGGGGACAAAAATACAGCGGGATCCAACTTATCCACTAAAAAATATATCTAATTTTTGAATAATTTTTTCTTCATTCTTGAAAAGTTTTTTTATTGGACTTTTTTCAGTTTTTTTTTTTAATTTAGAAATTTCTCTTAATTTTTTTTTTCATTTCTTCTGTTTCATTTTTTCCTAAAAGTGTGTTTTCTGTTTTGAATATTTCTATTTAAAAAAAAAATATATATATATATGTTATGATTTTTTTTGGACAAGATCAAAATGATAATTTCCAGAGCAAAAAAAGAAAAACATCCCCTAATTTTGCTGATTTAAGTTCAGGCGTATGTATTCAATAAATGAATGTGAAAACCCTTGCTGCACCAAACAGTGGATACAGGTGTTGCCATGGCCTGTAGATGGAATTATTTCCATTTCCATGATGTCCCACCGGGGGGTCGGTTGGGAAAAGAAGTGTTCCGTGATTGTGGATCATGGGTTTTCAATCGACTTGACGTGCTTCTGGCCCGCAAGTTGAAGGTGTCCTCAGGCCAGGAAGGGTAAATGGAGGGCCTGCCTGCGACGTGTCTTTGGCGGAAGGTTTTCCCCGGACGCATCAAGGTCGCGTGCAGATGTAATCTTGGAGCGTCCGCCGCTGCAATCCATCATCATTTAGCCTCTTGTTATCTTTAGCCTTCCTTTCACTTGCACTCACTTTCTACAAAATGAGCATATGTCGCTACTTTCATCATTTTTTTATGCTCGGGTGCCTCTTTGCGATCCTTGACGCGACGCTTTACGCTCCTCAACGTGCCACTTGGCGCTCCTCGACGGGCCCCTCTCCCTCATGTGCTGCTTTGCGCGCTTTCCTGGACGTGACGCGTCTTGGGTGACACCGTTGAACAGAATATTCCGGTACTTGTCTAGGGGGGAGCGATTGTTTTGAACAAAAGTGTAATTAACCATTCCTGTGCAAAATAGATGACTGCAAAGGGAAAAAAAACAAAAAACAGCCAAATGGAGGAATGTCTTATTTATCGGCGGAGCGAAACCATCTGCCTCGTGGCCACGTGTTAGCGTTCATGACGGTTACGCGCAAACACGCCGAGAATCTGAAAGCTAAACCATTAGCTCAAATCTTTGGTATTTCAGCACAAGGGCACCCACGTTCACCTGACAACCTCAGTAGCAAGTGTGTGTGTGTGTGTGTGTGTGCGTGCGTGTCTTGAGTGGGGTGAGTATGTGTTTTGAGTGGTTTTGAGTGTGCGAGACAGTGTGTGCGTGTTTACATGTGCGTTGGGAGTGAGTGAGTGTTTAAGAGAGAGCGGCGCTGTGCACTATTTACTCAGGTGGAATAATACACTCCGGTGCGTGTGGTGATAAAACAAAAGCGGATTCCCAAGAATGTGCTCCATATGTTGTCCACAGCAAATCAGCGGCGGCTCAGGTGGCCGACTGCATGTCATTGTGTTCACCCCCAAATGGATTCTTTCATGGAATTCGACTTCCTTACCAGACTCGAGCAAAGGCAAGGCCTTAGCGACACCAGGCTAAAACACATCGAAGAAAGACCAACAAAGGCTCAAACAGTGCTAACAGGGTATAACACATGTAAAAGAGGCTAATGTGGGGCTACAATGGCTATAACACAGCTAAGCGAGGCTAACAGGCTAAAAAAACAAATAAAAAAGGCTAGCTTGCACTTTGTATTTGTTCTATGGCATCTGTTGCATGACCATATTGACCATATTAAGGAAAATAAAAATACTGTACACACTGGATTCACATCTGCGCTTGTTGGTCCGGCCTTGATGATGTCATCAAAGACTTCCTGTCGTGAAACATTGTCCAGATCGTCTTTTATTGACACACTGAGACGCACACGCTGCTCGCAGGCAATACGTATGGACACAAAGTTTGACTTCAACAACCCTTCACCTTCAAAATCTGTCACAACACTCGTCATTCTCACCTAACCATTCTTCCCCTTGAAACTTTGTTTCGCCTGTTAGCTTTTCTCTTTGTTTCGGGTGTTTTTTCTCACTTAGGCAAAAGCTCAGCTAATTAGCCTTTGTTAGTTTGTCTTAAGTCACTGATGCTGTAGTGGTACACTTGCTGGACTTGTGTGCAGGCAGCGTGGCCCTTTAGCCTATGTTAGCCTCTTTGTTTGGATTTGCGGTGTTGTTGACTGTGTTAATCTTTTTAGTCCATTTTAGTGATGCGTTAGCCTCTCTCACTCTCTCCCAAGTTAGTACCGTTTTAGCCTCTCAGCTGCGCTGTTTGCCATGAATTTGTATGCTACTGTTGGAAGCTTTATGTTAGCCTCGGTCAGCGGTTAAGTCAAGTTCTGGCCTCCATCTTTGTTTGCTGTGTATCTCCATTAGCCCTATTAGCTGAGCTTTAGCCCATATTAATGTTAGCCTGAGACACCGGGCAGGGGTTAAGACGAGGCTAAAATGGGTGACAACACAGCGAAGAGTGGTAGCCTTATGCTAGCCCCTCTTCGCTGTGTTTTCATCTCTGTCACGTGTTTGCCTCTCTTAGCCATGATAGCCTCTGTCGTTGTTTGCATTGTGTTTGAGAACAAAGGGACTTGCATCTTATCTTTGAAATAGAGCTTTTAAAACTGATACAACTTTAATGAGCTGTGAAAAAGGTGGATTAGCGCACGCCTGTGTTTGCCAGAGCAACAATATGTCACTTATTTATCTAGTCTGTCACGACCAAATCATGTGCGCACTCTATATATCACAAAAAAAGGCTATGCTAGGCTTCAAAGCATGTATTTGACTTTAGTAACCTATTAATATTCCACCATGAAAATGCTGGATTGAAGATGAAAGTTGCTAGTTTGCTTTAAATGTTATGTATTGCCATTAAAACAATATATTTGGTCACAAAAAAGACCACAAAAACACCATGGTGGCAAAAGGTAATATTGGAACAAATAAAGCACTATTTGCCCATAAAAGACTCTATTGGACTTTAAAAAAAAGATAATATACCATAGTCTGCCTTAAAAATCAACAATTTTGTTCTTACAAAGTTTGATTTTTGCTATCCTGGAATAGTTTATGATCAAAAAAAAATATTTGTACGATTCAGTGCAAAGGCTAATTTGACCACATTTTTTTTTTGCTTGACAAAATTATTTATTTCCATTAAAATGCTAGATGTGGGATGTGGCGGTAGGTTTTTCTGTGTATCCAATGATATATTTGGTCTTTTGAAAAAACGATATTGGGTTAGTACAGGTCATCGTTGGAAAGAAAAATCACATGTGCATTTGCAATTAAAACACTATTCACAAAAAGTGCTATTATTTGACCACATAAATTGTCCTAATGGGCTTTAAAAGGCCCTATTCTGCGATATATGGGCTAGTTTCTGGAATTAACGCTTATTTAGCCATTAAAAGCATGTTTGTTCACAAAAAGGCTATATTAGTTGACCCCAAAAAATGTATTTGTATTTGCTGTGTCAACACCGTATGTCCAGGTGCTCTCATGTAGTGTTTATGCATTGCTCCAAACACACCTTCTCAGGAATCCTCAAACAGGAAGTGCTGCACTTTTACGTAATCTTGAACATTCGGATGAATATTTGGACCGCTACTCTTTCCTCGCCTTTGATGTTTCCCCACTTGTGATCCTGAAAAGCTGCCAACTTCCCTTCCGCAAGCCACCTGACGGTTCAGATAAAGCTCCAAGTGCCCTCCTGCTCGCATCCATCCTGCTTCCATCTAGTTTATCAGTGGCGTAGGCCCAGACGCCATCTGGGCTCGCTGATAGCATGACGGCGGCGTCCGTTCACGGCATGGAAATCCTTTATCTTACCGCGATGCTCTCCCCGTCCGAATGTCGATAGCTCGGGAAGGACCAGATAAAAAGCTGTTACACATTGAAAATTGCATATGCTTAAAGAAGCCAAACTGTTTTTGATGTAAAAAAAAATGTTAGCTTTGTTGAGAATTATGTTGTCTTTTCAAAGATTCATGCTAGGTCAATCTTTACTTTGCATCGCACATTTAGCATCATCCAGAGACTACTCTCTTCTTTTAATTTGCTAAATGTTAACCAAAAATGTGTTCAGGATTTATTATTATTATTATTATTATTGTTATTATTATTTATTTATGTTTTGTAAAAACACATTCATCAGGGTAATAAGTGACAAAGGTGTCTTTGATGTATACAAAACATGTTTTATTTTCATCAAATGCTAAATTGTCCTTGACATTTATCATAAGGCTGCCTGTTCCTCAACAACTGAAATTTGAGTCATTCAAGGTGAAATTGGCTTTGTTCCTTCCAACTATTGTGAATGAGAGATCGATTGAAGACTCAAAATTGTCTTTGATGTTGATAAAAGTCAACAAAAAACATGATTTCAGATCTTTGGAATTTCCTACTGAAATGAAATGGCTTCTTGCCAGGCTAGTAGGCTCGTTCTTGCAAGCAATGTATGCGTAATCTTTGCCGAATCCTCTCGCTTGTGTGCTCGGCGAAGGTAATCATGTTTGGACACCGGGCGGCACACGCTATCTTCTTCCTGGCTCACTTACGTCTCCGTCTTTGATGATACCAGCAGAGAAGACATCCTTCCCCCTCCGCGGGCCATCACTGGACTGCGAGACCGCTGCCCTCTTGGCCGGCAACGGCGACGATATTTGCCTTGGCGGCGTTCCGGGCAATGAGGCCCTGTGGCGAGGCCTCCTGCCTTGAAACGTCATGCCCGAGTTCTCCACGATAATGCTGACAAGTGCTCGGTCGGACCCACTGGGCATGATAAAACAACGTTTTTTTTTTTTTTATGTCGTCAAATACTAATGGATGACCTCTGGAGTCTTCAAGAGGTTTTCATCAACATCAAAGACAATCTAGTCTTCAATCAATTAAACATCCCCTCCACAAACATCATTAAGATTGTCTTCAATGTCATCAAAGACAATCCTAAATCTTCAATGAGAAAACGTCATGCCCGAGTTCTCAGCGATAATGCTGACAAGTGCTCGGACCCACTGGGCATGATTAAACAACGTTTTTTTTTGTTTTTTTTTTTTTTGTCGTCAAATACTAATGGATGACCTCTGGGGTCTTCAAGAGGTTTTCATCAACATCAAAGACAATCTAGTCTTTAATCAATCATACATCCCCTACACAAACATCATTAAGATTGTCTTCAATGTCATCAAAGACAATCCTAAATCTTCAATGAGCCTAGCATATGTCTTTTTAAAATCATCTAGGAATTTAGTTTTTCGTAAGCCATTTTTACAAGACATTTTTTTGTAAAGATCTTTGACATAGCTACTGTATTTGTGTTTGGAAACATCAAAGACACGTTTGTCTGATTGGGATGATCAAACATTTCCACTGAACCGACCTTCCTTGTCATTTTCTTTCCCGTATGCATTTTTTGTAAACTTGTTTTGTTTACAATTTGTAAACCGGTCTCTCCAATGAACGTCATCTACATGTTTTTACAAATCAAATCTCACGGGGGCATACTTGTATACATCAAAGATGAAAATGACAAGGTGAGCGTTAAAAATTCCTGCGCTTCATTATGGTAAATTGAGATGAGCTGACACTTCCTGGCCTTGTTCATTAAAGAGCGACGCTAAGCTACGTTGAGCAGGCCCACCGCAAACGCTGTTTCCTTTCCCAACACGCCGGTCGCTGACACTCATTAGCCGGCTCGTAGCCGATCATAAAATGATGCCGGACGGGAGAATTTAAGAAGGTGGCGGCGTCGAGTCGAGGCGCTCTGCTTTGTGTCACGCTGCGCAGCGGCCATCTTGTGTTTGCTCAAGAGGTGGGACCACTTGACACGGCACCGTTGGGTCAAATCCCCAAAGAATTTTAAGCCGCTCATTAATGGCCACCATGTATTTGTTTACGCTCTCTTTATGGCCCTCCGTCAGTGGACGTCACTCCGGAGTTTCAGCAACAAGTTATTGCTTTGCTCGTTGATTACATCAAAGATGGTCATTTTTGGAAACGTGACAGAAACTTTATCAACATTTCACATTGTTACCTCATGTACCTACGAATGACGCAGCATCAGTCGCAACTGGGGCGTCGGTATCTTGCTCAAGGAATGAGTATGCCGCCCTCCTCAACATCAAAGACAGCAAACATCCATTTTCCGATCCGTTTTATCCTCACAACGGTCGCGGGGGTGCTGGAGCCTATCAAAGACACTTAACAGTCTTTGTATTTGGTCATCAGTGACAATTTCCAAGTCTTCAACAAACATTCGGTATGCATCTTTGGAAATATCAAAGATAACTCTGACAAATGAATCCGATGCTGATCATTTAATACTTTTTCGTTTTTTTTTTGCTCTCCAAACTTCAGCTGCAAGCCGTCCATCACTCCAATGCGCAAATGTTTGGCATTGGCCCCTTTCACTTCTCTCTGCTAAGATAAACAAGGACGTCCAGAGAGCTCAAGTTGGTTTTTGCTCTCGTGGAGCTCGTTACGCAAATGTTTGTTACGCAAATGTTTCCGCTGCAACTTAAGCCCCATGTTAAAGAGGGAGCTCACCCAGCCATGTAACGTTTTAACTCAGGAGTAGGAAGAGGAGAAGAGGGGGCCCTCTCGAGTAAACACGGCTAATAGCGGCTACTCCAAATAAACACTCGCTTGCTTTAAAACAAAATGGCGTCGCTAAAAGGGCTAGCTGACCGGCGTGGACTTGGACGAGACCCTAGCATGACTCGTTGTTTTTTGTGGACTTGGAGAAGGCGTTCAACCGTTTCCTTCTGAGAGTTCTGTTGGGGGTGGGGTGGAGGTGGGGGCTTTGGGAGTACAATATGGGGTACAGAACCCCCTTGACATGGACTGTTGGAAGCGTGGTCCGCATTGACGGCAGTTAGTCGTGATTCATTTCCTTGCAAATGTTTTTTTGCAGATATCAAAGAGAATTTATTGCCTTTGATGAAACCAATGTCAGTGTTTGTAAATATCAGACAATTTAGAGCATTCGATGACCCAAACATTAAACACTTGACCCTAATAGATTTTTTTTTTTTTTGGTGAACATCCAAGTCTATTTTCAGTGTCTGATGAAACAGAATGTAGTTTTTTTTTTAATGTAAACATTCTAAAACATTTTTTGTCTCCAATGACACTAATGGGACAGAGTAACCAAGCTTACATTTTTGTCTTGAACATCAAAGAAAATTTTAAGTACAATCCGGCTCTCGAAATAAACGGCCAGCATAACATATGAAAAATATGAGCTAAAAAAAAACAAAACTAGATTTTGGTCGGTGTTGCGACTTGTTTCCTGCGTAACGCTGCCATTGCTAAGGCTAAAGCTAAAGCGTCCCGTCAACGCGGGTGCACGCGTCACCATAGGGATGGGTCAAAAGAATTAACCTGCGCTTTTGTTTTGAGGCGCCGCCCACACTTGACTTGATTTTTGGCAGATCGCTTTGGTATGTTTGACATTTCCTTATTTGTCCACAAAAGCACACTTGGCATTCTTTCACGCTTTGTTTGTTTTTGCACTTTCACCCGTTCCACCGCGCTGCCAGCAGTTTTACAGAGCGCGTACCTTTTATTTTGTAATTCACATTCTTTTGACAAGTGTGGCCACAAGTTGGGTGGCGGCGGCAAAAAAGTGGATGCTTTTACTCTGAAATAACTGGGCTGACCACATTTTGGTTTGAAAACATGAGGCTGCTTTTCTTGTTGTTGATTTTTTTTTCCCCACATATATTGTCCATGGGCGGCCCGGTGTCAAGTGGTTAGCGCGCCGTCCTCACAGTGCAGAGGTACCAGGTTCGATTCCAGTAATTGACAGATTATGGCATCCAGTCATATTTAGTTTCTGCTTAAATGTCGATAAATGAACATTTGGGTGACATTGTCCATCTGTACTGTGAAGCGCCGTCCAATGAGTTCTGAAGCATTTGGCTAGGTATGAGCAGAGCCAGATGTTCCCCAAAACACTTTGGTAATTATCCTGCTGCTTTTGTCCGCAGTCGAATCCTCAATAATTACAAGATAACCCGTTCAATTGGCAGCCATACGGGCCAGCATCGCAGCACTACCACCACCACCGTGCTTCACTGTTGAGGTGGTACTGAGTGTGTCTGTGTGAGAAAGACACACTGTCTATAGTGTGAAAAGTCAGCGCGTGCTCAGCTAGCCACTTTGATGTGTTAATGATGTTTTGGTCAATTTGAGATCGTCTGGATAATCTCCAAAACATTCAGTTGGCAATTTGACCAAGCCCGCACTGTTTGAAGTCGGATTTGTTTTGGGTCACGGCAGGATTTGCAAATCCAACACTTGGTCTTTGAATCTAGGGGATCATGATTTCAACTCGAGGATCTGTCTTTGGACAAAACTGGTCATTTTTTTGGGACTTCGGGATTGGTATTCAAACCAAACAGAGAGCCTGCGGACCAAACGGTTTATCGCTGGACCTGGTGCCCTATCTTTGGATCAGAGGCCTTGAGACCAAGCCTGCCTTTTTGTCTTTAAGGAGTGTCATCAGGAGCTCGGACTTCAGCTCCCATCGGCCAGTTTCCACTTCTCCTTATGCTCTTTGCAGGTGTTCTCATTTTGTATTTGTGTCTCATACAAGGTACCACTCCGTCATTAAAAAAAAAAAAAATGGAAGAATATGTGGTGCTTCAAAGTCATCTACAAAGACAAAAAAACAAACTCAACCTAAGTCCTTAAATCCTGGAAAGTCTTGACTGACACAACGCGGTCCAAGACAAAGCGGTGCACCTTGCTGAGCTTTGTAGTACCCGTGTTTGAGCAGAAGTAAACCACGGGTCAACCGCAGGTCGAGTCCTTCCCATCACTGCTGCTGTTCCCCCCCCCCCCTTCTTTCTCTTTGCTTCTGTTTTCCACACCTGTGCTCAGGGAAGATTTTTACACCTTGGCCGCCTTCCTCGCGTTGTTGAGCTGTTTGTCCGACATTTTCTCACATAAACTGTTGCGGTCCACCTACGCCCGGCCAACGTTTGGAGGCTTTCGCACCACTGCTAAAAGATGGCGAACGCCAAAAATCTGCTGTCATCGAAAATAACGTGTCATCAGAACATCGCCGTTGCAACGTGCCACAAATGTGCAAGATCAGTGTGCCGAACGGTCGCACCGACAAGCAGTTAAGGCTAACGCTATCAGTTAACAGGTGAAAATAGAGGTGCTTAGTGGTCATGTGGTTGGCGAATGCTAACAGTTTCTTCAAAACCGTTGCACTGTGGTCACTCTGGCTAATGGTATCTGTGTATGTAAAGGACAGTTACGTTGTGGCAGCGTTGAATTTGCTGGCTAAAGCTAACATTTGTGTCATGCCAGCTGCCTCAAGCTATCGCTTACTGTATAGAAAAGGGAGGTATGTTGTGATCATTTTATTATTGTTATTATTATTACTAGCTGTAAAGAAAACATGTAAAATACAGGTGTACTTTACAGGTGTAAAGTACACCTGTATTTTACATAATATGTTTGTGTTAACTCTCCAGAGCTGACAGCAGTTAGTTAGTTTGCTTTAGCTCATGCTAAGTTGTATCTGCGGTCATAGTATCTGGCTACGGCTAACTGTGTTTGTAACAGAGGTTTGCGGCTAATTGTGTGTTTGGTATAGCCGTCTCTAAAAGGGCATTCTTGTCCATTCTTACGTCCTTGTGAGCTCATGAAATGTCATCGGTTGTGACCCAAGCCCCGCTCCAATTGAACGTACACATCTACCAAGAATGCAGAGACATGTAGTACTTGTCTGCCATCTTAAACCAAGGATGCACGAGCTGGTGACTTGTGAATTCTTGACTGGCAAAATATCCCAAGATGCATTTCACACTGCTACCAAAATGGCTCATGTGAGGATTCATGTTTGCAAGTTTTAGTTTTTTTTTTTCCCTCCCTCTTTTATCATCTTACGCAAATACATGTCAAAGCCAAGGGGCAAGTTCACAAGTAAACAACCTTTCAATTAGAAAGAGACTAGCATTCTTGGGAAGTACTGTTTTTAACAAGAACGTACACGCCAAGTTCAGAAGACCGAGAAACCACTTATGTGAGTTGGATAAAACTAATGCTAGCCTATGGAAAACAGAGGTGTGCTTTTGTTGTATTCACTGGCCAAAGTTAAGTGTATGCAAATTAGAGGTGGTTAAAAGTCAAGGTAACGCTAACATATGGTACCGGTATGTAAAATGGAGGAGCACTATGTCGGTTACTCGGCGAGAGCTTCCTGCTTTTAATTGACGCCTTTGATGTGTCATAGCCAACTCCATGTAGTCGTCTCCCGCGAGTGACAAATTTCCTCAATTGCGGCGACTGCTCCCAGGTGACAGTCCCATTTGGAGTTCCACACTTGATAGGTCACCCTTTTAAATGACTCTTGGTCGCAGATTGGAATGTGTTTACATTTGAAGTAAGCGAGCGTTAGCAGCCCGGCTAACAATCTTGCAGCTGTTTGTCCGCCTCGAAACATCTGCCGCTGCGACAACAGGAAGGGAGTGCACTGCTTGCGGTGTGCGTGCATGCGTGCGCATGTGTGTTGGTGCCCCCGTGTAATTTGGGCCCTGCTGCATTGTGGGTAAGTGCCTCTGATGGCTTTATGAGTGCGTGTTGCCCACGGGGTGACACTGACAAGGGGAGTAATTTCAACTTGGTTCTTTCTGGAATTTAACCCCCAAAAAGACACGTTTTAGCGTTGAAAAATATCGATAACTCTGCAGGCCCAGCGACCGGGTGTATTCAAGTGAGAACGGTTTAGTTGCATGGGACTAGTTATTCAGTCTGACAATAACTGTAATTTTAGTTGTAATGATGTCAAGGGACATGGAATGACAAGAACCAATGACAAAGTGTGATCATTCCACCAGGTCACCGATATTTGATACCAGACAGAGTGAAAATATTGCTGTCAGTGAGAGTAGTGATCTTATTTTTTCAGACAGTCATAAACGACTTTTTTTGGATGAGAATAGATGAGTTGCCAAACAGGCAGCACTGAAACTAACGCAGCTACCTTGAGTGCGCGTCAAAGAAAGAATGTGTAGGAAAAGATGTCTTGAAACCCTCGTAGGGTCAATAAATTTTGCGAGCCAGGAAAGACGAGCGAGGTCCAGTCGTCCTCTCTCTGTCTCTTGTCATCCACGTGTGCAGGGAACTTCGGTCCGCCGGATGATGGACGCTCCTGGCGACGTGGTGCAAACAAGCGGCGCTGGAGTCGGCCAAGGCGGGCGCTTTGCTGGCGTCAAACCGCAGTGCGGCACCTGCTTGGCACGCCCCCTTTTTCACATGCGTGTACCACAGTGCGGGGAGCCAGAAAACAGCAACTGTCGTTGTCCACAAGTTCCGTGAGCATGCCAAAACCTCACTGTAAAAATGTTTTGGGGTTTTTTCGATAAGAGCTTGAGCGGGAATGAGATGAAAACATGGGAGCGTGAATAACTGCAGCCTTTGAAATTTCGAGAAAAATGTTTGTGATCCTTCTTCCAAGTAACTGTAAATTATTGTCTGTTTGTGATCACGAGGCAGTTCCCGTTAAGTCGAAGGCCTTTTTCCAATCCGAAAAAGCGACAAACTGCATCTATTTCAATTGGCCTTGCCCGAGGTATATGTGCTGCATGTTTGAGCGACACACGTGCGGGACAAAGGCACAGCTCCCGCTCTTTTCCCCCCACGTTCAAAGGAAAAGGCGCAGCCCCATCACGCGTCGGGTAAATCCATCGAAAAGATCCGCCATAATTCCCTTCCCTTTTCCGCGGAGCGGGTATTTTAGTCCCTGGACTCGTATTCGGCTTCCCACTGGTAATTTAAAAGCCAGCGGAATGTGGGAATGATTGTCGGAGGCGGGAAAAAAAAAAAGATACGGCGGCGAATGGCGTAGGACGCTTTTGCGCAGGGACCGCATGTGCCGAACTCGCCTGCTATTCCCGACGACTTGGGCATGCCACACATTTACTGCAGCGGGAACTGTTCTCTTTTTCTGTTCCGGTGCCGGAATGGAAATGATGCCACCCGTCAGCCTGACAGCTTATTTGGCAGCCCCAAAACACTTGTGAACTTACCGAGCTTTCCCATAAGACGATCGTATGCTCACCTCAGCTCTCGATTCAACTTTATTCATGGAGCACTTTAAAAGCAAACGATTGTTGCATACAGAGCGCTGTACATGGAGTAAAATCAGACAAAACAACAACAACAAAAAAAAAAGAGTCAAAAGCCATAGATTTAAAGTGTTTTAAGACAAGTTTTTAAAAAATGGAAAGAAAGGTGGCTTAGTCCCCACTGAGCCCCCGCTTAGTCCTTGGTCCATCCAGTCGTGTCCAGTACGCTGACCTGAGGCACCTGGCAGGTGTGTAGAGCTGATGCGAGCAGCAGCATTTTGGAGCAACTGGACATGGTTGAGGGAGTATCGGCTGACTCCAAAATTAAGCGCATTACAGTGATCCATCTGAGATGGAACAAAGTCACGGATGACTGTTTCCAATGAGAAAGCAGAAGCTTTACCTTAGCCACCTTTCTCAGATGAAAAGAAAAATGCATGTAACCACAGCGCCAATTTCAAGTCACTGTCCACTTTCAAACCCAAGTTCAAGAGTGTTGGCTTGAGATAAGGCAGCAGGAGGCCCAAGTCAACAGAGTGGGATGAACAAGGGCAACTTGGTCCAAACACAATAACGTCTGTTTTCTTTTCATAGAAATTCAAGAGGTTAATTGCTCTCCAGACCTTGATTTCCTCCAGGCGGGACAAAAGTGGCCTTCGGGAAAAAGAGTCCGTTTGGCTCAGCGGGACACAGATCTGACTGTCATCCGCAGAGCAGTGAAAGCAAATACCCTGCTTTCTTAAGACGGAACCAAGGAGCAGCAATTGCAATGAAAACAGCAGGGGCCCCCTAATTGAACCCTGTGGAACACCATAAGACAGTGGGGCAGACCGGGACTCAGACTGACCGAGGCTAACACAGAAAGTCCCGCCTGCCAAGTAGAATCTAAATCACTCGAGAGCATTACCGCTAATTCCCCACCTTCATCACATACGGTCATGATGTGCATTTACAGGGTTGCCATATCAGTTCCGTTGTCATAAAGTGGATTTATGTGGTTATATTGATGCTTAGATGAAGTGAATTTACATCATATTGATATGTGGTCGTCAAACAGATTTAGGAGGTTCCTCTTAGGCGTTACGCCATCAGTTATGTGGGTATCGTACGGATGTGTTGCCATACAAGGTTGTCGTATGTTGGCAGAAAGTGTATTTCTCCGATCTATTATGTTGCAAGACGGTGTATTTACAAAATGATCAACATTGTTGAGTTTCCATAAAGTGGACCCACAAATGTGTCACAGGTGGAGGAAGAAGTTGTGGAAAAAAAAAAACCCTCCCAAAAAAAAGCCATCTAGAAATTAGTGATTGCGAGTGGCCTGTAATTTGGAGTGTGGGTTCAAGTCTCTTATTTTCTCACCGCGACTTGATGGGTCGCTCAAAGGCAAAGAGCGGGGTCTGATCCACCAAATGTCTTTTTTGGTGTACGTGCACGGCAGCCCCGCAGGCTAACGAACCGCCGCAGGACACCTGCCCAACAGACGCAACGCACGCATCCACAAGTGCGCTGCGAAAAGTAGCTCCCAGAACACAACATCATCCAAAGTCAACGGATCTCAAGTATTATGTTGGCACAAAGTCAATTTCGATGACAACAACTCGGGTGTGAATTTAGATTCGATTGAATTTTGATCAAAAACTTGTCAGCGTGGCTTTACATTACAAAGACTTGAGTCTGAGTGAATTTAGCTGAGAAAAACTCACTGAGCACACGTGAAACTAAAGACGTGCAAGCTCAAATGTTGATAACAAAAGGCTGCGTGTGAATTTAGATGGGATCGAATTTCGATATCAAGGCGCAAATGTACATTTGCATCAAAACGAGGCTTCATTTCGATAGAAGCTTGTCGCCACAAATGTAAACTTTGCGTCACAAATTTGGACAACTCGTGATGGTGAAAAAAATGTAAAAATTAAAATAACAAACCGGAATTAAAAAAATTTTGACTCTATTAAATTTAGACAGATGCAAGTCATTTTAGTACATAAAATGGAGTGCGCGTAGAAAATAAAGACAGCATTGTGAATTTTGATCAGAAACTTGAATTTAGATCGCCAACATTTCCATCGCAAAAGCGTTTAAGTCATGTTGCTTGTTTTTTTGTATACGCAAATTCAAAGGAGCTCATTCGAATAGTTGGATGCAAAAATAAGTGTGAAAGTATTTATGTGTGCGCTACGTGTGGAGTGCAGATAAAAACGTTTGGCAACCGAAAGTGCAACGAGCAGCGAGGTCCTTTTGAAACATCCTTTTTTTTTTTTTTTTTTTTTTTCGGTCCGCATTGTAACTGCACGCTGCCAAGACATCTGTCTACTGACACACCCTGTAATTACCAATGCCCGGATAAAAATACCCTCCCATTATTTCCACTCTCCCGGCGCACAGGCGGAATACTTTGGTTGGTCAGTCAAATACTTTTATTTATTTATTTATGTATTTATTTTGGCCCACAAGCGAAACAATGCAAACTCATTCTGCATTTGTTTGTAGATGTAGAAAATAAATGTGCTTCTGCATTTGTATGGAGGCTAACATAACATTGCGTTGACAAAAGACTCACTCTGGATTTGATGACGCTTGTGTTAGCCTGAGAGAGCCAGGCTCCGCGCGGGCGAGGTTAGATCACAAAAAATGTAGAGAACGAAAACCCGTGAGCGTGAATTTAGATAAGACAGCATTCGAAAAATGATTTGTGAATGGCATTTTAGATAAAAAGGTGTTAATTTAAATGCCCAGGTTTATATAACAAAGAGCGCATTTCGATAACAAACGCGTAAATTCACCCCGGGAACTCAAATTTTAGTTTGCAAAAAGTTGTGAATTTAGATGGCAGACTCGTGAACATGATTTCAATCATTTCCATTTAAATAACAAGTTGAAGTTAAATAACAGATTTGTGAGCGTAATTTTACATGAAAACATGTTGATTTAGATGCCCGGGTTTAGACAACAAAAAGTGAATTTCGATCACAAAATTTGTAATAAATTCAGATTGCAAAAACTTTTGAGCTCAAATTTAGACAGCGAAATGTTGTGGATTCAATTGGCAGACTTTTGTGCATGATTTTGAATAAAAATATATTCATTTCAAAGCTTAAGTGTAGGTAACAAATACTTGTGCCCACAAATTTAGCCAACAAAAACACAATCGTAAATTATATATGATATTACTCTACCTGTGACCATTCATTTCGATGGAATATGATTGTGAATTTATTTTATCCACATTTGTGTTTCGTTTTTATCTCAATTGCAAATCTTTTTTTTTTTAAATCCTTTTTTAACCATAATGTCCAACTTTTTGTGATGTATTGTCCCCCTCACAAGTCAATAGTGTTGGATTTCTGTGTTTGTTAGCGCATGTTTGCCTTCTGTCTCTGGGGTTTACGTAACCTTCATCTTGAAGGTCACGGACCCTGTGGCGTGTAAGACGAGCGGCCATCTTGTATTGGGTGTCACAAAGAGCGAGAAGTCCACCTGGGACCTTCGCCTTGGCGGGGGCTGGGCAGGTTGTGAGGTCACTGCACCTGTTTGAGTTAATTGCTGCCAGGTGACGTCAGGCGCGTTGCCGTGGTAACGGGAGGGAGTCAAAAACAACAACCCGACCCTGTTGTTATGTTTTGCAGCCAAAGGCAAAATAATCCCTAATTTGGATCAGCACCTAAATGTACAGTTTTTTTTTTGTAAGGTTGAATGGCGAACGAAAACTCTAGAGACTCTCGAGCGTGAATTTATATCACAAATATGACAGACATTTGAGCAAGAATTGACACAAAAACGTCTGATTGTGACTTTCAAAAACAAAAGCATGAGCACAAATTGAGATTAAAAGCTTGTGAGTGAAATACACCCTTAAATGGTCCGCAAAACATCTCACATCCCCCAAAGCATTCCCAATCCTCGAGTTTTTATTAATGGATTGATGTTATTCCATTTTTTTTGTGGGAGTGGGCCTCGCCGACGCGAGCCGTCAAACGCGTCTGCCGCCGCGCTTGCCGGCCAGCAGACCTTTAAAGCAGATGCTATGAGTGAAGCGTAAGGCCCCCACGTGCAGACAGACGGATGCACGCACGCACGCACGCACGCCGGCCAGTCATTCCCGTCTTGAAAAGTCATCACACGCGACGACGGCGAAGGATGTGAGTGTGTGCCGTCCCGGCGGACTCCACAAAACATGCAACGCATGCAAGACTCCAAAACAGTAATCAAGTCATTTTGTTAATGTTGTTCTTTGAACCCCTATCTTGATCCACTAAGCTTGTCTTGAATCTGTGACTTGATACCCTAATTGTGACTCGAACCCCTACTTTGAAACCCAACGCTAATTTGAAACACCAATTTTCTGGGTGAATTTTCTGCGCAATGTGCAAAAACTGCACCGAGCAATTCGGAAAAGAGTGGCCTGTAATAAATGGAGTTAGCCCACTCTAGTTCTGATTGGCTCATTTAGAAACCCTTACCCTTGTTTGAAACATGAATCCAGGTTTAAAATACTCATTTCGAACCCTGACTTGAAAAGCAAACCGTTGTTTGAAACCCTAATTTGAGCTCCTGGGTACCAGAATGGGCTAACTTGATTTTTCGCATTTCACAAGATAGTGTTAAAACAGCGCCGATTGGCACAATGCATCAATGGACCAGCAAAAACTGAGTGAGCCCGCTCTAGTTGGCAGTGGTTAAATTAGAAACCCTGATCGTTGTTTGAAGCATTAACTTCAAATCGTATCCCTCGGAAACACAAATCGAGCCACTGAGAAGTAGAGTGGGCTAACTCCTAAAAGTGAGGCCTCCAAGAACAGACGACCAAAAACGGAATCAGCCTACCGTCGGCGTCTCAATTAGAACAGCTGACCCTTGTTTGAAACCTTAACTTGAAACCCTATCCCCCTGTGAGTAGCCCTAATTTGAAAGACAAATTGAACCACTTAAAACCTGACCCCTTGTTTTCAACGCCACCAGGGACTTGAAAGCCTTGACTCGAAACCCAAACGTGAAAGCCTCAACGTGGTTTGAAACTCTGACCCCTTCCTTGAAAGACTCATCTCCAACCCTATTTCCGATTTTGAAATCCTCGGAACCCTAACCGGAAGCCTGTCGCGTGATGGCGGTCGGGGGCTGATGGTCGCATCGCTAAATGCTGATTGGGGACTTTCGTGGGGAATCTGCGTCCAGCCGCGGCCTTTTTGTCAGGCGTGAGCGCCGGTCTGGTTGCGGGTGGGCGTGTTGGAAGGAAGCCAAGCATCTTTTCCCAGCCGCCTCCTTCAGGTTGTTCCATCGTGGGCAGGTTCCTGCGCCCTTCCCCGCACGGCTCGTTAGCCACCTGCGCACTTGGTCCCAAGTCTTTGCTCCCTTTTGTCTTTTTTTTTTTTTCCTCCATCTTGATTTTTGTCCACCTGTTCTTTCTTCTTTTTTGCTCTTTCTTTTTCTGTCTGCCTTATTTTTCTCCATATTTCTTTTTCACATTGACTTATCTTTTCCTGTTTTTTTTTCCTTCTTTCCTTCCCTTCTTTTTGATCTCTTTTTCCCTTCTTTTTTCCCCCTTTCTTGCTTTTCTTCTCCTGTCCTCTTTTTTTGCTCTCTTACTTTTCCCATCTTCATTCCCCTTTTCATTTTTCGTCTTCTGTCTTTCCTTTCTTTTTCATCCTTTTTTTTCTCCTGTCTATCACATTTCTTTTTGCTTTTTTTTATTTTTCTCTTTCGGTTTTTTTTTTACTTCTATTTTCATTTCTTTTTCTTTTCCTATTTTTTTTCTATTTTTCTGTCCTTACTTTTGTCATTGTTCTTTTGATGTTCCCCATCTTCATTTTCCTTTTCATTCTTTCTTCCTTTTCTTCCTTAGTTTCGCCCATCCTTTTTTTCTGGTTCCCGTTATCTTCTCCCATCTTTCTTCTGCTTGGCTTTTCTTCTCCCGTCCTCCTTTTTTCATGTCTTGAATCATCCTTTTGTCATTTTTTTTCCCCCTCGTCCCATCTTCCGCTTCTTACCTTGCGTTGCCGTGCGTGTCCGCAGTCGCTGATCTTCATCCGAGACGTCAACGCTGCGGGGCAGGAAGTGTCTGGCTATATCGACTACGCCCACAGACTGCAGATGCAGGACTTTGCGCCGTATTTCAGCGGCAGAAAGAAGCTGGTGCCAGGACCCCGGGATTTATGGTGAGTCCTGCTCGGACGAGGGGTCCGCAGGGGCCGGTGGGTGGCGAGCCGACTTTGAAGGGAAGGAAGGAAATCTTATTAGTGGACATTGAATGCGAGGAGGGAGCAGACGCAGCTCCAGCTACGAGGCCGAGGCGCTCAGCGCTCGGAAAAATGCGAGAGAGGAGTGCACAGTTCCGAATAATTTCAGCCGCTCTTTCGCCATATATAAAGCCAATTATTTACGAGGCATTCTTGACACCCTACTTTTAAAGCCGACTTTCAAACCCTTCTCTTGAAATTGAAATGTTTGTTGAATCTCCAGTCGTGGAATGTTCAAACCTTCAAAGTGGTTTGAACTCCTAATTTGAAAGCCTTCTCCTGCCCCGCAAGCACATTTCAAAGCCTACCCCTTGTTTGAAACCCAAGAACTGTTTGAAGACCCGAATTTGAAAGCGTTCTTTGAGTAGCCAATGCTGTCTTGACTTTTCCATGAACCCAAAACACAGATTTGAAATACTTCGATGAAACCGCGCAAACTGGCCTTGAAATAAGAATTTCTGACTTGAACTTAAAAGCCTCAAACTAATTTGAAATCCTACTTTGAAAGCCGAACGCCGGCTCAACTCAAACCCTTGTTTTGAAAACCTTGCCTTACAACCTGGAACCTGGGGAAGAAAAAATAATTATGGAAACCCTCATTTAAAATCCCAACCATGTCTCGAAACCCTAATTGGAAACTGAAACCATAAATCTGAAAGTCAAATTTGAAATGAACACCGCTGCAAAACCCTCAACCTGTCTTGAAACCAAAAATTTGAAACCCTAACTCTTTGAAGGCCTTACCCTGGTTTGAAACTGTAATTTCAACCCGATCTAAGGTTTCAAATTCTAACCGTGGCTTGAAACACGAACCTAAAAATAACCCAAATCCTGTCCTGGAACCACATTTTCAACGCTAACCTTTATGTGAAAGCCAAACACTGCTTTGAAATCTTAATTGGAATCTCTCACCTCGTCTTGAAACTCTACTTTGAAATCCTTAACCTGCCTTGAAACCTGAAATTGAAATCCTTATTTGGAACCCTACCACTAGCCTCTTGACCCAAACTTGAGACCTTCACCTTGACTTGAAACCCAAACCTTAAATGGTTGCCTTGTGCGAAACCATAACGCGCCCTTGAAACCCTACTCCGAAACTCAAATCTCGCGTGTGAATGTGTACACATTCTTTTAATGGAGTCCCACGCGAGTTCACGTCGAGTTCACGGTTGTTTGAAGCAGTAAAAGCGAAGGAGCGCTCGTGTCTCAGCGTGACGCCGTTACCTCATCGCCGCCGGTTGCTCTTTTCGTTTCAAGGAGCTAGCGGTGCGACGCGGCGCAGCGGCAGCTCGCTCGGTTGCACGGAGAGGTCACAACGTGGTCTGCTTCCAATTTGGGGCCGCGGCGCGGCGAGCATTAAAGCTAAGCTGCGGCTAATAAGCGCACGAAACCAAAGAAAGGCTCCCGCTGCTCAATAAATCCGCCTCCATTTTACGGCCCACGACTGGAAACCTGATAGGAGGGATGAACAATTAATCGAATTCCAATTGACATTTCAGTGGAGTAGAATGCAATTTGGAAAAAAAAACATTTTATAGATACTTAAGACACTTCCCCACCGAGCGGCGAACAATCGCGAGTGTCGCGTTCGCAAAGAAATAACCGGCTGCTCTCTGGCCTGCCGCCATCTTGTTTCATCACTGGACGCCAAAACTTGATTCATTTCAAGAAAACTTTACTAGTCTTCGGGGAACAATTGAGGGATGAAACATTTCTTCTGCCTCGCGTCCACTGTCGTTTGGACACACGTCATTGCTGAGTCACGATTTAGAGGCTCCTCCAGAGGTTCTGAAAATTCAGCCCCGGAAGCCGGTTTGACTCAGCAACATGACATTTGGAAGTCATGCCTATCCCAAGGAGAGCCACAAAAAAAGTCCGAAGAGGCCATTTTCGGAAAAGACATGGGAAGGGCGCCATTTTGGTTTGAAGTGACCCTTGAAGAGATTTCAGGAGAGGAGAAAAAAAATCCTCTTGGATTTTGGAAAATTCAGCCCCAGAAGTCAGCTTTTCTTTGTTCCATGAGATTTGGTCAGTACATCCACACAAAAAAGTCTCATGAAAAAATCCGGGGCAAGACACATAAAGTCTGCCATTTTAGTATGAAGCAAACATTCTCGTTTCTGATTCATAATTGTTATTTTTGGCAAGTTGAAGAGGTCACCCAAGAGAGTTTTTGGAAAATTTTGGGCCAATAGAAAATGACATTTGGTGGACACGTCTATAAGCAGACCCACCCAAAAAGTCACAGAAAGTCCCCCCCCCCTGTGTCTGTTAAAAGTTATTTCGCCAAAGACACACTCCTCAGAGAAAGTTTTGGAAAAGTTCACATTTGAAGCTTTTTTCACTTTGGAAATTTGGTAGGCATGGTTAGAAGACCAATGAAAAGTCTCCGAAAACGTGCCCAAAACCACACGAGAACTCTTTCAAAGAGCAACTCCTCCGAAAGAGTTTTTTGTAAATCCAGCCAGCCGGAAGCCAGTTTCAAGTGGGAGGATGAAATTTGGCTGGCATGGCTATCATGAATAGACCCACAAAAAAAAAAAAGTATCTGAAAGCCGTCCCTGAAAAGACACAGGAAGTCAGCCATTTTTGTCAGACGCAGCCATAATGCGTCATTTCCAGTGGCCCTGCGAAGACTTCGGTCCAATTTGCTACCAAATTATGAAATTATGATTTTGTGGGCGGAGCATGCCGGCGATGACTTGCCATAAATCGCAAAGCCCTAACAAGTCCACCCCACATGGTCAGCGCTTGACCAAAATTCCTCCGCCCAATGGAAATCCAAGAAGGCTCAAAGAAAATGTGAAAACACGGCCGGGAAGCAGAACGCTGACGCAGCAAACTGACGCATGAAATTATAAGCTAGTCGAGGTTGGCTGGCCCAGCGCACTCGCTCGGGTGGCTCGGGAATAGAATGCTTGCACTGCACTGGCCCAATTGTGGAATACTAATTAAGGTTTTTCCCCTTCAAGGAAAATTATATTGTCTGCGACGAGTCCGCGGACGCACGCACACTTGGACGCCGAGTCCGAATCTACGAAAATGTCACATTTCTTCGGGCGGACTACTTTTGTTCGACGGTCAACCGCTTCTGCCGTGCGAGGCATTTGGACGGATGGGGCGTTACCATGGCGACCACCGGAACGCTCCCGCAGCTGGGCAGCGCCACACCCGGTGGTAAAAAAAAAAAAAAAATGCGACGGGACCGTTTTGTTGGAAACAATGACACAGAGGATTCCTGAGCTCGATTGTTCCCAACACCTGCACATTTTCACCCTTTTTTTTTTTTTTTTTTTTTTTAGGCAGCGTGATCGATCAAGGTCAACTTTTGAACGGTGTCCAGTAATCGAATCATCGTTTGTGTAAGAAATACTCATATAAAGATGCATCAATTCATATTACCCGTGAAACTTTGTATGCTTGACATATGGACAATGCAAAATTACCCTCAAAATGTTGACTTTTGGTCACGGTGTGCAAACAGCGCACGGCCGTCACGTTTTGAAGACTCGCCTTCAAACACAAAACTCAGAAGCTCCTCCGCATGTGGAATATTTTCACCTCCTCTGCAAATATTTATCAATCCGGGGCCACAAAGTGGGCCGCAAATTCCCATTAATGCCGTGGCGCAACGCCGGAGTCCCGCGGGATCCGGCATCGCTTGCAAAGTTAATGCGAGAGGACAGCGGCGCAAATGTTTTCACAGCGCGGAATGAAGCCAGGCACGCAGGTGCACTGCAGCCATGTGCTGTTTGTCAGCGGCCAAATTTCACGCCAAGCAAGCGAGCTGCCTCC
>NW_017805852.1:571426-573424 GCF_001891065.2 Hippocampus comes
ACCACCCCCCGCCCGCACCCCCCAGGCTCCCTCCGTCCGACCACAACGACCAGAAGTGGTAAAACGACTTTCACGCTATACCTAAGTGGAAGTAAAGCTACTTGTAGTAAAATAAAAAAGGTAAAAGTAGAAATATCAACTCTACTCATTTACGTACTGATGAAATCAACTTGATGAAGCAAAATGGAGTCAATTCAACCCAAACTTTTTTTGGGTGTCGGTAAAGTCAAGTCCGGTATGTTTCTATTTGGGTTCTACTCATGCTAGCCAGGCCTCCCGAATTTCGTGTTCCTCATGTGAAACTGGCTTTGGAGGCTCGATTTTCCAGATTCAAACGACTCCTGGAAATCCCAAAATGGCTTCTTTCAACCAAAATGGCTGCCTTCCCATGTCTTTTCGGGCAGGAGTTCCCGAAACATTTTTGTGGCTCTTTTTATGTTAGACATGCCGACCGAATTTCCGATGTGAAACGCTTAACAAAATAGAGTGGTGGGGTTTTATTTTTTTGTTTTTGTTTTTAAGAGCTGGAATTGATGAATGGCATTTCACCTCATTTCAGTGGGTAACACTGATTTGAGATCAATGAAAACGGTTATGGCCTTGGTCATAAGTCAAGGTAGTATTTTTAAGTATTTTTATTGTGAGGCGGCCCAGTGCTTGACTGGTTAGCACGTCCGCCTCACAGTGCAGAGGTTGTGGGTTCGATTCCGGCTTTCTGTGTGGACTTTGTATGTTCTCCCCGTGCCCGCGTGGGTTTTCTCCGGGTACTCCGGTTTTCTCCCCCATTCCAAAAACATGCACGGCAGGTTAATGGAACACTCGAAATTGTCCTTAGGTGTGATGGTGACGCAAATGGTTGTTTGTCTCTGTGTGCCCTGCCATTGGCTGGCAACCAGTTGATGGTGTGCCTCGCCTGCTGCCCGAAGACATCTGGGATAGGCTCTGGCACGGCCGCGACCCCCGTGAGGAGAAGCGGTTCGGATAATGGATGGATACTTCCTACCACTGCCGACAACCCAGAGGAATCTCACGGAGGTTGCTTCGCTTTGCTTTGTTTTGCTTTGCCTGCTTGGCGGAATATTCAGCGAGAGACCAAAATAGTCGGCGGGACGATTGTTTGCTCAGAAGGAAAGGGTTTTAGGTTCGACGCGACCAAGTGGGCGTCAGCCGCCGCTTGCTCACTGGCCGGCCAGTGGGCAGCGAGTGCATAAGCAGATGTTCAGAAAACACCAAAGGACACAGTGCTGATGATAGGCGCGCACGAGGTCATGAGAGCAACACAAGATTGGCAGGCCGGAGACATCATGGCTTATGGTTACAAATGGAAAAAAAGTTTCATCATTTGGCAAAAAACAAAAAAAAGGAGATCTTGGATCTCACGTGTCTGGTTTTGAAAGACACTTGGATCTCGTGTGAATGGTTCGATGCATTTGAGTCCATCTCATCTGTGACGTTAGTCTAGCGTGAAGTTGTACAACGCTACGTTAGCTTCTCACGCTAGCACAGAACTCTCAGTCAATATGTGAAGCAGCATTTTGTAGACAAAAGACTTAGATTGTGGGTTTTTTACGACTGGGTATTCGAGTTCTTTAATCATACTCGGCGCTGTGACTGCTTTCATTTTGAACGATTTCGACCACAGTCAATATGTGAAGCAGCATTTTGTGGACAAAAGACTTGGATTGTGGGTTCTTTACGACTGGGTATTCGAGTTGTTTAATCATACTCGGAGCTGTGACTGCTTTCATTTTGAACGATTTCGACCACCCGTTGGCTCCCAAAAACTGTTGTCACAGAGTGGGGTTTTTTTTCTGTTGCGTTAGCTTGATGCGCTCGCTGCTTACAACTTGACTCATATGCGGATCATCTTTCTTGGTGTTGATTTGGACTCCACATCTCCCCAGCGACGTTCCTCAAAAGAAGGAGCGGCGTGTGAAGGGCTAACAAGCCGGCGTCCGCCGGTGCGGCTTCTCGCTCCGCCTTCTTTGTGGCTGGGGG
>NW_017805852.1:573491-584789 GCF_001891065.2 Hippocampus comes
GTTGGAAGGGGGGGGAAGTTGACATAAGAGCATTGGAAAGAGGACCGAACACAAGGTGAAAAAGCTTTGATGACAATTCCCTGACTTGAGAAGCAATCGTGTTGATCTCATCATCTGAGAAATGTCCTCAGTTATTGTCAGAATCTTTTTGGGATGTTGTTGAAAAGCCATTTTTGGTACCGGCTACTTCCTCATACGTGGAGGTCAAATCCGTCAGATCGCTACTTCCTCATACGTGGAGTTCAAATCCGTCAGATCAAGTACTGATACCGGGTATCGGTATTGGGCCAATACTTATTTCAAGTTGTCGGGGACTCGTGAAACCTGCGGGGGGAAAAAAAAAAAAAAAAATTAGTGCAGCGAGTGGGCAACAGCTCCAAGCATATCCAGCAGCATCTGCTCCCTCTTAGCGCCAACCACATTGATGTTATTGTTCCCCAAAGGGGCAAGGGGAGGGGGGGGTTAAGGGGGTGTTGGAGTTGGAAGGGAAGTTGACATAAGAGCATTGGAAAGAGGACCGAACACAAGGTGAAAAAGCTTTGATGACAATTCCCTAACTTTAGAAGCAAACGTGTTGATCTCATCATCTGAGAAATGTCCTCAGTCATTGTCAGAATCTTTTTGGGATGTTGTTGAAAAGCCATTTTTGGTACCGGCTACTTCCTCATACGTGGAGTTCAAATCAGTCAGATCAAGTACTGATACCGAGTATCGGTATTGTACCAATACTTATTTCAAGTTGTCAGGGACTCGTGAAACCTGCGGGGAAAAAAAAAAAAAAAAACAAAGTCCAACGTCAAATAAATAAAGTGGTCTGAGGGTGGTCGGTGAACGGTACCGCAAAAAGAGTGTTCGTTCACCGCACTTCCATCGCATGAACATTGAATGTGAGGATCCCCGATCCTGCTTTGGGACAGCGTCTTCCGCACTGACACCGCACTGCTGGAGTTAGCGTTTGAAATTAGAGCTTCGAGTCTGAGTGTGGGCTTCAAAGTCGGGTTTCAAACTCGGGCTTGGTATTCAAAACGAGGTTACGAGTTAGGCTTTTTTTCAGACAGCGATAGCATTTTAGCACAGGCTTTGGGTTTCAAATGAGCACTTCATACCTGTACTTCAAACCTCGGACGGTGTTTTAGATTTTGTTTTCAACAAGGGTGAACGGGGTTTACGGTTTCAAGTTAGGGTTTCAAGCCGGAGTTAGTCTTTCAATTTAGCGTGTCAAGCTTGGTTTGGGTTACGGTTCAAGCCAGGGCAAGGATTTGAAGACAGGATTACGGCTTGAAATTAGGATTTCGAATAAGGGCTTCGATTTCAAGATCGGGTTTACAGTGTCAAGGCAGCGGTTTGGCTTTTAAGTTAGGCTTTGAAATAAACCAAAGTTACAAGCAACGCTTCGGGCTTTGAGGGCTACTTGAGAGACAGCGAGAACCATGTAACGGGTTTCAAACTCGGGCTTGGTATTCAAAACGAGGTTACAAGTTAGGCTTTTTTCAGACAGCGATAGCATTTTAGCACAGGCTTTGGGTTTCAAGTGAGCACTTCATACCTGGACTTCAAACCTTGGACGGTGTTTTAGATTTTGTTTTCAACAAGGGCGAACGGGGTTTACGGTTTCAAGTTTGCGTTTCAAGCCGGAGTTAGTCTTTGAATTTAGCGTGTCAAGCTTGGTTTGGGGTACGGTTCAAGCCAGGGCAAGGATTTGAAAAGGGGGGTGAGGGTTTGAAATTAGGATTTCGAATAAGGGCTCCGATTTCAAGATCGGGTTTACAGTTTCAAGACAGCGGTTTGCCTTTTAAGTTAGGCTTTGAAATAAACCAAGGTTACAAGCAACGCTTCGGGCTTGGAGGGCTACTTGAGAGACAGCGAGAACCATGTAACTGCTTCAGATTCTGTTCGAGCCGACAAAAATCAGCGGCAGCTCCAAAATCAATAGCCTTCTGGCTAGCGGCTAACTGCTAACTGTGCGCGTGTGTGCGCGCGCCTTGTCGTCTGGCTGAACTCTGAGCTGCCAACTGGCACTTGACCTCGGTGGGATTTTTAGCAGGTTAGCGAGATGTTGGCGTCGGGCCGCTCTCTGCGTTCCCGTGCGGAATGTGTCGGACGTTTTTTGGCCTGTCCTCGCACCCCCCCTCCAAAAAAAAAGTTTCAAGTGTTTCCACCTGACGGGATTTTTTAGCTGACACGTGCAAGGTCGGCAGTTCACGCGGCCCGCCGTTGGCCAAGTGACACCAGCTTGAACTTGAGACGCGCGCACGCAAGAAACATGTTTCCAGTGAATGGGTACGGTCTTCAATTAGGGTTTTAAGATGGGGTTAGTGCTTGAAATTAGAAGTTGGGTGTCTAGGTCAGGTTTCAAGACAAGACCAATCAAGATTTGGGTTTTGAATAAGGGGTTTGAAGTATGTGTTAGGGTTTGAAAGCTTGCGTTAAGGTTTCAAACAAATACAAGGGTCTTGAGAAAGGTCTACGCACGGTTTCAAGCAAAGTTTAGGAATTCATCCAAGCGTGACGGTTTCAAATTCGAATTTCAAGCCAGAATTAGGGTGTGAAAGTTGATTTTTAGGACAAGGTTAAGGTTCCCAACAAGGGTACGGTTTCAAATCAGGTCTTTGGGGTTGAGCATTAGGGTTTTTGAAATCTTGATGAGGGTTTCAGAGACGAGTTTGCGTCAAGGTTGTGTTTCAGGTCAAGATTGGGGTTTCAAAAACAGGTTGGAGATTGAAATTCAAGTTGAAAATAAACTTTTGAAGAAGGGGTTTGAAGTCTGCGTTCGGGTTGCAAATCTGGGTTCCCAAAATGGGTTGGGGTTTATAATTGGGCTTTCAAAATAAGGTTTGGATCTGAAGTAAGAGTCTCAAGACAGGCTCAAGCGCTTCGGGTTTATCAAACACGGGTTAGGGGTTTAAATTAAGGTTTACAAGCAATGTTTCGGGTTTTACTTTAGGGCCCCGATTCTCGAATCAAACCGAGCAGGATTGCAGCGTTAAGTTTGCGGTTCAAACAAGTATTTCAAAGTCTTTGTACGTTTGCTTGTTTGTTTTGCTTTTGCTCGCAGTTACTACAACTGGACCAATCAGGCGACGGCTTCCACGTCCAGCTCCAACTACGACGTCGTTTACGACCGGCCCCGCGCGCTTCTCTTCAGGAGGAAGACGGACGGCGGCATCCTCAACGTGGACCCGCGGGTGAGCGTCGCCATCAAACACGCGCGCGTGCGAGGTGGCTTTTCGTGTTCGGGTCAACCCCCCAAAATTTTCTTGACAAGAACCTCTTCCGTGCACCTCCACTCGTCTGATTCATCGCGTAAACTTAAAATCATTGCTTTTGATTTGTCCCGACATCTACCCTGCGTGGAAGCAAACACCACCCGCTTTGTGTTGCAGGTCCATCCTGGCCAAGGCGTGCGGAGGAGCGCCGTGCCCTCGGGCCTTTATGAGCATGTTGTCATCCTGGACCACGACAGCGCACGCACACGCACCGCAGTATAATTTGACGAGTAAGAAAGGAAAAGGTCGGACGGGCAGGCAGACGTATCGCGCTTGCCATCTGGGCGGAGGCACGGCAACGTTCCCTTTTTAACTCGCCTATCAACGTAATCGTCAACAATGTGACTTCCACAATGTCAGAAGTTAGCATCAGCCAGACTCGCCTTTCATCTTTTCGCCCCTTTTTAGCTCAATTTGACTATTTTAGTCACAATCGGACCCCGCGGGTGTTTTACAGCCAGTCATCAAAGCTTGCCCCGCGCTGCTCCACTCACACGCAATGATGACAAATGTTTTGGGGTTTTTTTTTTTCTTTTTTGCCAGTGGGGAGATGATTTAGTGTCATTTAGCTAGCTATGATACGACGTTTGAATTTAGTCGCAATCTTTGGGACATTTGGCTTTGCAGGACCCAAAAAACGGTTACTTCAAACAAACAAAAACAAAAGGCAGACTTTCTGTGTCTATTCAGCAAAATATGTTTTGGAGACTTTTTGGGGGCAACCCACGATCCACTTTTCTGATCAATTTTGTGTTTGTTCCTCCATGAAACAAAAATTCAAGACTGCTGAAGTTGTTCAAATCGACCGTGACATGCCCACCTCAAAGCAAATTGGCAGATTGGGTTTTTTGAGACTTTTTTTTGTGGATCTGCTCACGTCATGTCGACATACTCTTAAGACATGTCCACCAAATTTCACGTTACTAAGTCAAAATGGGGGCGGCACAGGGTAAACTGGTGAGCGCATCCGCTTGACGGTGCAGAGGGCCGAGTTTCGATTCCGGACTCCGGCCTTCCTGTGTGGAGTTTGCAATGGTCTCCCCGTGCCTGCGTGGGTTTTCTCCGGGTGCTCCGCTTTCCTCCCACGTCCCAAATACAAGCACGGTAGGTTCATTGAACACTTTAAAATTGTCCTTCGGTGTGACTCTGAGTGTGAACGGTTGTTTGTCGGTTGAGGGTGTGCCCCGCCTTCTGCCCAAAATCCAGCTGGGAGAGGCTCCAGCACGGCCCGGGACCCCGGCGAGGATAAGCCGTTCAGATAATGGATGGATGGAGATCATAAAATTATCAAAATAACAAAACTACTAAAAGCAATGTAAGCAAAGCTCAAGTAAAAAAAAAAAAAAGTATAAATGATTTGTCATTTGGTGACGTTTTAATTCAGTTGATTGATTTGGACACCCGTGCAATTAAAACGAGTGCACTCAATTAATGTCGGGTTTTTTTGTTTGTTTTTTTTTAGCTGCCAATTTAAGACAAGCGTCACATTGTGTGCGCTGTTGTGGTTGTTTTGCGAGCGGAATGATCAGTCTCCTCCGTCCCGTCCGTCTTGTTCTTCCGTCCTCGCCTGTTCCGCTGAATTGTCTAAACAAATTAAAGACCAAAGTGCCCTGTGAGAATGGCTGAAGGGGGAAAGGGGGATGGGGGGGCTCTGCTTTTAGGAAACCCCTGATCGAAGAAAAAGAAGATAAAGAATGTTCAAAGCATCCCGCATGTTCTTGGCATTCACCGCGAGGCGCAGCGACTGTACAGGAAGGAACTCTCACATGTCCAGCGCAGTCCCCAATCAGAGCTTTCATTTTGAAATTTTTTATTCATATTACAATCTTTTTTAGGGGGGGGGCCGGGGGGCGTCCAGCTTCCGGTTCCTTTTGAATGTCCCCGTCCTTTTTCTGCTGGCTGTGGCGTCACAACAGCAATGCTACATTGACAGGCAGGCTCAAGATTTTGAAGAAAAAAAAACAAAGTGGCTATTTCACCTGTTTGTTTGGGAGGGGGGAGGGGGTGGTTCAGTTAATCAAATCTGTTTGTTCTTTAGTCAGTCAGTTCATTCAGCTAGTTTGTCAGTTTGGTTAGTTAGCAACACTTGCGGGTGAAAATTATTTCAGTCTGCCTAATTGGCCTTATGTTAAGGAAGTAGTTTATCGCAAATGTTTGTTTATTAGCTCGTGTTAGTTCACCATTTAGCGAGCTGCTCTGCCATTTCTTCGTGAGCTGCTTCGTCGGTTTATTAGTTAGCTATTCGTTCAGTAAGTCAGCTAAGTTGTTAGGAAGCTATCTAGTTTGTCAGTTAGTTAGTCAGCTCGTTTGTTGGATAGCTAATTTATCCGTTTGTGGTTTGCATTGTGAATGAATGTGCCAGTTAGCGAGTCTGCCAGGTTTTTTTGTGTTTTTTTTTTTTTTTTTTTTTGCGGAGGGTGGGGGCGCGGGTTGCCTTTTAGTCAAGTGGCTGGCCGGCTCATTCGTCCGCAACTTCTTTCGAGTTTGTCAGATGGATTTACATCGCTTTGCTTCGGCGAGCTCATTCAAATTTGTTCTTGCTTGTCTTAAACGGTCCAAGCAATAGCATTGCATGTGCGACATATTTATTAGCTTTTTTTTTCGAGTGGTTTTCTGCTGTCCTTAGAAGTTTGAAAGGTCTTCGAAAGGCAGTCAACACATTCAACTCTCGATGAATAACGCGACAAACTGGAGCAACAAGACTGAGCGGTGCATTTAAATACAGCACCACAAAGAAAACATCCGTGCTGGCATTTCTTGGTCGCCGGGCGTTTGGAATTCCCGCGTCAATCGTCTGATGTAGCTAACGAGCATCTGTGGGTCGTAGCTCGGAAAGAGTCCGTCTCACGTGGATGTAAATTGTCATGATTGGACAATAAAGTCATTGAAATGTTTGACTTTTATTGCCTCTTTTTTTTGGGGGGGGGGCACTTTGACTGAGTGACGCTAATCGGCTAATGACACTGACGACAGATGCAGTTCACATACTTTTGCTTTACAAGAAAAGTTCACCTTTTAAATTTGATTCGACTTGACTACTGCTTTGTTTGCTAGTTTTGTCACTTCCTTTGTCAGTCACCGAGCAAGCTTATTGTCTCAGATACCTTTTCCACTGAATTAGTTTTCCCTTCATGAGTTTTCGTAACGTTAGTCATTTCTTCAATAAGCTAGTTGATTAATTTATCAATTAGATAGTTTGTCATTTCTTTTGTTAGCTTGTGCTTTAGTTGTTAGTCATTCTTTGGTTCACTCGTTAATTGTTTAATTCTGATAGCCATCGATAGTTCTCAAGGTCAACAGTTAGCTTGCCAGTGAGCTTTGCTAGTTCGTTAGTTTATCGGCTAGTTCATTGGCTAGCTTTTCTTTTATATATGGGTTGGTTAGTTGGCTAGTTTGTTAGCTGGCAAGTATATTAGCTCACCGGTTTGTCCATGATCTACTTGGTCGATGGTTAGTGTGTCAATTCACCAGTTAGTTTGTGCAAAAGCCAGTTAGCCTTGTCTGACTTTTGCAATTAAGAATGAAGAACAAAAAGACACTGCAGAGTTGCTCCTCGAAGTGAACTTGCCGAGCTGTCATGGTGACATTCTGCGCACTTTATTGTGACATTTTCAGGCCTATTTTCCACAAACTGAGTGGCTTTCCACTGTTGTACAACATTGACGGATGCGCTTGAGTTGCTCCAGCTGGACCCCCTCTCAAGCCTCCTTTCAACCCCCTCCTCCTCGTAGCCCCCGCATGCGAGGGTCCTAAACGCGTTCAGTGTGTGGACGACGTCGCATGTTCAAATTATTGCAATCAGATGTCAGAGACGGAGAAATGGCCTCATCGTTTCCTCCCCGGCGCCCCTGAAAGAGAACACCAGTCGTGGGGGGGGGAGTGGGAGGCGGGCTTCGCGGCATCCGGACAGGAGCGTGATGCTGCAGGATGTGTGTGCTTAATGCCATTGAGGTGCGCTAAATGAGAGGCCGAGCCTTTAATGCGGACAATAAGCTGCCGCTTTCACACGCGTCTGGAGGGGGGGGGTCTGTCTGTAGGCTCAGACTCTAAATGTAGACTCATCCATGGCTTGTATTCACTAAAAGGTGGTGGGGGGTGCCATTGATAGATTAAAAGTTATTGCCAGTGTGGTGTGACAATTAGAATTTTTGTCATCATTTTTGCCAATAAAGATGCTTGCTTTGGAGGTTTTGTTGTTTTTGAGAGGGTGTGTGTGAAGATTGCACGAAACATTTTTGGGACTGTCTGCGAGTGGGTGCGCCAAAAGTTTGAGAGAGGTGTGCACCAGTTCTGTCGGGATGTTGAACTTGCTCAAAACTGGATTGAACATTTTTTGAGGGTGTCTGTGGATAATAGATAGTGGATAATAGCTGAATGTTATTCTCCAGCGTGTGCGGCGGTGCACCAACTCTCTCGGGTTTGGGGTTTCGAAATGATTATTGAACATTTTTTCAGGATCTGTGTAGATAATAGAAGGTATGTTGGGGGCGTATGCGACATCTCTGTTGGCATCTTGTAGCTGGTGTTGGAAAGATTGTATTGTTTTTTTTTTTGTGGGTATGTGCAAGGATGAGGTGGATGAATATTCAAATGCTGTGTGGGAGGGGCATCTATATTTCTCCAGGTGTGTTGCATGGTAAAAGAGATGTTGAACTGGGATTGGAAAAGACTACGAAACATTTTTGGAGGGTGTGTTCAGTTGATGCGGGATGCGCCAAATGCTGTTTGTGAGGGTGTGCAGGGGGGCGCTTTGTAAGAAGTTGAATGGGCTACACAAAGACTGGACAAAACATTATTGAGGGTCTGTGCAGATGACACGTGGTGCGCCAAATGTTGGCGAGGCTGTGTGGGGATGATGGGGTGCGCCACCTCTGTCGGGATGTTAAAGTAGTGCACAAAAGACTGTACTAAACCTTTTGGAGGGACTGCCCGCATGAGAGGTGGTGCGCCTAATGTTTGCAAGGGTGTGCAGGGATGAAGGGGTTTGCCAGCTCTGTCAGGGATTAAAGATGGTTTGAAAAGAACAACAACATTTCTTTGAGGGTGTTTCAAAGGGAGAGGGGGTGCGCTAACACTGTCAGTATGTCAAAGATGTTCAAGTTTTCGAAATACTGTAGCACTATTGCTATTTATTTATTATTATCTGCTATTTATTTTTTTTAATTTTTTGCACAACTGTGTGCGAGTAGAGATTGGCATTGTTGGTGCGCCAACTCTTTCGGCATGCGGAAAGGGGTGAACATGTCCTCTACGGAATATTGAATTCAATTTAACGGTTCGGCTGCTTTTCAACGAGAGAGAGAGAGAGAGAGAGAGGGAGAGAGAGCGTGCGAGATAAAAGTGAGAAAGAGAGAGAGAGAAAGAGAGAGAGAGAGAGAGAGAGGGAGAGAGAGAGCGCGAGAGAAAAGAGAGAAAGAGAGAGAGAGAAAGAGAGAGAGAGAGAGAGAGATAGAGAGAGAGAGCGAGCGAGCGAGCTCAGACTACCCAGCTGGTCCCAGTAGCCTTATAATAGCGAGCTGAAGATCGCGGGGTTTCAACGAAAGCTGAGCCTCGGACCGGTCGGCTACTACCCAGCTGGTCCCAGCAGCCTTATAATAGCGAGCTGAAGATCGCGGAGTTTCAACGAAAGCTGAGCCTCGGACCGGTCGGCTGCCTCGCTGCTCGGTTGGCTGCTCCTCACATCAGCGCGCAGCCGCCCGCCCGGGAGTCACACGGCCCAGCCTCGCGTCTGCTTTGCGGCCACCCGCACTGGACTCGCCCGCGCCACTCCACCCCCCACCGCTTGTGATGGTTCGCCGCTCGGGTGATGCCCATTCCCGCCGGAGATAGGAAGCTCCGCTCGGAACTTGTGTGAAACTTCTCGAGAGCCATTCAGGTCGTCTTCGCGTGATGGCTTTTTTGGTGCCGCTCGCGCTCTTCGCGTGGACCTGCTGCGCGCGCCTCGGATACTGCGCCCTGCTCCCCGCCGAGGGGGATTTTACGCGCGCGGTGGAGCGGAGGCACCCGGTGGCGGCTTCCCCGATTGCTCCCGTCGTGGTAGCGGGGAGCCCGGGTGGGCTGTCCCAGGACACGGTGACCGAGCACATGCACATGCTGTACGACAAGTACAACAAGGCGGGATTCCCCTTCAAGGACGGGAACACGGTGCGCAGCTTCAAGGCGCACTGGGGTACGTCGCAGAAGCTGTATTTTTTACGCGCACACACCAACAACAACAAAAAAGATGTACAACACGCGCCACAAAATGCATTTTAAAGTCCACAAATGCACAACAAGTTGACTTTTCCTGCAACGTGCATGTTGTAGTCGTGAGTCACGGACGCTCATCCACCTGTTGCAGTTTGTTGCCTTCAGGAGGACAACTGCCCTCCGCCAGCAAAGCGCTCTCTCTGCTTCTCTTCCCTCACATTTTTTTGGGGCATGTTTGAAAAGGCTTTCATGTTAATTCCCCCGCAAAACGTTTCATCTCATTTTCTATGTTATTGATTTCAATTTGGAGTGAATATATATATATATTTCAAAATGTGTTTTTTTTACAATATCACGTTGGGTTTTGTGAAAGCAAATCAAGTCAAGTCAGTCGCGACGGCTTGTCGTCGTTTTGCTTTTGGTTTTCTTGGCTTTTGCTGCCCCCTGTTGAATGCTGCGAGACATGCACTTTGTTCGGGACACCTGCTTCTCTCACGGACGTCCTAATATGAAAAAAAAACTCTCAGGGACGTCCTAATATGAAAAAAAAAGTGTCCTTGTGAAGATAATCCAATTGTTGTTTTATAATCTGACAATGAATTGCTCATCTTTCTTATTAGTGTGGTCAAAATGTTGTCATCTTGGTTTGTTCGCAAGGGTGCTGGAGCCGATCCCAGCTGTTTTCGGGCAGCAGGGCGGGGAACACCCTGAACAGGCCGTCAAACGATCGATTGCAGGGCACGCAAAACAAACAACATTCACAGCCACGTCTGGGAACATTTTAAAGACTTCCTTTAACCCGCCATGCATGTTTTGGGGGAATGTGGGAGGAATCTGGAGTACCCGGAGAAAACCCACGCGAACTCCCCACGGGAAGGCCGGAACCCAGAATCGAATTCCGGACCCCTTTCCTGTGAGGTGGACATGCTAAGCAGTTGCCCACCGTGTCGCCGACCTAAAAGAAGCCAAAAATCGAACTTGTCGCGGTCCTTCTGTCCTGGATGCCATCTCTGACCGTCCCGTTTGTACTTTCAGGCGTGATCAACAAGAAGCAGCTTCAGATCTTCAACCTGACGTCACTCACTAAGTCCGAAGACGTCCTCTCCGCCGCGTTGCACTACTACATCGGGGACCTCCGCAACGGCAGCGGGTCCTGCACTCGACCCCGAGGCTGCGTCCTTCACGGCCCCCACAGGCGCAGCCACGTCCAGGCCGTCATCTGGAGCTTCGCCCCCGAGGTCGACCGGATGAGGACTTTGGGCCAGTTCCGCATCAACGTGTCCAAGCACGACCGGGACTTTATCTCCTGGCAGTGGAAGGACATCACCCGGGTGGTCAACCAGGCCAAGGCGCACCAGCAGCTCCTCATCGGCATCGAGGTGGCCTCGGGGGGACCCCGGCCCTGGAAGGAACTCCTGGCTGACCGCTCCCCTTACATCCTGGTGTACGCCAACGACTCTGCGATCTCGGAGCCCGAGAGCGTGGTGGCGACCCTCAGGAGGAACCCCTCGGCAGGGGACCCGAAGGCGGGGCAACGTGAGCGCAACGCGACGGAACCGCAGCGGAGCTCTTCCAGATCCAAGCGCTCTGTCAACGTCCCGCTCCCCCTGCAGAACAACGAGCTGCCCGGACCCGAGTACCCCTACGAGACCACCGGTTGGGACGAGTCCAGTCCCTACGAGCCCTTCCGGAGCAAGCAGGCCCGCCGGCCACTTCGGAAAAAGAGCCGCAAGAACCCGAGGCACAAGATGCCTCTGCTGCAGTTTGATGAGCATACCATCAAGAAGGCCCGGAAGAAGCAGTGGAACGAGCCCCGCAACTGCGCACGGCGCTACCTCAAAGT
>NW_017805852.1:585924-593351 GCF_001891065.2 Hippocampus comes
CAGGCGCAGCCACGTCCAGGCCGTCATCTGGAGCTTCGCCCCCGAGGTCGACCGGATGAGGACTTTGGGCCAGTTCCGCATCAACGTGTCCAAGCACGACCGGGACTTTATCTCCTGGCAGTGGAAGGACATCACCCGGGTGGTCAACCAGGCCAAGGCGCACCAGCAGCTCCTCATCGGCATCGAGGTGGCCTCGGGGGGACCCCGGCCCTGGAAGGAACTCCTGGCTGACCGCTCCCCTTACATCCTGGTGTACGCCAACGACTCTGCGATCTCGGAGCCCGAGAGCGTGGTGGCGACCCTCAGGAGGAACCCCTCGGCAGGGGACCCGAAGGCGGGGCAACGTGAGCGCAACGCGACGGAACCGCAGCGGAGCTCTTCCAGATCCAAGCGCTCTGTCAACGTCCCGCTCCCCCTGCAGAACAACGAGCTGCCCGGACCCGAGTACCCCTACGAGACCACCGGTTGGGACGAGTCCAGTCCCTACGAGCCCTTCCGGAGCAAGCAGGCCCGCCGGCCACTTCGGAAAAAGAGCCGCAAGAACCCGAGGCACAAGATGCCTCTGCTGCAGTTTGATGAGCATACCATCAAGAAGGCCCGGAAGAAGCAGTGGAACGAGCCCCGCAACTGCGCACGGCGCTACCTCAAAGTGGACTTTGCCGACATCGGCTGGAGCGAGTGGATTATTTCGCCAAAGTCTTTTGACGCCTACTACTGTGCCGGATCCTGCCAGTTCCCCATGCCAAAGGTGAGATTTTCTGCCGGTCTCCTTCATTGGGATCTGTCTTGTTTGAGCCCGCCTTTTAGAGTCGAGATCTTTTATTCATGTGACGGCAAAGCGAGTGGACAACTGCACATGACACCGAAACATTTTTTCACTTCTTGGATGATAATTGGTGGGTAGGTAGGTCTGTCAAAATTGCTCGTTTGGAAGGCCGGTTGCTCTGACTTATCACGTGTGATGCTGTGGGTCCTGCTAGTTCCCCATGTCCCTGTTGGTACCTCTTTTAGGGATCTGTCTGACTTTACATTGCCGGTCTACAATTCCGCGACTAGATTGGATATACTGTACTTCACAGTCTACCAAACGACATGTCTGAACTTGACGGAAGTGGACTCTGGCAAACAAATGACAGTAGTCCGATGCTGAGCAACTTGCTGCAACGGAAAAACCGCAACCTTGTCGCGAAGTGTGGCAGGCACAAGTCGTAATACGCAAAGGAAACAACCGCGTCACTCCAGAAACGTGCGTGACAAAAACAACAGAATTGTTTGTCGTTGCCCAAATAGGTAGATCGCTTTCTGTTTGGGGCGTTAGGTCGTTAAGTCGGTTGGTGGGTGGGGAAGTCTAAAGGTCATGCCGACTCTTTTATTAAATGTCAGTTGCGTCCCACCTTAACCTTGCATCGCAATGCTAAGTGATGACATGCTAGCGTGACTGACGTGACATCATGATGGGTGGGTGGATTTTCGAGGGAGCTCGGTGGGTAGCCTGGTAAATAGGTAGCTCGAACTGCCGTGCGTCGATAGGTGGGTAAGTAGGTAGCTTGTTAGGTAGTTTGGTAGTTTGAACAGCGAGGCAGTTGGAAGGCAGGTCAATGTCGCGCCAACTCACCTTCAGGAGACTTGTGACACTTTTACCTGGTGTCACAATGCTAGGTAGCTACATGTTAGCATCACCAATGTCACACATTTCACTTGAAATGTTCAGATTTTGTACAAGAAAATGATACATTTGTGCTGCTATATTGGGCAACAGTAGCATGTAGCATCATGCTAACAACCGCGTTTCTGCTTTGGCCCACATCATGGAAACAGCAAAGATGCTATCAGCGGAATCGAGCGCTCCTCGAAGGCATCGTGTCATGTTTCTCGTTAAGAGATGTCAAAAAACACAAACGGGCTTCCGATCTGATAAGACGGCAAACATTTGAAACGCGGCCGGAATGCGCTCGGCTTAATTCCCTCCCTCTTGGAGTTCCTGGCCTTTGTCGTGCGCGCTAATTCTTCCCAGGAGTGCCCTGAGGCGTCGCGCTCCTCCCTCGCCTGCGAGGGTCGCTGTATCAAAAAGTGGACACGCCCCCTGAAAAGCGCACTGATCGGCGGGAAAAAGACGCAAAGATCCATTCGCAGCATTCCGCAACGTTGAGTGGAAACGTGGGCGCGCTGACGAGCTGAAACACGGCCAAGAAAGGCAAAATGTTTCAATGGAGCGAAACAACCCGACCGTTTTTTCAGCGAATGATTATGATTCAGTTTTTGCCTCAATTTAGTCCAGACTGAACCAGACTTTTGAAGCTGTTGGCGCACCCCTTTTCCCGTGCACGCACCTTAAACTTGAGTCGTTGCGCACCATCCTCGACATCCTGATGCACCCCCTCTCTGCTGCTGACAGTTTTCAAAAATCGATAGTTTCTCTTTCAAGGTGCGCGCTGTCGTCACACAAATTTCGCATATCGATAACCCGCACGCACACACCCCCTTACTTCTCCCCGCAGACCCTGAAACTGACATGTATAATAGTTCATCGCACCTTTCCCAAACACTTGAATCCATGCATCCCTTTCAACAGGCCCACAAAGTTGGCGCGCCATTCGCTTCTGCACACACCGTATTGACCCCATACACACCCTCAAGAAAGTTTTGTTTCCAACTTTAGTAGCATTTCGCAAACATTTGGAGCTGGCGCACCCTGTAAAAAAAAGGGCATTCGTACCACCACAGCATGGGAGTCGCTCTTTTCATCATTTTCCGAGGTTTTATCATGAAAACAATGAGGAGTCGAGTGGGTGATCGAGCTTTTAAAACGGGTACAAAATGTCGTGTCACTAAAGTTTTTCTTGGGGGGGGTGCGTTTTACTTTCAGGCCCTGAAGCCTTCCAACCACGCCACGATCCAGAGCATCGTGCGGGCGGTGGGCGTGGTGCCCGGCATCCCGGAGCCGTGCTGCGTCCCAGAGAAGATGTCCTCCCTCAGCATCCTCTTCTTCGACGAGGACAAAAACGTGGTGCTCAAAGTCTACCCCAACATGACGGTGGATTCGTGCGCGTGCCGATAGTTCCCTTGGCGCACCGCCCCTTCTTTCCTCCGTCACCACGGAAGCAAATCCCGGAAAGATTCTTTCCTCTCCCATTTCTTTTTGAAATGCCTCACGTCAACAAAGGACCCGACTGACTGGGCACTGCAAGGTGGTGCGTCATGTGGTTCCGGGTGATCGGGGGTGTGGCGGCAGGAAGCGACGGCGTCTCAAGGAAGGCGGCCGCAGAATGGAGGAACACTGAAGGATGAATCCTCTTCCCAAACTTTTAAAAACCACAAGCCCCTTTTGATTATGCAACGGCGATCCAAATGGTGGATTCCTTTTCTTTTTTTTTTTTTAATACTCATCCATGCACCACCATAATTGAACGCACCACCACCCCCCTTAAAAAAACAACCAAAAAAAAAAAGTTTTACCCACTGAAACAAACTTAACCAGGCAGGTTATCAGCTTTTTTCGTAACCTGCTAAAGCATCGCACCCTCGCCAACATCATCAGCCCCCCCCCCCCCCGCCTGATTTTTTTCACAAAATAAGACATCCTCGGGTTGTTTTGAAAGCTCCACACCAAAACAGCTATTTATGCAGACCAAACATTTCCCGTGCGCGCTCTCTCGTACATGTTGGTGTACATACTGCAGCTTTTGTTGACAAGTGCCTTTTGTTTCCTCATCCGATTGTGATGAAAAGCTTTTATTGTGGAATGTGTTCAAAATATATATTTCAAATAATTTTAATCCTTCAGAGACCTTTATTTTGTGTTTTTTGTTTTGGGGAGTGGGGGAGGGGGGGATAACTTTTATATATTTTGTATGTTTTGTTAGCGATGCATGCCGAAGACTCACTGTGGCCTTTTCTTTTTGTGTCAATGTTAAGAAAACGCTTGTACGATAAGCTTGCTGGAGTATATTTGTACATGGAAACGTCTCGAAGCTATTTATTGTTGTCGATCTGGTGGAGGGGGTGTGGCCCTGGGATGAGGGAGGCGGGGTCTTTCCACATGACGGACATTCGACCTTTGGCCTCTCAGCCCGGGCAACGCCGAAAACTCGCATAAGTATTCGAAGTCATGAATAAAAGGATGCCAAAGTCAAATGTTCACTTTCAAATCGTTTGTTGTGTGCGCGCGAACGGAGAAAATCGATCTGGAAAGAAAATCTCGCAGCATTTCCACATCAATGATCCGATTTATTTTCTCCAGGAAACAAAAAGCCACATTTTGATGTATTTTATCAATGGGGGAGAAAAAAACAGTTCATTTCGTCATTTTGCTATTGTGCATCTTGTTTCTCAATTTTTTTTTTTTTTTTGAATGAACAAGTCATATTGACAAAACAATCCACTCCGATGGTCAGGGAATCAGAAGAGGCGAAATGACGCATACGCTGTACTTCCACAAAGGCGACAGATGCAAAAGATTTTTCTTCTTCTTCTGCTTTCGGCGGCGTCACGGGATGACGAGCGTCGAGGAGCTTAGAAGTCGGCGTCCCATCCTGAGAGCTCGTCGGGAGGAATTTTGTCATCGGGAGGATACACGTCAAAGTGGCTGTGGTCCAGAGGACCCGACACCTGAAAGACGCCACCACAAGCCAACGGCCGCTAACTTCAGGTGCGTTGTTACCGCTGCAATCACTTACTTTGTGACATAATAGCCCTGTTCACACGGCAAGATTTACTCCGACCCTTTGTGACATAATGAGTGCCGTGTTGGGTGCAACCAATCCACGTAACACAGCTGCGACCATTTCAAGTGATTCTGATGAACCTCAAATAAAGTTCAGATGCTCTAGTCGTCGTCTCTTTTTTTTTTTGACTCCAGTACGGGCTGTGACTTAGAAAAAAGTGTCGATGATGTTTGACGGCCAACTTACGTGTCTCTTGAGGGGCGATGGCAGGGTCTGAGCGTTTAGCCCCGCCCAGTCGAAACCATTAAACCACCTGCACACAAGCTTACTTTCATCGGGAGGTACTAAGATTGTTTCCAAAAAAAAATCTCATTTTCTATGACAAAAAAATACCGCTTTAATCTTGTAATATTACAATCTTCTCAAAAAAAAAAATCTATCCATATACTCTTGCTTTAATCTCATATTACATTTCTTGTCATAATTTAAACACGTATTACCGTTTCTTTAGAAAGTCCTGTAAATGACAACTTCCTTCCACAAAGTTCTAAAAATGTGATTTTTCTAAAAAAAATAAGAAAAATTCTTGTAATGCTATTTTTTTCGTCAAAAAAATCTAAAAATGATACTTTTGTAAAAACAAACAAAAAAAAAAAAGTCAAAGGAAACGGAAAAAAAAATAACCTTGCAA
Source organism: Hippocampus comes (assembly GCF_001891065.2). Classification (NCBI taxonomy): domain Eukaryota; kingdom Metazoa; phylum Chordata; class Actinopteri; order Syngnathiformes; family Syngnathidae; genus Hippocampus; species Hippocampus comes. The sequence continues at coordinate 591,280 of NW_017805852.1, forward strand.
TACAACGACGTTCCCCTCTGAAAAACGTATCAAGATATGTTGTACTAAATGTTTCAGACAACTTTCTTCCAAAAAGTTTTTAAAATTTGATTTTTCTAAAAAATAATAATAATTCTTGTCATATTATTTTTTTTTCATCAAAAAATCTAAAGATGATACTTTTGTAAAAACAAAAAAAAAAGAAAAAAAGGGAAAAGGAAACGGAAAAAAAATAACCTTGCAATACAACAACGTTCCCCTCTGTAAAACGTATCAAGATATGTTGTACTAAATGTTTCAAATATTACAATTTTTAAGAAGTGTTTCAAAAGTTTTAGTGTAAAAAACAATCCACGTGACCTGTGCTTGTTGATGTCGCCGCTGCCGTCGTTCATGTTTGCCAGCCGCTCAGCACGCGTCCCACTATGGAGGGAAGTTTTGACAGGCGCACCTGCCAGTCAGAAGCTCAAACACCAGGATGCCCAGGCACCAAAAATCCACACTGAGATTGTGTCCCTTGTTGAGGATAATCTCCGGGGCCACGTACTCGGGGGTCCCGCAGAAGGTCCAGGTCTTCTGACCCCCGTGCATCTTCTTGGCAAAGCCAAAGTCCACCTACAAAGACGTGCTCAGCGTTACGCTCTGCTTTCTCCTCGAGGCTCTATTTTGCCTAAACCCGAATCGCTAATCCTCCACCTAACTCCTAACCCTGATCCTAACCATAAACCTAAACCCTAACCCTCGCCCCTAACCCCCACCCTGGCCCCTAAACATAACCCCAAACCCTAACTGCGAACGCTCACCCCTAACTCTAACCCCAACCCCACCCTAACCCTAACCCCCTTAACACTGATCCTACGCCTAACACTCCAGCCCCAAACCCAAACCAAGTCCACCTACAAAGACGTGCTCAGCGTTACGCTCCGCTTTCTCCACGAGGCTCTATTTTGCCTAAACCCGAATCCCTAATCCTAGCTCCTCCACCTAACTCCTAACTCTGATCCTAACCATAAACCTAAACCCTAACCCAAAATGTGTCTCCGAGCTGTTGAGGAGAGGCGGCGCCCAACCCCCTAACCTAACCCAAACACTAAGCCCTAACACCTGCCCAAGCCTGTTAACCGTTCCTGTAAACCGTTTGCTCTTCGTCTCCTCCCTTAATCATTCTTGGTCACCCATTCAGATAGCCCTCAGTCTCCTTTTGGATAAAACCTGTTTCCTTAAAAGCGCTGATGGTCGATCATTGGTCAAGCAATGGCAACACATGCTAAATGTTCGTGTGTCATGCGGCTGTGCCTTGGCTCAAGACACGACTCCGCGGTCTCCATTTCGCGGCCCTTTGCAAAATGTGTCTCCGAGCTGTTGAGGAGAGGCGGCGAGCAATGGTGCCGAACCCAAATAAGAGCCGACTCTGTTGCTGTGCCTTTATAGCTGCACACTACTCCGCAGTCTCCACTTGGCTGCACTTTGCCCTCAGGCTTCTCTCGGGACAACAATGTCTCTCCTTAACTACTCTTGACATCAATGTTTTGTGATGCTGTGGCTGTGCCTGATCTGAAGACACCATTCCACCGTCTCATCTTTGCCCGCAGTCTCCCATTGGCTAAAATGTGCACGGTCCACTCACCAGTTTGACGTAACCTTCAGAGTCCAGCATGAGGTTCTCCGGCTTGAGGTCCCGGTAGAGGATCGCCTTGCGGTGCAGGTACTTGAAGGCCTCGGTCACGCAGCCCACGCAGAACTTGGCGGTGGTCTCGTCAAAGCTCCCCCTGAAGAAGGCGGCGGGAGAGGCCAAGTCGCTGAAAGCACAAACAAGGACCATCTCTGGGGTCTACCTGTCTCTGAGAAGACTCCAGACTTCTCCTCCAAGACACGCCTCCAGCAGCATGTAGACGTATTTGTCGTCTCGGAATGTTCGGAACATTCTGGAGAGGAGGAATCGCGCGGTCAGTCTGTTGGCTCACAAAATGACGTTTGAAGTTAGCGATGACACCAAAGGCGGTGGCATCTTCAGTTGACATAGTCTGTCTCGGTTTTTTTTTTCCAGTGGTACCTTGAGATACTTTTTTTTTTTTTTTTTTTTTTTTTTTCAC
>NW_017805852.1:593473-598473 GCF_001891065.2 Hippocampus comes
TGGATTCTTTTTTTTTTTTTTTTTTTTGCTTTGACTAGCGGGCGGTGAGCTCAACTCAACTCACTTCACAAAAAGTCCAAGTTTGGCAAAATTCGTAACGTTGCCTTACGACAGTCTGATTGCAAAAGTCTGAATGCAAAACGGCAACGACAGACTAAAGAAACTAGCATTGATGTTGCGGTGCGCTAACCCTTTAACCCTTTGAGCAACAGATATTTCAACCAAAAACGGTCCGCCAACACAGGGAAACACACAGTGTAGCAAACACTTCCAGGCATGTATTATTTATCCTCTGCAAAGACTGACTAAAATGACTGTGGCTCACTGAGGACTTCATGTCTGTAGTATAGTTACTGCCCTCTGGTGGCCAACGTGCACACACCAGAGGAGGCCAGAAAACCGTTTTGTTTTTTTTTTTTCATTTTTCACTTTGAGAGAGCGAGAGCTACTCATCTCCTGATTAATCGTTCAACTAAAATACAGAAAACAATAAGCATGACGAATAAAAATGAATTTAAAATAAATGAAACAAGTGACATTCATCAAGGACATTCAAGTTGTATCTCAAAGCACCAGCGTGGCGTCATTTCTGGATGGACTTCAAGACAATAGAAGGACCAACTGGTGAATTTTGTCAGTGCAAATATTTGTAAGAGCAAATTTGATTCATTTTTCACTTTGAGAGAGCGAGAGCTACTCATCTCCTGATTAATCGTTCAACTAAAATACAGAAAACAATAAGCATGACGAATAAAAATGAATTTAAAATAAATGAAACAAGTGACATTCATCAAGGACATTCAAGTTGTATCTCAAAGCACCAGCGTGGCGTCATTTCTGGACGGACTTCAAGACAAAGGAAGGGGACCAAATGGTGAGTTTTGTCAGTGCAAATATTTGTAAGAGCAAATTTGAGACGAGGTCGCGACCGGACGACGAAGGGCGAGCTGGCCTCGGCGAGGATGCGGCGCTCCGAGTGGATGTGCTCCTCCTGCCGGCTGTCCACCACGTGCTTCTTTTTGATCACCTTCAGGGCGAACGTCACGTCCTCGCCCTTAACCTTCACCTGCGCAAAGACAAAAAAATAGTTCCGATGATGATGACCAGTTAAGGAAAAAAAAAAATTTTTTCCACCCTAAAATATTTGAACGCATTTTGGCTGGAGCGTGAGAAGACACTCTCATTTGCATATGGGTGACTTCTTTTTGCAGGAAAAACAAACAAAAAAAAAATCGGAATGTCATGGCTGCGTATGACAATATTGGTGGCCATTTGCTTTTTTGTTTTTGGGGGTGAAAGGGCGAGTGACAGCGTTTGTACCAGTTCAACTCGCCCGAATCCGCCCACGCCGAGCGTGGCGACGACGTCCATGTGGTCGAGCGGTCTGGACGACGAGAAGGCGGCGGTCATTTGCTTCAGGCGCAGCACGTCGGGGGGCAACGTCTGACTGGGGCGGCGCGACAGCGACTTCCTGCGCGGGGGGGGCGGCAACCGTGCAGAGCTAGCGGCGGCGAACAAACCGGCGAGCGAACGAGCGGGCGCCCTACCCGGCGTTTCGCTTCAAGTCGCCCTGGTCCAGCGTGGCCACGTAGCCTTGGAGGTACCTCTGGAGCTCGTCAAAGGTGCCCACCGTCTGGTCGAAGGTCCTGACGCCGCCAACAACATTAGCACGCTAATGAGGACGCTGGCTCGAATTTACACCCTAACAGTGACTAGGAACCCAAATTTGAAACCCTAACCTCGAATTTGAAACCACAATTTTGTTCTAAAACACCGACTCTAGCTCTAAACCCTAATTGGAAACCCTAGTCGGAATTTGAAACCCTAACTCGAGCTCTAAACCTTAATTTGAAACCACAATTCTGTTCTAAAACCCCAACTCTAGCTCTAAACCCTAATTGGAAACCCTAGTAGTGGTTTGAAACCCTAACCATAGTTTAAAACCCTAATTTGAAACGCGAATACTGTCTTCAATCCTAATTCGAAACTCCAAACCTAATTTTGTAATCCCAAATTTAAAACCCCGATCCTGTCTCGAAACTCAAATTTGAATTTAAAAAGTTAATATGAAACCTCAACACTCGTGCGAAAACCCGAACCCTGGCTCGGAACCCTAATTCAAAGCCTTAACAGTGGCTGTTCACTACAACTTGTATCCCTAACACTGGCTCGAAACCCAAATTTGATATCATGAGGCTGGCTTGGAACCCAATTTTTAAAAAAAACTATTGCTCTAAACCCCAGTTTCAACCCTAATTTTGAAACCATAACCTTAGGTCAAAGCCCCAGTTTGAAACCCTAACCCCGTTCGTTGTTTATGGTGTGCTTCGACTCACTGTCTGTCCATGAGGAGGCACTCCACTCTGTCCTCATCGGCAACGATGTTCGCGGACCTGACGTCATCGCTAAAGCAAACTTGAGCATTAGCTTGAGCAACATTAGCATTAGCGCTGAGCTTATGTAGACACGAATGGCTACCTGATGAGCGCTTTCTCCCCAAAGTAGTCGCCCTTTTGTAACATGTTGATGACCTGAGGGCTCTTGTGGTCCCGCGTGGTCTGGGTCACCGTCACCTGCGGGGTGAAAAGCAGCTTTTTTTTTTTTTTTTTTGTGGTAGGGGGTTGACAGGAAGTTGGTAGTAGTAGCGCTTGAAGCCTTACCTTTCCTTGAGCAATGATGTAGAAGGTGCTGCCCTCCTCGCCCTCGCGTATCACGTAGTCGCCTTTGTTGTAGTACTCCTGCAGAGAAGGGCAAGGTAAGGCATCAAGAAGAATTTCACACTCCAACTCAGGCCTGAAAGCCTACTTCGAAACCTTAAGCCAAGTTTGAAACACGTGGCTGGAAACGCTAACTGTTCCTGGTTTGATTGCTTCACTGGAGCTGCGTGAGAACCTTACCACCTCCAGACAGTCCATGATCTTGCTGAGTTTGTCGTCAGGCAGATTCGCCAAAAGAGTCACGCTGATGGAAAAAAACACACAAGCAAAAACAACAACAAAAAAAAAAAGTCAAACCAAGTTTATTCCACATCTGATCCAGTTGTGGCTTCAGTTGAACTGTAACATGTACTATTTATTTGAGCACCTGTTGAAACCCGAACCGAAGCGACATACGCTCATCTTTCTTCAAATGCCAGCACTGTCTTCAAACCCTAATTTAAACGCCTAATTCTAGCAGAAGTGCAACACTGATGCAAGTATACACACACACGCGAAAATGTCAAATTCAGTTCAATCCAGACCTGATCCAGATTTGACTGTCGTGGAAGCATGGCATGTAAAAGCCACCTGAAAACCTGATTGCAAGCCTCATCCTCGCAACCGAGTCTTGGCACAAATAAAACTTTCGTTGGAAGCATAAAACGCCACTGCAACCAAGACTAATCCAGATCTGATCCAGATTTGGCTCTAGTGTAAATGATCAAACCAAATTTCGTCCAGATCTTTTGCGCATGTGGCCACAGTGTGACGTAACATTTACAATGGGATGAAACCTATTCAGATACTCGCACGTCTGGCCCATCTGATCAGGTTTAGTGCTTTTCGACAACATATCGAGGTGGCATCTAAGCCTTTGCACCAACCTGCGCAGGAAATGTCGGTACTCGTGGTGGCGCATCTCGGCCGTCCTCCTCATGATATTCTGGAAGGCTTCGCGCTCCAGAGCCCACGCGCACACTCGGTTCACAGCTGCCGCGGAAACAAAGGCGGTACACAAATTGGGGGGGGGGGTTCTGTTTTTTTCTTTTTAGGATTCCCCGCCCTCCGACACATCCACAGTACTGGAAAACTTCGATGTGAAATGAATGTTGTGATAAAAGGTCTCTCATTTGGATCTTCCCTGTCACCGGGTTTGAACAAATAACAAATGTCGGTGAACAAATGACTTGGAGCTCGTGTACTTTTTTGCGGACAAAGGACTTTGATTGAGCTTTGTTCAGTACAAAGTACTTTGATTTGGATCTTGACCGTTTTAAGAAACACAATTTGTTTGCAGGCATCATCCTTGACTGGGTTGGAATAAAGTTTTTTTTGGTTTGTTTGTTATGGATCTCGCATGAATATTTGAGAAACACATACAGAGGACTGACGGAAACCTTTCTTTCTTTTTTTCTGAACGAACAACTTTGATTTGGATTTATCGTAACTGGCTTGTTTAGCGGCGACACTACTTGCCAACGAGCGCATAAACATGTCGCTTGTGCCTCAGAAGGGTGTGAAGACTTTTGCAATTCCGCATTTTACATCAGACGCTCAGCCAGTTTATAAGGCGTTCGTGTCGACGGCGCATGAAAGTCTCTTGAACGAGATGTTGGCGCGGCGCTTACCTCGCACGGAGGCGGTGCGTGTACAGTTGTAGAGGATGGCCAGCTCGCCAAACGCCGTCCACGCCACCATCGACGACACCAGCGTGTCCTGCTCAAACACGTCCAACTTTCCATCTGCGTGCGCGTGCACGCGCGGGAGAGAGAGAGAGACAAAATAAATTACTGTATCGCACACACACACATTACATAAAGGTGTACACAGGCACCCATTACATAAAGCATGATTATGATGTGTGATACTGTAATGTAATGTGTGTGTGTGTGTGTGTGTGTGTGTGTGTGTGTGTGTGTGTGTGTGTGTGTGTGTCAAAAGTCTCTTGTCAGGAACAAGGGACTCTTCTAAAGCCACCATAACTTTGGTCAATATTGACAGACAGGAACAAGAACGGAGTGGTACCTGCCAAGACAAAGAGGTGGCTGCCAGCTTCTCCCTGCTGGACCACGTAATCCCCCTGCTGGTACGTGCGCGGGTACATGCACTCCACCATGTCTCCAAGCTGCTGAGGCTCCAGACGCTTCAGGTACTGGTTCCTGTTCAGAGCCTCCACCAGCTGCTTCTTCACACTGCCGCACACACGGGGAACAAAAACGGCACAAACACAGAGGAGTTTGTCAGATGTCATCGCCGACCGATCGTTTGTCGGCGTCGGCTTGACTCAACGTTTCTTGGTCT
>NW_017805852.1:600511-605730 GCF_001891065.2 Hippocampus comes
TGTGTGCGTGTGTGTGTGTGTGTGTGTGTGTGTGTGTGTGTGTGTGTGTGTGTCGATTACTGTCTTGTGTACGTGGCGCGCCCGCCAGACGCTCCACCAAAGATGGCGGGCGGCGTTCAATCAATATGCGCCCGATCACAGTCACGGGCCACGAACGCGCATGCTGAAGAACTTTGCTCAAGTCACCTGCCAGGAACAAGCACCGTCTGGAATATTGAGGAAAAAGTCTTCCGGAACAGTGTCCAACGCAACCTGTCGAGAACAACAACGTTGATTAAGAACAAGGGCACATATTTGGCATGTGGCGTGTTTGCGCTGAAAGCGAGGTGACATTTTGGGCAGTCGTCAGACTAAATGTTTGAAAAATATTGCAAATGTTGTTTCTTGGGAGTTTTTCAAAGGTCATTTCTTGAAGCTGGTAAACCGCTTGTCGACCTTTGACCCCTGCCCCCTCATCTTGTGTTTCCAACGGGTGTTGACGGCTGTTGTCGTCAAAGCATGGGGGCGTGGGGGGGCAGCTGCGAGTAGTTTCATGCAGTGACATATTTTGGACTTACAGGGGGCGCTAAATAGCCATCTGTCGATTTAAATGTTACTCGCTCCAATGGCTGTTTTTTTGGTTGTGCAGTGTAATGCAAGATTACGAAAACAATGACTTATTTAAGAATGTTTTTTCAATCTTCTAATGATATTGTAAGATACATTTTAAACGTACAAAAATAAAACTGTCATGCACATAATACCAAATTAAATTGCTCATTCAAAAATTGTTTGCGTTTGATTCCATGACAACGTATATTATAGTACAGATGTACTCGACATGAATGTCCACAATTTATGTTACACTGAAGAAAAAAGGCAAAATATAAACAAGTAAAATATTTATGATCACCGTTAAAACTGTAAAATATGAAGATAAAACGAAAAAAAAAAAAACGACTGGCTGTATAATTATATGTACCTGTTCTAAACTATACCATTTAATAACACCACCACTAAAAAGTAATTTCATCTTTTTTCTTTAATAACTCTCTTGGTGACAACAAAATCATTTATGCGTTAGTGAGGATAATGAAGAGAAAACACAAAAACATGACAAACTTCACAGGAATTCGAACGTGAACGCAAAATCTCCCATTTGAGGTCATAAATAAGGTCAATGGCAACATGGTAACTCCACATCAAGATGCATAAATAAAACTTTATTGACATCAATGATGTTTTCCCAACAACTCAACGAGCCGGCGGAAAACACGACCACCACAATTGGCATCAAGATGCTCAAGCTTATCCACTGTGTTGTGACGCTAACATGCTAGGTTAGCATCCAAGGCGTCTCTGAAATGCAGCCCGCGCATTTCGTTGATCGAAAAACGGTAACCGCCAAAAACAACAGCCGGCCTTGGTTTTAGCTGTAGCGGCTTGGCCCGCGCTAGCTAACCAGCAGCTAGCGTGCGGCTCCGCCCTTGGCAAAGCGATAAAGCTTGTCAAAAAGCAGACTAGAAAAGTCTTCCAAAGAGGTGAAAAAGCAGCCGTTAGCGAACGTAGCCATGCGCGCTAACGCATCGAGGGGCTTTTGCGGAGGACACTTTGCTTCCTTTCTTTTTGGGGGATGACATCTCGGGTCGTCTTCATGCTTATGCTCGATGTAGCAGCGTGGATCTGCAAAGACCACCCAAGACAAATAATCCAGGTCAATTTCACAAATCGATGAATTACGGTGCAACAGATTTTGAGTACGCTTTCCAGTAGCACGGATGGGAGAATGAAGAGAGAGCAGTCGCGCCGACGATAATTACCGAAGCGACTTCCATCGGTCCTTGTCGATGTTGTTGTCGGGACCTTCGCTCTCGTACGACGCCAGACACAACGCTACAAATAACAACGGGGGAAAAACGTCGTGAGACGAAACACGTCGGCGCACCCCCGTCACCACTCCAATCCCAAATCAAGCTCAGATGTTTTAGTCGCCTTTTCCAGACATTTGTGTTTGCCTTTGAGCAGGAGCGCGCCTTTTTTTTTTTTTTTTTTTTTGGCCTCCTTAATGGTGATTTTTTTTTTTTTCTTTCGAATGACATGGCAGAATGACTTTCGGTGCGTTTGCGCGTGTGCGTACCGTCTTCGCTGTAGACGGGCGCGGTGAGCAGATAGTGCAGAATCTTGCGGTCCTTGTCGAAGGGACACTGGACGGCCTTCCAGCTCATGAACTCGCTCACTTGCTTGGCCAACTCCCACAATTTCTACAAAGCACAAAATCAAAATAAAAAAAACGGAAAAGCCAAATAAATAAATATAAAAATAAACACAAGTCCTTTCATAACACGGAGCCGTTTTCGGATCATCTTCGGCCCTTTATGCGGGGAAATTTGTTTTTTTACTTCATGTAAAATGAATCCTGTGTTTTCTCAACCCCATCGGGACTTTTTCGTCACCTGACGAGAATCAAGTAACACGTGTTGTTCTTTGTTGTACCCTTTTGTAAGATGAGCCTTTTCATCCATGTTGCATCTTTTGAGCATTTTTCATCAAATAAAAAGATGTTATTCTCATTCTTTAATGCCGAACTTTTTGCAATGCCGTTCTCGTAAGATTCCACCTTTTGCCATCAAATGAAGGAGTCCTCATTTCAAGGTTTTATGTCTTGTAAAAAGAAAAGTGCGGGACGTTGTGCTCCTCCTTTCAGTCTTGGGTGTGTGCATAGAATTTGTTTTTAAAATGAGGACCTGTGCCTCAAAGTAGGTACAATGTCTGATTTTGGTGTCTTTCTGTGAACCAAAATAAAGGCCAAATCAATCGAAAACGGAAGCTGTGAAGCAGCAACATGACTGGAAAAAAAAAAACACCAAAAAAAAAGTCCACGCACGAGTGGAAAAGACCCAAAGTGTGACGAACGACTTCTCTTTTCTGCGTGGAGACGCTCTTTGGGGAAGTTGACGTTTCAAGAGACAGGAGGAAATCAACCCCATCCGCCCCCAGCCCAATAAAAGGCCCCATTTTGGGGGGTTTTTGTTTTGTTTTGTGTGGTCACCTGGAAGTTGATGTGCCCGTTGTGCAGTCGGTTCGCGCAGCTTTCGTTGAGGAAGTAGATGTCCTTGATGAGCAGGCTGAAGAACGGGATCACCATCTGGCCAGACGGGTGAGAGTCACATGCAACGAAAATCAGCGACGGAAAACTGTCGTGGTCATCACACAGCATGCTCCCCGGTGTTGTGTAGGACCCAAAAAAAAGACCCCCCCCCCGCCCCCCCAAAAAAAGGTCTAATAAAGAGTCCAGCTTGAAGTGTTGGCGGTCACGGTGGTGGGTTGCGTCACAGCGAGGTCATGCGGGCGTGTTTGAGAGCCACGTTGTAGTTATTTTGAAGGAAAGGCAGCATGACAGGACAGCGCGTTGCATAAGCGGAGAGGTCGCTCCGGCCGGCCGGCCGTTGCCGCGTGACCAAACAAACAAAGCAAAACAACTGCCGATTCTCATCATGTGAAAATGTCAAAGTGGGGACGGGCAAAGGTTCCGTTCCTCCTTTTTTCTTCTTCTTAACAATAAAAAACAACTTTTTTTTTGTTACCATCAACAATTTAAAACGTATGATTGCTTAAAATAATTTGAATTTATTTTTTTTAAATAGTATTTTATTTTTTAAAATGTGAAATATTGAAGATGCGCTTAAAATTATACATACAGTAAAACTGTTTTCGGTTTTCTGTGTGTAAAAATACATTTGTCATTATGCTAAACAGATTTTTAACTGAATAATTATAAAAACATTTTTACAAAATATACATAACTACCAAATTTAGCATGAAATAATTAGTTCAAACAATCAAAAATACAAAAACAGTAAGAATGACTTCACAGCTGTGTTTTGTAATTATTTAAAAGAGCATTAAAGAAAAAAATCATTTTTTGTGGAGAAATATTTAACTAAATAAATGATTTAAAACAATCTAAACAAATACGAAATTCAAAATATTTTAAAACTTACATGACAAATATTTTTTTCTAATCACTCAACATAAAAATATGAGCGTCAACATTTATGTCAAAAATGTTTTAACATTAAACATTACAAATATGGAAAATTACATATAAAAGTGTTAATTATTTGAAAAAACTATTCATCAAAAGATTCACACATAAATTGATGGTCTTATAGCTTTGACATTTTTTTACAACATGAAACATTTTTTTGACAATGTGATCGTGACAACTGCCAAGAAGAAAACAACAACACTGCGGAGGCACCCCCGCCCCAACGCCCCCACGCCCCTCGGGTGACAGCAAGAGGAACGTAGCAGACGTGCTGGAACGTTCCACTTGGCGACCCCTGACCCCTGGCGTAACCCGATCTCTTCAAACAAAGCCCACATTCCTCGTGGGGGACGCAGGCACAAGATATCCAAAGTTCTCCTCACGTCGCGGCTTAAATCAAAATCGCTGCTCGGGAACGCCATGTGATTCAGTGAGGGAGGGGGATGGGGGTGGGGGGGGGTAACCATTCGTCTTTATTAAAAACGTAACTTTTATTTCCCGACCATTTGGGATCGTCGCGAGAATACTCGAATTTTCAAATATCCGATGTGCTGAGTTCCGTTTGTGACTTTTGGGCTAAAGTGCCAAAGGCGCACCGCACCTCACCTTCTCCCTGCTGCTGTTGGCAGTGATGGAGCGCTGGGTGGCGCCGCGCAGCGCCGTCCTGTAGTTGTAGAAGTTTCCGGAAGGATCCATTTGGTGCTGCGGAGACGCAGGACAAAATGCACCGTTGGAGACAAAAGTATTGGGACGCCCCCACCGCGTCGACGTGACACGGACGAAAACGGCGCACCTCCAGGATGTCAAACTTGGCCGTCTTCACTTTGCTCCACGTCTTCTTCAGGCGGGACACGGGACTCATATTCATCCCAGCTGGCATGAACAAAAACAAAAATAGAGATATATATCACAAGAGCGTGTCAAACACCTGGAGGAATCCAATTCCATGCGCAGCAACACACCCCTTTTCTGCCGCCAAATACAATGGCATTAAGGTATGCCTCATTTCCCACTTCATAGCGTTTAAAAAAAACTCCCATACACGAGTGCCGCAAAAAAAAAAAAAAAATCTTTCCAGAAGGCCATGTTGGGGACTACCTGGGGGTGCGCATTATTGGTCATGTAATGGCTTTTATAGGGGTTACCAGACTGAATGGCAGAGACATTTTGTTTGTGTCTCGCACACTCGGTC
>NW_017805852.1:605964-614482 GCF_001891065.2 Hippocampus comes
GCCTCTTTGTTTTCCTGGGCTGCCAGGAAAACCACGGCAAAAAAAAAAAAAAAAAAAACCACATTGGAGAAAGAGAGCGCCAAGCGACAAACCAAACTCAAGAGTTTGATCATGCTGGACCTGATACGTCAACAGGAGACTCATCCGCAGAAATAAAGTAAATGTTAAAACATGTCAACTAATTAGCAAAGAAAACTGCCATAACGTCCGACACTAGCGTTTCAAAGCTAATGCTATATGTCTGGCAATGCTAGCCAAACATTTAAGCGCAACTACAATCACATTAAAAAACGTTTTAAAGATCGTGATTAGCTTGAAAGCTAATGCCTTAAAGTTTATGTTGACTGTCTGTGAAAACGCTAACCACAACGGAAATGAGACATTTAAGCCGGTCAAGAGTCCAATTGAAAACAAGCTAGTCACTAGCTTGTTTTCAATTGGACTCTTGACGTAGTGTTTGGAAGGATCAAGTTCTTTGACTACTTAGCGATGCAATTCAACATTAGCTCCAAAGTGAACGCCTCGAAGGTAATGCTAAACATCTGCTAAGACTAGCAACGACTTACGAGTCAATGTACCGCAATTAAGCATCTGGGCATTGACCATTAGCGGTTGGCGTTACGATCTTTAGCCCCTCACCATGCAGATCTCCGTCGCCACCAGGTAGCTGAGCCTGTTGAACCAGTCCACGTAGGCCTCCAGGTTGGCGGCCTTCTTGCGGTCACTGAAGTGGCCCTGCACCAAAAACAGCGACACAAACAGCTTCTTTAGCTTAGCATCACTAAGTGCCATCGGAAGAACAATAGAGACCAGAGTTCATTCCTTTGGGTGAAGAGTCCAATTCCACACATTCCTTTGGCCTCGCACCTCTTGTGGGGGGGGGGGCACCTGCCTTTTCATGACACCCTTCACTTGTGGGGCTCATTGGGGCGACGAGGCACGCTGGCCTGAGTCACAATGGCAACCTCGGCCACCCCTCCTCCCACTTCATTACCTCGCATCCCAAATCAGCCTGTTGCCTAGCAGCCCGACAGCCTGACCAGACAAGCGCACCCCCCCCCGCCCCCCCGGAGGAAACTGTGGTTGCTAAGCGATGCCCATGTAATCCAAGATCCTGCCGGGGCTGGAAGGAAATTGCTGGGCGAGAGCGCGCTTTTTTTTTTTCCCTTTCTATTTGTACGAGCTCGTTCTTTGGTGCGTTGGTGTCATCCGACCCCGGCGTGAACCCGAGACGGTCGCCCTGCGTTTGTGTAAACTGCACATGTGTCTGGACCACGAAAAGTGGGTCGAAGCACAGCCGCAACATTGCATAACGGATGCCATATCTGTTGACTGATTCGAGGAAAGGCTTTTTTTTGGGGGCCTTCTTTACCTTGTCGTTGTCCACCGGATCTTTCTGGACGAACGCCTGGACAAACTCCTCGGGGCCGATGTAGCTGAGTCTCTCCTGAGAAAAGGAAGGCTTAAAACATCTTTTTAACGGTATTTCGGTCCCTTCCATAAACGATTCAAAACTGGCGGTAAAACTTTTGCCACAGGTCGGCCGATTTGGGAAGTCATGGTTACTGTTATGGTTTTGGCTCTCACCAGTTCTATGTGGGTCAGCTGCTGGGCCAGGGTGAAGGGGTCGTTGCAGATGGACAGGATGTCCCTGTGGACGTGGGCTTTGGCCTTGAGGACGGTGAGGCGCTCAGCCACCGTGGCGTTGATCTTGGCCAGGGCCTCCTCGTACTGGCTGAGGACCGTCAGCCTCCGGATCAAACCTTGGCTCAGCTGGCTCGCCGCCTTCCTGTAAATCTGCCACACGAGGAGGAGGGGGGGACAAAAACGCATCCAGTCAGTCAGGCGGTTGCACCCCACCTTGGTCCTATCTATCGCAATAATGAAGAGCTCGTGCGCATGTCAAACGGTTCATGATCGTCAAGGGGTCAACATTTCCGCGCCATGAGACCGGAATGGCATCAGACAAAAGAAGTGAACGAAACCACTTCACACACTGCATCCGGTCCTTCCCCGTTTGCGTTTTGAACTGATGGCAAAGCCGCAGATCGCGAGAGAACCTCGTTCTGTGAGCGCCGACGTGTGAACCCAAAAGTGCCAAAAGAGCGGCAGCTTCTTGCAGCTTCACCGACGTCCTCGAAGTCAGTTTCGCAAGCCCCTTCCCGTCGGGGCGTAGGCGGCGGCGGCCCCGCCGGTGGACGGACGGACCGGTGGACTTCGCTGCCTCGGGGGTCAAAGAGGCTTTGCTGGCCCGGACTCTGAAGAGGCCAAGATTAGATAATCGTTCCCGCGGTGACACACTTAACTTGGTTACATAAGCAGGGGGAGCGGAAAAATAAAAAAAGGGCGGGGGCGCACATATGTTTGACTTTGTGGATTTCTCACCACCACATCCTGCCCAACTCGGAGGCCAAGTCGGGCTTCTCAAGTCTGCAAAAACAAACCCTCGCAACGACGGCAACAACAACCTCCAGCGGGGAGGAGCAGCTGCAACTTTTTTTTTTTTTTTCCTTCCAAGGGTGTGACCATGTGATGACATTTTGAGCCAATCCGACGCGCTGAGGTTGGATTCCAGCGCCGTGAAACAAAACAAATGGATGACTTTGAGCTGACCTGCGCGGAAAAGAGCCAGACTCTGCTCTTTCCCATCAAAGGCAGGAGATTTTCGTGATTCAGAGTGGGTCAAATTTCCCAAGATGGGAACTATGGGTTGGACTGGATGTGGCGGTCTGGCCGCACATCGCAGCAGATGTTCGACGGCGTATCCTCGCAAGATGCATAAAACGGCTTCCAAAGAAGTCGCCAACGGCAACAAAAGCATAAATGTGATGAGCGGGATTTGCTCCAAGCTAACTTTGAGCTTCTGGGAGAATTTCACTCTAACGTGGAGGGCATCTTTGAAAGGGCGCCTTTATTTGATTCAGATTACTTGTCTTGTGACTCACCGTGTTTTTTTTTTTTTTTTTAAAAGCTGAGTCACTTTTCCATGAACATACGATTGGAAAGAGCACATTGCAGCCAATGTGCTGATGTACTTTTTTTTTTTTTAACTACGCACATCTATATGATCACAAAATATATCTGCTCGTGTCAAAACAAAAGACAAAAGACGAGCTTGATGTCTCAGGGAATGAGAGTCCGTCTCATGACGTGGCTGTTAATGTGTCACATATTGATTTTGCGATTAAAAATGACGAGTCATGTGAAAGCTGCTCGCCAAACAATGAGGGGGGGGGGGCCCCGCCGGTGGACGGACGGACCGGTGGACTTCGCTGCCTCGGGGGTCAAAGAGGCTTTGCTGGCCCGGACTCTGAAGAGGCCAAGATTAGATAATCGTTCCCGCGGTGACACACTTAACTTGGTTACATAAGCAGGGGGAGCGGAAAAATAAAAAAAGGGCGGGGGCGCACATATGTTTGACTTTGTGGATTTCTCACCACCACATCCTGCCCAACTCGGAGGCCAAGTCGGGCTTCTCAAGTCTGCAAAAACAAACCCTCGCAACGACGGCAACAACAACCTCCAGCGGGGAGGAGCAGCTGCAACTTTTTTTTTTTTTTTCCTTCCAAGGGTGTGACCATGTGATGACATTTTGAGCCAATCCGACGCGCTGAGGTTGGATTCCAGCGCCGTGAAACAAAACAAATGGATGACTTTGAGCTGACCTGCGCGGAAAAGAGCCAGACTCTGCTCTTTCCCATCAAAGGCAGGAGATTTTCGTGATTCAGAGTGGGTCAAATTTCCCAAGATGGGAACTATGGGTTGGACTGGATGTGGCGGTCTGGCCGCACATCGCAGCAGATGTTCGACGGCGTATCCTCGCAAGATGCATAAAACGGCTTCCAAAGAAGTCGCCAACGGCAACAAAAGCATAAATGTGATGAGCGGGATTTGCTCCAAGCTAACTTTGAGCTTCTGGGAGAATTTCACTCTAACGTGGAGGGCATCTTTGAAAGGGCGCCTTTATTTGATTCAGATTACTTGTCTTGTGACTCACCGTGTTTTTTTTTTTTTTTTTAAAAGCTGAGTCACTTTTCCATGAACATACGATTGGAAAGAGCACATTGCAGCCAATGTGCTGATGTACTTTTTTTTTTTTTAACTACGCACATCTATATGATCACAAAATATATCTGCTCGTGTCAAAACAAAAGACAAAAGACGAGCTTGATGTCTCAGGGAATGAGAGTCCGTCTCATGACGTGGCTGTTAATGTGTCACATATTGATTTTGCGATTAAAAATGACGAGTCATGTGAAAGCTGCTCGCCAAACAATGAGGGGGGGGGGGGGGTCTCCTATTTTGACAGATGGACGTTTGCCTTCCCCATCTGCTCTTTACAAGCTCCTCCTGCTGCTTTATTGTTCTCATCCGACACCACCGAAACACACGCGATCAACAAACAAACGGCTCCTAGGATAGAAACGCGCAGCCACTGTGCGCCAAGCTAATTAGGAGCACAACGCTAACCGGTGACTCGATGCTCACAGGTGGCTAGCGGATGCTACTGCACCGAAGCTAGCAAAGAATATTTGTTGTATGGCTTTCAATACATTTGGCGAGCAGGCGAGCTTAGCATTAGCATCACAGATGGCTAGCAGATGCTACTGCGCTGAAGCTAGCAAAGACTACTTGTTATATGGCTTTCAATACATTTGGCGAGCAGGCTAGCTTAGCATTAGCATCACGGGTGGCTAGCGGATGCGACTGCGCTGAAGCTAGCAAAGATTATTTGTTATATGGCTTTCAATACATTTGACGAGCAGGCTAGCTTAGCGTTAGCACCCCCCCCCCCACCTCATCTCCAGTGGAGAGCCGATGCGTGAGGTCCTTCAGGCTGCGCATCATCCGATCGTCCCGGAAGTCGTAAGGGAAGGTTTCCGTCCACTCCGTCAACAGCTGGAGGATCTTTGGAGCGATCTTCCTGAGGCGTATCTGGAACGGTATCCAAGCGCCGTGAGGGTGGGGTTGGCTAAACAGGAACGGTGTCGGTCCAAGATCCCGAGTGCAGTGCCCACCTTCTCCGCTTGGGGATCGCCGAGTCGTTGCTGTTCCACGCACAGGTGGCACACTTTGGACATGAGCTCGTACGGATGGATGAAGAGGCGAGAGCTCAGCAGGAATGTGAAGATGTAGGTCCTCTGCGGGGAAAGAAACAAATCGGGTCACAAAGGGCAAAGCCGCAAGGGGAAAACGGTGGCCGTTTTTGACGGAGCCCTGGAAATGGTCAAAATGGCTTCTTCAAACCAAAATGGAAGACTTCCTGTCTGTCCCCAGGCGTGGCTTCTTGACGCTTTTTCATGGGCCGACCGAATGTCATGATGCTAAGCGAGAGCCATCAAGACGAATCATAAATATGACAAAAACGAGCCTAAAATGGCCGTCATCTTGCATCTTTTCAAGCGCGGGCTCTTGAGACTTTTTTGGTGGGTCCACACACGAGAGGCATGTCTCCCAAATGCCATGATGCGATGTGAAACCGGCTTTGGGGGCTGCATGATCAACTCCTCCAGAGGACAACTGAAAAGGATGAAAAGTAGCCACACGTGGCCGCTTCAAACTAAAAATGGCAGACCTCCTGCGTCTTTTCGGGATTGGTTGTTATGACACTTTTTTGTGGGTCAGGTCATAATATAAATGGCTCCAAAGTGGCATGTTGCTCAACGAAACCGGAGGCTGATTTTTTTTTTTTAATGATGACTGCAGTTGCATTCCAAGTTTCACAACAGCTGCTTCAAACCAAAATAGCAGACTTGCCGTGTCTTTTCGGGCAGGGCTTTTTTTTCTGGGCCTTCTTGTTGGGTCTACCAAATATGCTGCCAAATCAAACAGGCTTCGGGGGCTGAACTTTCCCCAAAAATCTTGCAATCCGATAATACTCACATCTGGATAATAGTCGACTGTGGGCAGCAGGTGCCGTATGAGGGCCTCCAAGGATCCGGATGCCAGGTTGTTGTCATGGTAGTAGAGTCCAGAATAGAGCTCCTCCTTGGCCTGGTAAAAGTTTTTGTTGTAGCCTCCGGCGCTGTGCGGTGTCTGAGGCATGTTGTTGTTGTTGTCGTCCTGCAAAAAGCAAGACAAACGAGTCAGGACCGCAGACGCTGACGCAGGACGGTCAAAAAAAAAAAAAAAGAAAGAAATGAACAGCCAGCGTGGACGATTTAGTTTGGGACGCACAGTGGACCGTGTTCAAGCGAAGGGCCTTTCGGCTTTGCTTTGTTTGGAAAACGGCGGTCTGCAAGAGCAGGAATGCCACACCAGATTACAAATCGACCACTATTACGCCTCGGAGCCGTCCAGTCAAACTGAACCCTCTACGACCTCCCCGATAAACCACAACTTCCGCAAGAAGCTTAACGAGCACCAGCTGATGCGCCAAAAAAAGGCAAAACAGACCCAAAAAAAAAAGACTCAAAACAAATGACTGTTTGCTCTTTGGCACAAGGGACCCGATAAACGCACCCGATAAAGTTTAGAGTTTTAAATAAAAGGTGACTCAAAAGTTGTTTTTGACCAGATTTGCCCCAAAATGTGGAAATCTATTTAGTTTTTTTGTTTATGGTGATGGCTAACCAAGCAAAGATGAAACCAAATCTCGCTCGTACACTTTGTCGAGAAAATTCAGAGGATGAAAATTCAAAAATCCTGATCGCTCACAGACCCAACGAACAATCCGTCTGACAGTCTTGCGTTTCATGTACGCTAACTTTAAGCACGGGTGAAATTTGCTAGCTAGATAGCTACGAGTCAAGAACCACGGGACGTAATCTGAAACATTTTCAACAACGGGTGTCCGGCTGTCTCTTTGGGCTTTGTTACGCTTTTTATCCACTGGCGCAGCAGCGATAAACCGTGTCTGTGATCCGACTATGCTAACATGCTAAATGTTAGGATGTCAACAAAGAGGCACTGTTTTGTTTTTTAACATTGCGTTCTAGTTTGTGCGAGCGTAGCTGCCACATGACATGGCAGATGTTCTCGCCGCCTGGCTCCCTTTTCTCATGGAAATGTCCCACACTCGAGGTCATGAATAGTGGAGACGCACGTGGACTTCAAGATGAGGGTGGTGTGTGCCTGTGTGAGTATGTGTGTGTGTGTGTGTGCGTGTGGGTCGGGTGTTGTTTCATCACGTTGTTGTTTGTGTTTGAAAGGATACATTGGTTGGCTTTTGAAACAAAATTCCCCTTGAATGTAAGTTTCAAACAAAAACACTCATGACTTAACACTTGCTGTGTTTTTCAGGCTTTTTGCGACATCTTTGTGGCTCTACTAGACATGTCGACCAAATTTCATGTTGCTGAGCGGACCTAAATGTGAGGGCTGCGTTTTCAAAACGTAGCCACAAAAACAAAAAAAAAAAAACAAAACTGAAAATGACCATAAAATGACACCTTCAAACCAAAAGGGTCGACATCATGTGTATTTTCAACTATGGCTTGCTGACTTTTTTGTGGGTCTTGTCATGATAGATATGTCAAACAAATGTCATGTTCCAAAGTGGAACTGACTTTGGGTGTTAGATCCCCCCTACCCCCCAAAAAAAGAAAGAAAGAAATCAAGTAATCCTGAAGTGCCCGATTCAAACAATGGCAGATTTCCTGTGTCTTCAAATCTGACACCTTGAGACCTTTTTGTTGGTTTACTCATGACAAATTTACTACATGTCATGTTTCGAGGTGAAAGTGGTTTCGGGAACGGAACTTTCCAATACACCCTAAGGACCCCTGACAGTGACGTGATTGAGCCTAAAATCCGCTTCGATTCAAAACGGCTTCCTGAGCGTTTTGGAGCACGACTTCTGGAGACTTTTTTGTGGGTCTATGAATGATAGCCACGCCTGCCAGATTTCATGTTGCTTCGTGAAACTAGATTGGACTCGACTGAATTTTCCAAAATGAAATCACCCTGAAACGCCCAAAGTGATCATAACATGACCGCTTCACCCAAATTCTTCAGAGCCTATGGCGCACTGAGGACTTTTTAGTGAGTCAACTCATAATAGACACGCCAACCAAATCTCACGCTGCCGAGTGACGCTGGCTGCGGTGGGGATGAATTTTCTTGGATCCAAATCTTTCTGGGACGAGGTCTCAGGTGTTGCATTGTTCTCTGCTTGTTTGATCCGGCCGAGTGGAGGAACCGCAAAGGGAATGTTGTGTGTGACATCACTCTGGACGGCAAACGAGAACAATCGCAAAGCGCCCGAGGCTGGATGATCTCATGTGAAGATAAAAGTGCTTTTTGGACACGCGACACCGCCTCCTTGGATTGGATCAGGTGTCGTACTTTGATCGAAGGCATCATCGAGTGGAGATCAATAGCGCCAAGAGATGACCGTAACGAAAGTCTTTGTTTGAGTCCGAAGTTACGCGGTCAAAAGAGTTTTTTTCCTTTCATCTTAAAAATGACAGAATAATGTCGCTACTTTCGTGGTCACACATAAACTGAAATGGCAGTTAAAACGAGTCAACAGGTGCTAGCTAATTAGCATGTGGCTACCAGGTGTTCGGGGGGGCTC
>NW_017805852.1:614518-624966 GCF_001891065.2 Hippocampus comes
TCGTCACGCTGCTGTTGCTTTAGCATACTAGCTTGCAGGGTGCCAGCTGAAAGTAAACAATACAAACAAGTGGGTTGGGGGGGGTCTTGTTTACATTGTGTGTGTGTTTAGCCATCTGACAAATTGGAAGCAATGGGATTAGCGCCTGGGTTCAAAATTTCAAAATTCAACTCACATACTCAATTTTGGAAAATATAAATGATGACGTTGACTTTTTCACATTAGTGAAAAGTCCAGAAAATGTGCCGATCATTTGAATTGACTTGAGGACCGCAAGTGATCCGAAAGTGAAGCGGATCCATTTTCAAATGGCAAATGAACATCCATGTTACTTTTGGGATTCATTTTTGGAAGAGGATTAATTAACACTAAACAAGTCGAATTTTTTTTTTTTTAATTCTGCAGTCAGGTTTTATTTTTGTAATAAAAAAATGATATTTTTCTTAGCTAGCTGTAAATGTATATTCTTTTTTAAATAACGAGGTAATTTCCATTTTCATAAAAAGTTAAAAAATCAAAATATATATTAACCCCCTCCCCACAAAAAAATCATAAATCAAGCCAGTCCATTTTCTTCAGAGAAAGATGAGGTGGATGACAACAATGAAGGTCACAGGCCACACCATAAGGTACACTCTGTGGCACTTTCTAATGCAAAGCAATAAAAAATAAAAATAAAAAAAAACAAAGGCAACAAAAACCGAGTTGGCCGACCACATTATTGAGCGTTTTGCAACCGCATAGAAAATGAAATGTGCCCAAGTCAAGAGGACGTTGGGGATTAAGTTGCAGGCGAGGTGGCGGGAATCCTCTTAGCCAGAAGGTGTGTGTGTGTGTGTGTGTCTCCAAACAAACACAAGCATTGAAAACACACTGCCATTGATTCAAATTACAGTACACGCGTGTAATTTGTCATTCAAGTGAACTGTGCTTAAAAATGAGTAATTTTGAATCACTACGGAGGCCCAGAGTGAGCAAAAAGTCACATCATCAATATGCTATTAATTAAGGGGGAAAAATTAAAATTATAAATAAGAGAGTATATTCATTTCCACCTGGTGCTTGATACTCATCATTGTATTTGATTTTGGACTTTATTTTTTTTCCGCTCAACTCTTGTACATGCTGCTTCATTTTATTATTTTTTTTAATTGAAAAAAATAGCATTTTTTTGCCTTCACCCTGGTCCTTGCTATTCACTTTGTTATTATTTTTTGGGGCATTTATGCTTTACTTTTTTTAAATTTGGGGTTCTCCCTTCTTTATTTTCATGGTTCATTTTTTAATGATTTAAAAATATTCCCTGGTACATTCTTTTGCTTCATTTCTATTTATTGTTCCTATTTTTTTCTTAATTGTATACTACGCCTTTCCATTTATTTTGTATTTGTTGATTTGCATTTTTCCATCTATTCCGTTCATTGCATATTTTCGCTTGTTTTTTTCCACTTTCTTTCCTGCAAACACATACACGCACACCCACCCAGACGCACGCACGCGCACACAAATACGTGTATTCAGTTTACCTCGGCTGCAGGTAGCGCGTGCGTCCTTCCCAGCCTCCAAAAAGACCCTCCGAGTGTCCCAACACTCCTCAGGGTACTCGCGAGGCTGACAATGCAACCAGAAAAACAAAACAAACAAGCGGGGGGGGGAAAAAAAAGATGCCCTCAAGTCAGCGTGGTGACCGCGAGGTGGAAGCCACGTGAAGGTGCGCGGTCTCCGGCGTGCAAGGTTGAAAGAGTCCGTGAGTGAGTGAGGGGAGCGATGGGTCCCTCCCGTGCGTCTCTCCCGCTCGCTGTGAGCCGAGCTCGACGCCGGCGGCTTTTAAGTGCGAGGACGGCAGCCAATCAGAAGAGAGGGAAGCCGCCCGGCCACGCCCCCTCCCCCCCCTCGCCAATTGGTTTCTCTTTCGTTCTATTGTCACGGTGTTTTTTCCCCCTCCGGTTGGTTTTTCCACCACTCTCGCGTCACTTTAACTTTACGTGCCAGTATCTGTTTCATAGTCAATTAATTCCCAAAGAATTGGTTCTGCAAAAAGGTTAAAAAAATATGTTAAAGAAAGTCATGCTTGCTTTGTTTTTGGTGTTGTTTTTTTTTGGGGTTTGGCTCCCAGTGATGACAGATTACTGAATCCTAATTTGGACACATTTCATTCATATTTAAGAGGGGCATTGCTGCATCCAGTGTACATGTTGCATAAAATGGTATTAAGCAGCAGAGATTAATCGGTCTTGTCGGAATCACCGCAGAAAAGACAGAACAAATATTAGACGAGTCCTCCCGTCAGTAAGGACACCTGGAAAGGGATGAAAAAGAGCCACTTCAAACAAACATG
This sequence comes from Hippocampus comes, assembly GCF_001891065.2. NCBI lineage: Eukaryota > Metazoa > Chordata > Actinopteri > Syngnathiformes > Syngnathidae > Hippocampus > Hippocampus comes. The sequence goes on from NW_017805852.1 coordinate 616,857, forward strand.
GCACATTTCCTGTCTTTTGGGGTATTGCATCTTCTTGAGACTTTTTTGTGGGTCTGCTCGTGAAAGACGTGACAACCAGATTTCAAGTTGTTAAGTAGAACTGGCTTCAAAATATACCGAAAAATGGTCAAAGTGACCATAAAATGGCCACTTCCAAGCAAAAAACGGCAGACATCTTGATTGAGACATTTTTTGCAGGACTACTGATGAAAAAAAATGGGAAAAAAACGGTTGCCGGTCTGCGAACATGCACTAGTTTCAACTGGTCTGTGATGCAAAAAAGGTGGGGACCTTTTTTGCATCACAGACCCCCCCCATCCCCCACCCCCCCCACACACACAAATTTGGAGTCGCTAGGTGAAACTGGCTTTGGTGGGTAATGAGAACCACCGAGAATGACCAAAATGACCATGACATGGCTGCAGTAAAACCAAAACAGCAGAAATTGCGTGTCTTATTGGGCATTATTTTTTGAGTTTTTTTTGGTAGGTCTACGCTTGACAAGTCTACCAAATATCACGTTGCAAAGACAAACTGGCTTCAGGGGCCGAGTTTTCAAAAACTGGAGTTCGCTTTTCTTGGAGCGCTAAAGTGACCATGACACGACTGCTGCAAATTAAAATGTAGTTTTTCACCGGGCATGAGAATTTTTGGAGGGCTACTCCCCATAGACACGCCTGCCAAATTTCAAGCGTAACTGTCATCGGGGAGAAAGAAACTGTGGTTACTAGTTTGGGTGGAATGCGGCCAAAAAAGACCCTCAATCAGCGACTTGGAACCAAAATGAGAACATTTTGAAAACTCCGGGTCGCGTCGACCGGCGCTGCTGACTTTTGACGGGAATACGGACCACAATCGACATCGACGTGTTTAGACAGCGATCCGGATGGAGTCGATAATGGCAAGAAAACCACAGGAGCAGTCGAGTCAGTTGCGCTTGTGGCGTTTAATGTCCGTCCACGTGCTCAAAGGTGACATTTGAGGCTTCACAACGGCAATTGAAATGTCAGTTTTCGCCTTTGGTGAAGATGTGGTGGAGTTCACTGGACACCTCGGCGGCCCGCGCGCTGGTGGTGGTGGTGATGCCGCCGCCGCCGCCCGGGCATTTGCACACCTGCTCGCGGACCAGGCAGGTGAGGAGCTCCAGCACCTGGATCTGGTGCTCCATGTGGGCCTTCTCCCGCCTCTCTTCCCTCTCGGCCGCTTCCCGCTGCCTCTGGAGCCACTGGCTCAGGAGCTCCTGGTGCCAGGTGGCCTGCTCCTGCCGTTGCTTCTCCAGCTGCGCCAGGAGGGCCCGCGTCTCCGAAAGCAGTTGCTGGTAGCAATGCGCCAGGTGCTGCAGGGCGGGCTCCAGTCGGGAGTCGTCGACGTGGCGGGCGGCGGCCCCCGCACCGTCGTCGGCTGCGGCCGGGTTCGCCACGACTGCGGCCGGGGGAGGAGAGCTGGCAACTTCTAAGGGTGGTGCTGAGACACGAGGAGACAAAAAAGGAGACAAATGAGTATTCTGCCCCCTAGTCTCCAATTTGCCGCATTGCCCGGTTTCCGCCCTGCCCTCGCGCAGAAGACCACAAACGGAAGCAAATGAGGAACCCTTGGCCCCTTTTCTATCACAGCAGGTCTTCCTACAATGGCGACTGCCAGACAGAGGGAGAACCCTCGTTCGCCTTATCCCGGTCGCTGCCCTCCAGCTGCGGACACCGAACTCGTAAGATCCATAATTTCGACTTTACCCTTTGACAAAGGTGCGATACAAGTGAAAGCCCGCGTAGCATTTGCCAAGTAAATATGGCTGTCGGGATTCTGGTTGTGATTTGCAAAGATTGAGAAGTGAGTCAAGAATGGATTTGCAACTCCGTTCAAGTATAGTCATTTTCTTCAGCTGTACTTCTTCCAAATTCTTCCACTTAACCTGGAAAATCAGCACCTCCAAATGTGAAACGATGGTCAGAAACAGGTGGAGTGCCCTCTCCCTGGTCGTGGATGGGATCTTCCCCCAAGCGGAAGACTTGGAAGTATTTTGGGGTATCAAGTAAGGGCAGGCGGATCGCTACAGCGTCAGCTGTGATGCGGACTTTGTATCTGTCTGTCGCGGCGAAGGAGCTGAGCCAAAAGGCGAAGCTCTCGATTTACCGGTCGATCGGGGTTCCCGCCCTCGCCTGTGGTCACGAGCTGCGGGTCTCGACCGAAAGAACGGGATCCCGGATACAAGCGGCCAAAATGAGTTGCCTCCGCAGGGTGTCCGGGCTCTCCCTTAGATATAAGACGAGAGGCTCGGTCATCCGGGAGGGGCTCAGAGTCGAGCCGCCTCTCCTCCACGTCGAGGGGAGCTAGAGGTGGCGGCTCGGGCATCTGATTCGGAGGCCTCCCCGGGGAGGTGTTCCGGGCACGTCCCACCGGCAGGCGGCCACGGGGAGGATCTGGCGGAGAGCATCCGGTGGAGAGCCGATGTGTCCCCGTTGGCCAGGGGGTGTCTTGGGATCCCCGGGTAAAGCTGGGGGAGGTGGCTCGGGAAAGGGATGTCTGGGCTTCCAAGCTAAGGCTGTTGCCCCCGCGACCCGACCTCAGATAAGCGGTAGAAAATGGATTCAACATGGTCGGGTCACTGACCAACAGCCAAATGTGAATCACAACCTCCATTTTTTTGGTTTGAGTACAAGAATGAGTAGGCAAACCTTGTTCTCTCTCTGAAATTCAATTTTCATTCAGCCGTGAGGCAAAGCAAGATGTCTGTGACTTTGCCAGTTCCGTGAGCCAAAACCTGATTCCCTGGACAGCAAGGAAGCTCAGACTTCCCTTTCCCCAGTCACTTGATCCAGCAATTCCACGGGCGACCCAAGTAGGACATACGTGGAGGTTGCATTTATTGGTGTTGTGGGCGGGGGGACAGTCCCCATTGGACTTTTCCAGGGCACTTCTCCATGCGAGGTGTCCTAGCCAGGTGCCGGAGCCACTTCATCGAGCTCCTCTTGATGTGGAGGAGCAGTGCCTGTACTCAGACCATCCTGGAAATTTTGGCCGCTTGCATCCATGACCTTGTTTCGGTCACAACCCAGCGAGTGCAGGAACACAGATCGATCAAGGTCCATCGGGTTCTTGATTTACATTCACGTTTGATACCACTTTTGTTTGACCAATCCACGTATTCACTTTTTGGGGACTTACGATACAGGGTACACATGTCCCTTTTCCTTTTGACATCAAAAACGTTATTTCATGACAAGAAAATTGCGGACAAAGACTTCTTTCTGACGCAGATGATGATTTGCGACTGGTTGAGCTGCCCCCAAGGAGGACTTACTCAATGCCAGATGTGTGTGTTTTTTTTTTTTTTTTGCCTTCGTATCGGCGGCAGGTATCGCCATCTTCCACGAGTATCGTGAAATAGGCGCGCTATCGGCCCGATACCGGGAGTCAGTTACATACCAGTGCCGGTTCCGAGCTTCTTTGCTTTCGCCCTGATCATCTCAGTAGTCCGCATTCTAGCCCTACTAATTTGGAACGGCCACGGTATTTATATGGATGATGAGTGCTTTAGTTCTTTCCTAAACAGACACGTCATCACTAACAAAACTCGTGACATCATTTGTTATTATTTTTTTGTCATCGACAACAAGGCCTTGTGACGTTGGCTATTCATTAAACAGGCCGTTTGGAGCAAATGTGAAACCCGTCGGCCCTCGTTCTCCTTAAGCCTCTCGCTGCGCTTCGTGCTTTGGACGCCGCTGGAGTTTTATGATCCGTAGTATCCATTTTGCTTTATTTCATATTATTTATTTCAATTTTTAACTACTTGTCTCAAAAGGCAAAGTACCACTGAATGAAACTAATTGAAGTGTAGTTTTTGTTTTTATACATCAAACGATGGAGGACATACCAGCGGGTGGAGGAAGGACAGTCGCTCCCAAATCAAGGTCCTGCTGTCTCTCTTGCGGGGACTCCTGGAATCCGGCATCGCTGAACTCGGAATCTTCACCGTTTTCCATCTTGACGTGCAAGTACAACGGCCACGGAGGGCGGCTTCCCTTCTCGTCGGAGGAGCTCAGGTGCTCTCTTCCCAAGGAGCTTAAGATGTGATCGCCAAGTTCCGCCACCGGGGCACGGAAGCGAGGATCACCTCGCGAGCTATCCGCCGACCTCCCCAACACCGCGTCCATTTCGTCAAAGTACTTGAAGGTGCACATCTGGGATGAGTCTGAGCTCCTCTGCAGTTTGGCCCTGGCGTAGTTGGCCTTCAGCGTTTTGACGCGAAGGCGGCACTGGTGCGGACTTCGGGAGAAGCCCATGTCGGTCATGCGGGCCGACAGGTGCTTGAAGACGTGGCGGTTGCGCAGATTTTCCGACAAACTCTTCTGAACGCGCTGGTCGCTCCAGGCGCAAAGCAGCACATGCGTTTCCTCTGCCGTCCAGTTGACCGAGCGCTCTCCTTCGCGCTTCCCTAATTAAAAAAAAAAAAAAAGGTCTGGAATGGTTGCAGACTGCCAGGCATTTCCAACCTTTCTTTACAGCAAAGCTGTAAAATGCATCTCCCCGACCCCTCACATCCACATTAAACAGTAATGACCACCTTTTACACGCGAGTGCAATACAACCAAAAAAATGTGGGGTATTATATTCGAGCAAAAATCTGGACAATACCTTAATGCAAAAAATAAACAAACATGCATTAGTACCGTAACAAATAGACTATCCGCATACAATTCCAACAGGAAAACACCTATTTCAAATTGCGTAAAACACGGGGGTAATGATCACGTTTAATGAAGCGTTCGGGGGTGGAAGGGGTGAATATTGATCACAAAATGTCGAGAAAACTAACAAGAAGTCTCGGTGCTAGCAGTTGTTAGCATAGTTAGCCGGCGTCCCATAAGTCGGCGGAACAAACATTAAGTGTTCAGTTTGCAGTTATAATGATAAAAAATATGAATAAAAGACATGCTTACGTCTCATGTTGCACGCAGAAGTGGCGCAGTTGATGGTCGGTAGGTTCATTTTGGAACGGCGAGCTCCGGGGAATGTAAACAACAACGCCGCTACTTCAGAGTGAAGGCGGCGAGCCTGCGACGTCATCAGACATGCGACGGAACCAGTAACCGCATACGAACACCTCAACTGAAAATGGTTTTTAAGTATCTGCCCGAACGTATATTTTACAAACAAGAAACCTTTATGTTTGCCTTCGTTTTTTTATCTCTAATAACTCAAATATATAGTGACTGCCCCCCCATGTTGAAATATTTTGCATTTTGTGTTTCATTCTACTATATTTTGCTTCATTCAACATTTCATTAATTTCAGATTTCTATTCTATACATCCTTGGGAAAAAAAGGGAGTCCACCGCAAAGTTTTCAGAACGTAGATGTTTGAGTAAAATTAGCACTCTTGTTTTCTAAAAACTACTGAAAACCAAATTCCAAGTACAAATGTTTCCTTATGACACTCTGGCACACGTTCTAGTTGAATCCAGTTAACACCGTGGCGGTATATTGGCAGGGCAAAATCGCTCCCTGCGGGGGCACATCGAAGACAGAAGAACAGGAATCATTTTGGTCAGGCCGACCCTCGGCCACATTGAGCAGAAAAGGCTCCACAGCCATCTACTCAACCCCATCTTTTTAAAATAATTTCAGTGAGAAGAATCCTGTCTTCTGGTAATTAATGTTAGTTTAGCAAGCATTAAAGATAAACGTACTGGTGGAATTTCCTTCAGAACATTTCCTCATTTATTTACTGAAATTTTAAAGTGGTTAAAATACCCCACAAAAGGTGTTTGGGTCTCCTAATTTATTCCAGAGCAGTGCATGATATCGATTTTATTGTTGCCGCATTTTAAAGGTTATCTGACGTGTGAATTTTTATTATTAAATAAAATATGGACATATTTTTTTAATGTATGCCACATAAAAATACAATTGCAAAAGTCATTCTGTAGACATGCCAAAAGGCGGCATTTGTCAAATTTCTCATTCAGCTACACGAGGCAAGCAAAATCAGGCCGGAAGGACATTGCGAACTGCAAAGCCACAAGAATGCCGGCCATGCGCATTTATTTACATTTCTTTGTGTGAAACTATGTTTGCAGACACACTTCCAAATGCGTGTTTTGAATATCAAGGAAGGAAACACACGGAGGAAACGTCTCCCGCGGGGGTGTGAATGGCTCGTCCCTCGATGTCTGAGACGTGTCCTGCTGCAAGCCCCCGCTTGCAACATCACAACCTCCCAAAAGCGAGACCCCCTTTCCACAAACAATTCGCCTTAGGCGCAACTAAGCGAGCGCGTCTGATCTCCCACTGGAACATTTGCATGTTCGCCATTCCGCATATCTTCTGACAATCAGCAGGCGAATCGACTTTAAAAAAAAATGTTGACATGAAACATTTAACGTGCTTGGCTTAGCAAAATGGCATGCGCAATTTAAATTGAATTCTAAGGCAACACCAAACGGACAATTGTAATCTGCAGGAGTAATCTGAAAGCAAGCGGCAGGCCCGGATTGACTTCAAAATGGGGCGGCAGGTGGGGGGGGGGGGGGCCCGCCATTCCGCATATCTTCTGACAATCAGCAGGCGAATCGACTTTAAAAAAAAATGTTGACATGAAACATTTAACGTGCTTGGCTTAGCAAAATGGCATGCGCAATTTAAATTGAATTCTAAGGCAACACCAAACGGACAATTGTAATCTGCAGGAGTAATCTGAAAGCAAGCGGCAGGCCCGGATTGACTTCAAAATGGGGCGGCAGGTGGGGGGGGGGGGCACTGAATTGTTTGCCAGCCGGCCAACCGGCCCCCCCCCCCCCCCCCTTCTGTGTATTAATTATTTAGGTGTCTGTGTTATAACCCTCCGGCTAAAGTGTCGGGGGTATAGCTCAGTGGTAGAGCATTTGACTGCAGATCAAGAGGTCTCCGGTTCAAATCCGGATGCCCCCTTTAGTCAGACGTGGCAAAGTGAAACCGCGCTCGCCAATGACGTTTTTGCAAATGTGCAAGATATGCCTCGGCTCTGTTGAGGTTGGGAAAGACTCCAGTCATCAAATTTGGGGGCGCATCAAACTGACCGCTAATGGACGAAGTCATCTCACTTTGATCCAATTCCGACGAAGCGATCAGGTTTGACCCTTTCCAATGTCATCACGCCAAAGTCCCCAAATTGAGCATGTGGGCGTCCTGCAGGCAAACTCAACAATTCTCTGCGAGCTCTGAAAGAATTCCGTGAATGTGGAGGGGTCTTACTTGGTGTTTGTTGTGGAAACTGGATCCAAAGTGGGCCGAGGAGCAGGAGGACGGCTGATGTAACACAACCTCATTTTTACTTGCCAACCGGTTTTTGGGTTTTTTTTTTCCTCACAACGGGAAGAAAACTCCTGGCTGGAAGGACGACAATTCGTTATTTTTGTTGTTGTTGGGATTACAGGTTTGAAGTGACACCATTTCCTCGCTATCTTTCCCTTCATCTGACTCTTCCGGAGCCCAACAGGAAGCAAATAGGCGCTGGGAAATGCTAATTAAACTGTGGCCCATTGGCTTCCGTTCAACATTTTCTTGCATTCGTCTACACCGAAACAGCAGCAGCCTAAGATTCGACCAACATCAGAACGGTTGTGAATTGGCATTTAAAAAAAAAAAAAAAAAATCACATATTTCATCCATTTGCATTGAATCTTCAATTTATTGAGGGACCCAAGCCGAGCGCGTCTGACTCCTGATCAAAAGGTTGGATCAAATCTGAGTCATTGAGGCGCACTCGACATCCGTCGTCAAATCCAGCTTCTTTCGTCTTCGGCAGCTGGCTAAAGTCAAGCCTATCCTTTCTCAAAATCACTTTGAAACAATCCGAAACAATCCTTCAGGCCTTCGTCACATTCCGCAATTTCCTTTGGAGTCAACCAATCCTCCATGAAGCATCTCCAGTTGCTCCAGAATGCCGCCGCTCGCACCTCTTGACTGGTACTCGTAAGAGGGAGCACATCGCTCCCTTCACTGGCGACATTTGAGAGTTCTTTGGAAGATCCTGTGACTCGTTTGGAAGTCTTGAACCCGAGACCTCCTGATCGACCGTCAAATTGATGACCTTTCATACCTGCGACTGACTCCTGCACAAGGGGCATCT
>NW_017805852.1:628595-634334 GCF_001891065.2 Hippocampus comes
AAAAATGGGGGGGGCGGGGGGGGGGGGGGGCGCGGAATTGTTTGCCAGCCGGTCACAGGGCGCACAAAGACAAACAAGCGTTCACACTGACATTCACACCGAGGGCCACCGGATTGTGTGCAACCCACTTGTGGTCGTCGCGCTTGCCATTTCCTGACACTGACCCTGAAGTGAATATCCGGTCATCACAAATGCGGCCTGTGACCCAACCGGTGCGCACCCCCCCCCCCCCCCCCCTTCTGTGTATTAATTATTTAGGTGTCTGTGTTATAACCCTCCGGCTAAAGTGTCGGGGGTATAGCTCAGTGGTAGAGCATTTGACTGCAGATCAAGAGGTCTCCGGTTCAAATCCGGATGCCCCCTTTAGTCAGACGTGGCAAAGTGAAACCGCGCTCGCCAATGACGTTTTTGCAAATGTGCAAGATATGCCTCGGCTCTGTTGAGGTTGGGAAAGACTCCAGTCATCAAATTTGGGGGCGCATCAAACTGACCGCTAATGGACGAAGTCATCTCACTTTGATCCAATTCCGACGAAGCGATCAGGTTTGACCCTTTCCAATGTCATCACGCCAAAGTCCCCAAATTGAGCATGTGGGCGTCCTGCAGGCAAACTCAACAATTCTCTGCGAGCTCTGAAAGAATTCCGTGAATGTGGAGGGGTCTTACTTGGTGTTTGTTGTGGAAACTGGATCCAAAGTGGGCCGAGGAGCAGGAGGACGGCTGATGTAACACAACCTCATTTTTACTTGCCAACCGGTTTTTGGGTTTTTTTTTTCCTCACAACGGGAAGAAAACTCCTGGCTGGAAGGACGACAATTCGTTATTTTTGTTGTTGTTGGGATTACAGGTTTGAAGTGACACCATTTCCTCGCTATCTTTCCCTTCATCTGACTCTTCCGGAGCCCAACAGGAAGCAAATAGGCGCTGGGAAATGCTAATTAAACTGTGGCCCATTGGCTTCCGTTCAACATTTTCTTGCATTCGTCTACACCGAAACAGCAGCAGCCTAAGATTCGACCAACATCAGAACGGTTGTGAATTGGCATTTAAAAAAAAAAAAAAAAAATCACATATTTCATCCATTTGCATTGAATCTTCAATTTATTGAGGGACCCAAGCCGAGCGCGTCTGACTCCTGATCAAAAGGTTGGATCAAATCTGAGTCATTGAGGCGCACTCGACATCCGTCGTCAAATCCAGCTTCTTTCGTCTTCGGCAGCTGGCTAAAGTCAAGCCTATCCTTTCTCAAAATCACTTTGAAACAATCCGAAACAATCCTTCAGGCCTTCGTCACATTCCGCAATTTCCTTTGGAGTCAACCAATCCTCCATGAAGCATCTCCAGTTGCTCCAGAATGCCGCCGCTCGCACCTCTTGACTGGTACTCGTAAGAGGGAGCACATCGCTCCCTTCACTGGCGACATTTGAGAGTTCTTTGGAAGATCCTGTGACTCGTTTGGAAGTCTTGAACCCGAGACCTCCTGATCGACCGTCAAATTGATGACCTTTCATACCTGCGACTGACTCCTGCACAAGGGGCATCTTGAACCCGAGCCACCTCGGGCACCTGCCTGTTAACAATCTCACCTGGTGGATGTGGGGGGTATAGCTCAGCGGTAGAGCATTTGACTGCAGATCAAGAGGTCTCCGGTTCAAGTCCGGATGCCCCCTTCTTCTTCTCTCTTTTGTACACAGTTGATATGAAGAGTGCACGGTTTTGGAGGATAATCACGAAAGAAGCCAACCCCTCTCCTCTCAGCTGCTCGATTTCCCCCCGCGGCTCATTCGTATGATTGTGTGTGTGCGTGTGTGTGTTTAACTGTGTGGTGCAGGGGTCGGGCATTTGTCAGTAAACTGCAATGATGTTGCAGCAGGGTTGCAGATCACGTTGCCTACTTGTGTACTCAACCGCTGCACCTGTAGCCACAACGTAAGGACTTCAACTCGTTCAGCGGCAGCCATTTTCAGACCCTTCTTTACCCTACCATGGGGTTACATGTACCTGGGATTGAATGCCTGGATAAAAAAAAAAAAAAAAAAAACATCCGTGGCATTGTATTTACTTCTATGGTGCGTTGGCAGCACGTCTGACTCCGGATGAAACAGTTTTGTGTTCAAATCAGGTTCAGCGTCATTCCTCCTGTCATTGTGTCAATCAAGATGTCTCTCGTTCAAATCAGATCCCCCTTTTGATGCTCTTTTTTGTCAAAGTTTGTGATCATGAACCATTTCGGAGTTCGGAGGCTTTTCTTGAAAGAAACAGTTGCTATAGAAACGTCGCCAATTTTGCTCCACCAAAAATGCCTTTTAGCAACGCGCAAAACTGTCACGACAACTCTTGAGCCGACAAAACAAACGTCCTCGCTGTGACGTGCACACGGAAGGAACCGTGCGATGTGGAGGAGGAGGCGTTACCATTGCACCGCTGAGACTCTGGAATACCCCTTTTCCACTCCAAACGGGTTTGGGTTTTTACCGGCAAAGAGCCAAGTAGGAGCCGCGTCACGACGTCTGACCCGGCCGATATTCGGGAGCCGGCTGAGGCACCGGTTTCAAGCGCCAGAGCTCCAGCCGATTTCGGCGGTGGAGAAAGAAACCTGGCGCTCGCCCGGGCGCTGGCACGCAACTTGCGCGAGCGCGCTGGAAAAAAAAGGGCCATATTTCATGCGGTGTGCAGTAAAAGTCCCCCCCCCCCCAAAAAAAGCTGGGCTGGGCTTCTGCTTCCGCTGTGACTTTCCCTTTACAGAGGTAAACACTCGTCAGACTCTGTGGCGCAACGGTAGCGCGTCTGACTCCAGATCAGAAGGTTGCGTGTTCAAATCACGTCAGGGTCATTTCTCTTGTTGATGGCGACACTCAAGAATTCTCGGCTTGGAATCCAAATTTCCCTGTTTGGCAGCTGATCAAAAATGTTCAAAGCGCATCGTTTCGTATTTTCGATGCGATTGAGAAAAGCAACTTTGAACAACGGCTAAAAGTGGATTTTTGCTCTCTTCAAACCTCAGGAAAAAAAAATAATCAATTGACCCTGACGTGATTCGAACACGCAACCTTCTGATCTGGAGTCAGACGCGCTACCGTTGCGCCACAGAGTCCGGCGACGGGCAAGTCTGTGCAGGTAGCAAGAGCAGTAGCAAGGTGAGGAAGCCACGGCAGGTGTTCGAGTTCACAGCGTTTGCTCAACGGTTTGGCCGCGACGGTGGGCGGCGCACACTCCCACCAAGACGGCGAACATCAAGTGGACCGAACGAGATACACGGCAAACGATGGACCTACCCACCATTCCATTGACCCATCAAAGCCACCATCAATCTAATCTTCCCACCAAGATAGCCACGCCCCCAAACCTCCACCCCCGGAAAACGACGTCGAGGAATTTCCATCTTGACTTCTCGTTTCCTGAATGTGCTGCAAAGAGGAAGCGCTGCAAGAGGCTAAAACGGGAAAGAGAAGTTCTAAATTTACCCGCCGAGCCCCAGAAATGTCACCATGTTTGGAGAAAAATGTTCTTTCTTACATAAGAGCCTTTACATAATTGAGGAATGTAGGTCGGACCAAAGGCCAGACTTCGACGCTCGCGGCTCACACGGCACAAAGCGGTCAACGTTTTCCTTCGAGGACTGCACGGAATGACTTGGAACATGTGGCGAACTTCTTCGACTTCTCCCTTTCGTAATTTTGCTGCTGTAAATTGGAAATTTCTCCATTGGGAGACAAATAAAGGTTTTCTTATCTTATCTTCTTATTAGCATGTTAGCTCAGCCCAACAAAGCTGGCCGACTTTTGAAACCTGGCAGGTGGAACGAACAAATTCTGATGAAAGCAATTGTACACAAATCCATTCGGTGAGAGCCAACATGCAGCGCTGTTAGCATGTTAGCATGCGAGCTCGTAGCGTAGCAAATTGAATCGCATGACTGTCGGTTGAAAGTTGAAAGAAGGTCAAGCGTCCATAAAGTGGAAGAGGACATTCGCGGAACGCATGCGCGCATTCTTACATAAGCGAGTATTAATACGAATCATGCTCGATATTCATATGCTAAGCCGATCGTTAATGAGATTAGCATGCCGCGCGTTATTGAGGTTAATCGGTTTAAGGCGGACAGCCAAACGTCGCCCAAGCAAATTCATTTTCCGCCCGGATTGAAGTGGAGGGGGCGGGACGTCAAATGCGATTGGCTGTCATGTTGGACCACCGGCAACGATTACACAATCCACAGGTCCAAAAGTTGTTTTTTTTTTTTCGTAAACAGTAAAAAGTTGCGAATTACAGGAGTCAAGTTCATTTTCTCATAGAAAAAAAAAGTCTTTTCCCAAGACAGAATAACGTATTTTCCTTCACTTTAAGGAAAAAGACTTAGTTTTTATTTTCCCAAATTGGAATATCACAAATGAAAATATGGAGAAATCTATTTCTGTGCTTCGATTGTACATCGGCTTTCTGCAAAACACAAGCAAACACGCACACATGCACAGAGTGTACGTATGTGACATTCCCAGCTGGCTAATTCCTTCCTCGTGCTTGAGTGTTTATATGCAGACACACACACACACACACACACACACACACACACACACACACACACTCACACACACACAGTACTTCCTTGTTCAGACACAATCAGCTCGAAGCCGTTACATAACCTGCGGTTTCAGACCACTCTGTCCTTTTGCCTTTCCCACAAAACACAACAGAGGCGAGATGCTACCACGTCTGTTGCGATACTGCACAATATTACGCCCAAAAGATTGTTGGACAAAGTTTGACCCAGGAACAGATGACAAGAAAGCTCTGTATTGTTCAACATCAACCTTACGGCAAATCATGACCTCCGAGAAACCGCGACTTTACACACACGCGGGGCAGCAACGCTCACAGACGTATCTACAACTCCAACTGTAGCTGAGGGTAGTTGTGGACCTTCTCTGCCTCTTCTATTTGCTGTTCATTCCGCTGCATGTCTTCTAGACGTGCTCAATACTGCCCCGCATGTTGTGGCAGAGCGTGGTACTACACTTGTGGTGCCCGAGTGAATTGGGGCGAGCAGTTTTTCAAACGGTCGGCTCTCCAGCTAATCCAAGAACAGTTCCAGGAACTGAAGGTGGAAATGTTGCTTTAGAGGACTATTGCGTGCTTGGACTGGAGAGACGAAAGTGGAAAGTTATTTTGCGGGTCATTCATCAAACAGGCAAAAGAAGACTTTGCTTTCGTGCCTTTGAAGGGTCCAGGAACACGGCTGATTGCGAGTTCCGAGAACTAAACGCTAAAAGGACCATATTGTGAATCTCGTTGGGATTGACAGCTGCCCCCGTCCCACCTTTCACCTGGTGACACTTCGCCGTGCCGTTCCACTGACTGGTTCCCCATGTGGCAATTTTTAGAATTTTTATGATGGTTAACACATTGTTATATGTATGCTAACATATAGTGGCGTAAGTAGATGTGGGATTGATTAATTGGTTGATTGATAGTTTTTTTACCTTAATCTGGTTGGACATCCTTCATTTCCCTCATCACTTCATACTCCACTCACATGTGCGCACACACACAAACACACGCGTGTGTGCACACACATGCCACAAATCAAGCAGATTGCGATGATGCCTGATGGATTAGCAGCTTTGCCTGTGCTGTTTATGGATTACAGTTTTATGTGTGTGCGTGCGTGTCTGTGTGTGTGTGTGTGTGTGTGTGTGTGTGTGTGTGTGTGTGTGTGTGTGCGTGTGTGTGTGTGTGTGT
>NW_017805852.1:634368-636470 GCF_001891065.2 Hippocampus comes
AATGTCCAGCCACTCCAATTCCACGTCAAGACATGACAAACGAGACAAACACAATCTAAGGAGAGACACGTCGTATCTTACTATCCAATCTTCACAACAGCCTGTTGCTTTTTCTTTGGCTTTCTTTGCTCCATTTGACCAGCTTCTCTTTTGCCTCATTAGAATCTTTCAAAAAGAAGTCAATCGCAAGCCACAAGGACGAGCGAGCGAGCACATCGAGAGAGAAGAGCTGTCAGTCGGCATCCTCTTGCGTCCTTCTCATGTTGCCATGGTAACAACTTCAGCCTCACCAAACAAAGACCAACACAAATAGGCGTGTGAGGAGGAGTCCTTACCTCCTGCACGGGAAGTGCACATCCCAAGACTTCTGCCAGAAACTTTGCCATCATGGAGCACCCGAGAAAGACCAGGAAGAGCGACAACGTGGTGATGATGATGATGATGATGATGATGATGATGGATAAAGAGCATCTGTCAAATCCTCCCCGGTGGTTATGGGTGGGACCGTAAACCTACAGGGGTGGGGCGGGGCTGGAGGCTGTAAACTGTCAGTCGGCATCCTCTTGCGTCCTTCTCGTGTTGCCATGGCGACAACTTCAGCATCACCAAACAAAGACCAACACAAATCGGCGTGTGAGGAGGAGTCCTTACCTCCTGCACGGGAAGTGCACATCCCAAGACTTCTGCCAGAAACTTTGCCATCATGGAGCACCCGAGAAAGACCAGGAAGAGCGACAACGTGGTGATGATGATGATGATGATGATGATGATGATGGATAAAGAGCATCTGTCAAATCCTCCCCGGTGGTTATGGGTGGGACCGTAAACCTACAGGGGTGGGGCGGGGCTGGAGGCTGTAAAAATAATGAGAAAGCCCACGAAAAAGGTGATTTAGTTGTTGAATAATATGCATGAAAGCCCCTCAAACCCAAAGATAGGTTGAACAGTAAGCCTCCAAAAAGATGATTTGGTTGTGTGAATCATATTATTTAAAGTCTCCAAAAGGTCAACATAACATCAATTAAAGCGTGCTAATAAGAATGAAAGCCCCCCCCCACCCACCACCAAAAAACTGGCTTGACCTGAATCAAACCTATTTCAATATTCCTTTTCAACCAGAAATGAACCTGGCATGACCCATAAACTCCGCCTGTGTTGCCCCTATTTTAAAACCATCTTGGACTGATGGAGTCTTTACCATGTCACCGTTTGACCCTTGCCATCCGGATCATCTGATTTTAGCCTCCACTAAAAGTGTTAGTGAGCGTGCGTGCATGTGTGTGTGTGTGTGTGTGTGTGTGTGTGTGTGTGTGTGTGTGTGCAGCTGCTTCAGAGCAAGTTAGATGAAGCAGCATTTAGAGCACAGCTGTCATTGAGTCGACCAACTATTCTTTCAAGCTAGCATGCCGCAACAACCTCTACATATTTAGGGGTTTTGATTTCATTACGTTACTCTTATTGTATATGACACTTTTTAATATTAAGAATTAAATTAATCAAGTGGTCATTGCTGTGTTTATATGGTTATGAATATATGTAGAATATCTTTTGCGACTGAGTACTTTTAATCACTATTGTTTTTTTTTTGGTGTGAAAACAAATCTCTCCACATGACCACGGACAACTGACAGCTGTCTCCCTCTAGAGGCATAAAAGTTACACTACAACTTTTTTTTTCTTCCCAGAAGTGGTTACCCTTCATATATATTCATATGTAATTCACAAAGGTTCTTATTTGATCTTTTAGTAAATAAAAACACTTTTATTTAATAGTGAGGTAATTACAAATATTTTAATTAAATGAATAAGACAAAGGTCTCTGTTCGGACGCTGGTATGACGTGTCATACTTCCGCATCCGGTTTCCCCGCCCCCTGAAGTCACCTGATTTCTCAACAGTTTGTTTGCAAACAGAGCCGCCTGACGAGCTCCGCGATGGACAGACAGGAAGGTGACGACCATGCGGCGGAGGAGGAGCAGCACGTCGGCGAGCACGCGGAAGAGGAGCTGGATGCCTTCGCCGTGTCCACAGAGAGCCTCCTTGCCGCCTCGGACGACGTCGAGGTGGAGGAAGCTCACGGGGGCACACAGTCCTCGCACCGG
>NW_017805852.1:636552-639948 GCF_001891065.2 Hippocampus comes
TTTGCTGAAAAAAAAAAAGGACTTTCCTGTTGAGCTTCCATTAGACCAACAGATTTGAAGTTGAGAAAATGACACCATTGCGACACACACTGAGGACACACTCCACGTTTGATGTCACTTTCAAGAGCCTTCATGCAAAGGTGCCGGAGTGCTTCATAAATTTGTTTCTGGCTTCCTGATGCCTGCTCTCTTGTAGTGACACCGTGCTCAACATGAGCTCCCAAAGAGCATCCAGTCACACCAGAGAACCAAGATCATTGTAAGCAGCGAAATGTGCGATCTGTCGAATGTGTTTTTGAAAAAAATGTTCGCTCTACAAGCAGCCTGTCAATCCCAATCACTGCACATCATTGTTTTTTTTTTGTGTCCCAAATGCCTGTGTGAATGTGAGCCAGACCAAAAGTAACAGACAAACAAACACCTTTTGTCGATGAAAATGACCTCAGAATTTGAACTCAAAACATTCTTTATTGAAGAGGGAGAGAATCATTACCAAGTAGCCTGTGGTGATTTTTTTTCGATGCCACTTTTAAAGAAGAAAATGTATTCAAGTGCAATGATGCTCAAGTTGGACCTAGATCGCAATCATAAGATGCACCTCATTGTACTCAATATTTTCTTAGGGGACCACAATTTTCGATAGATCTATTATTCAATATTATATATTTCCAATGGAAAGCAGTGATAACATTGGCACGTATCAGTCAACATTGCGTCCAAGTGAATTTACATCTCACTTTGACTAAAATGACATAAAGAGATCCATGTGCAAGTTGGACTGGTTGGATATTTTAGCTCCCTTTTAAGTGCTTGGAGTGATTTTTACAAATATTACGATGACAGATGAGAACTGCACTGGTGAGTCCTTGCAATCACTCGCTCTGAGTGGGCACATCAGATGGGGAAGCAGACAGCGCTGGCACGCTCACTCACAGCCTCCCTGGCGCTGGAGAGCGACCCTCGGGCCGGAGGAGCCCAACGCCTGTGCTACAACTTGGTTGTTTGTTTGGTAACCTGCAGAATGCTCACCCCTTCTTTAGTGTCCTCTCTTGTTGTGACAATGTGGTGCACAACAGCTGTGGTGTTTCCTCAAATTAGCAACAAGTTTTATACCCTTCCAAAATGGCATTGTTTATATTTTACACAGTGCATTGTGGGATGCATGTCATCCATGTCCGGAGCGCTGTCGCGTTTTGTATATTTTTGTACTTTATATGTTCATTTATAAATACTATTTTGACCTGCGCAAGTAATGTAGGCACAAGAGTGCACTTTGTTTGCTAATTTGGTTTAGTGTAGTTGTTTGTTATACTAATTCATTATTATTCAAATATATTGCCTTTTCAGAGAAGTGATTGAAAACAATGCACTCTTGGTTTACAAATGGTATTATGTGTGAACATGTTGATTCAATTTTTTACACTTGATGAATAGCATAAATGCGTGTGCTGATCTGTTTGTCAGTGTTGAAAAATGCGAAGAGCATCTCGGTTAGTGTTGGAGCCTTTCATGCTTTGCTCCGGGGCCGATGAGTAGCTAAAGACAGCCTTGTTTATAGGGCAAGGAAAAATATCATGACTAAAATCTTGACTTTGATGTGACTTTTAAGAGTACGAGAACTTAATATTCTCCTCCATGTACTCTCAAGTTGTCCAAACATCTAACAAAACAAGTTTTATTGACCTGTTGTTGTTGCTGTTCACACACACACACAGACACACACACTCTCACACGCACACACACATGCACACGCGCACACACACACACACACACACACACACACACACACACACACACACTCATACACACTCGCACACATTTGCATGTTCTGTTCTATTCATTTTGTTTTGATGGAGCACAAAGACAAACCGCGCTCCATCACGGTGGTCATTTTCCTTTTGTTCAGTAGTTTGGGCAACCTTTCATCTGTTTACCTGTTGTCATGTAGAGTAAATATGCAAGAACACTGTTTCCAAGTTTTCTATTCTTCATAGGTATCTTGACACAATGAAGATATTTATCATTGGAAAACCACATGTCTATATATGTTTATATCAGTGTATTGTATTGCAAGATTCCCTCCCCCTACCATAACTCTATCTACAATCATGTTGAATCAGTTGCTGATCTAAATCAGTATTGTTCAGCCTTGAAATTTGGTCGGTATTGTATTCAGTTTAAGTTGCCATGAGTCGTGAGAATTAAGTCAGCCGAACCCTTACTTTTAAACGTCTTCAAGCCCAATCCCTTAGCATCACACACAGGCACGGATAAATGTCCAGTCATATTGACGACAAGTCTTTCACATGAGAAAGAATGAAAAGCAAGGATGGACAGAGCAGAGCTTGACAGCAAAATTATCATCCGTCGCAGGATAGCAGTTTGCAGTTGCCTGGTAGTAGCGATAAATTATATGATTGTGAGGATGGGTGAAAAGAATCCCTCACTTACATTATCACAAGACGAGAGCCGTCATCACCATGGAGACCTGGAACAAGGGCAGGAGGTGAGGGGTGCAGATTGTGAGGGGACAGCAACAATAATTAAGTGCGCGCAAAACATGCACAGGCATGGACTAGTCCTTCGTCCTATCTACAGTACATGATAGTGTGAGACTCATGAGTGACATGTTGTGTGGCTCGATATGCTGTGATTGAACTTTGGGATGAGGCCTCACAGACAGATGGATGGATACGCACGGATACATTTTGCATTCAAGACGGATCAGTTTGACGGGCAGTTGAGTAAAAGGCAACTGTATTGAAGCAACGACAGAATGACTGTGCTGTCTCACAGTGGGATGAGGTGAGGGGAAGGAGGGCTTTGAACAGCCGCATTTTCAGTTTCAATCAAACACCAACTAAATCCTCATTTAGGGTGAAATGTAGAAATTGGTTCGCTGCTCACTTGTTCATATAAATCTCAAGACCAATGCACATCCTCTCGTGTGGTTGGGGGGTTGCAAGGGGTTAATCAGGAAATTATATGGATTTGAGTCAACTGCAGGTTTTGTTGTTACCATTTTTTTTTTACATATGTTTATTTTTTATTATTTTAAATAAAAGTCTGCAAGCTCAAACCCTCAAACCTAATGTTTCCACCACAGTTTAACATAGACTACCAGTCAAGCTGCTCTGAAAAATGGTAGAATAGTCAAAATGGTTTGGTTCAGCGAGGTGGAAAACGGCGACTGAGCAAAAATTCAAAATTGGAGGATTTTGAGCTATCTCCTTTGATGATGATGATGATGATGATGGATAAAGAGCATCTGTCAAATCCTCCCCGGTGGTTATGGGTGGGACCGTAAACCTACAGGGGTGGGGCGGGGCTGGAGGCTGTAAAAATAATGAGAAAGCCCACGAAAAAGGGGATTTAGTTGTTGAATAATATGCATGC
>NW_017805852.1:640305-676490 GCF_001891065.2 Hippocampus comes
TGTGTGTGTGTGTGTGTGTGTGTGTGTGCAGCTGCTTCAGAGCAAGTTAGATGAAGCAGCATTTAGAGCACAGCTGTCATTGAGTCGACCAACTATTCTTTCAAGCTAGCATGCCGCAACAACCTCTACATATTTAGGGGTTTTGATTTCATTACGTTACTCTTATTGTATATGACACTTTTTAATATTAAGAATTAAATTAATCAAGTGGTCATTGCTGTGTTTATATGGTTATGAATATATGTAGAATATCTTTTGCGACTGAGTACTTTTAATCACTATTGTTTTTTTTGGTGTGAAAACAAATCTCTCCACATGACCACGGACAACTGACAGCTGTCTCCCTCTAGAGGTATAAAAGTTACACTACAACTTTTTTTTTTCTTCCCAGAAGTGGTTACCCTTCATATATATTCATATGTCATTCACAAAGGTTCTTATTTGATCTTTTAGTAAATAAAAACACTTTTATTTAATAGTGAGGCAATTACAAATATTTTAATTAAATGAATAAGACAAAGGTCTCTGTTCGGACGCTGGTATGACGTGTCATACTTCCGCATCCGGTTTCCCCGCCCCCTGAAGTCACCTGATTTCTCAACAGTTTGTTTGCAAACAGAGCCGCCTGACGAGCTCCGCGATGGACAGACAGGAAGGTGACGACCATGCGGCGGAGGAGGAGCAGCACGTCGGCGAGCACGCGGAAGAGGAGCTGGATGCCTTCGCCGTGTCCACAGAGAGCCTCCTTGCCGCCTCGGACGACGTCGAGGTGGAGGAAGCTCACGGGGGCACACAGTCCTCGCACCGGCTGCTGGCCTACAGCGACGCGCTGCTCTCCATCATCGCCACCGTCATGGTAAGACAATGAGCTGGGCACAAACCCGGAAGTGTGTCAAGGAATGAAGAAGCCGCCCAATGGCTCGAAGCAGGTGCTTGTGACGTAGGCAAGGCATATGTTTCTAACTAGGCGTGGCTATACAATGGCGGGAGAGTCAAACGTTTTCTTGCAGTTTCCACCTAAAATGGCCAATGTGCTGTTTTGAGTACAGTACTGTAATATCATCCTTCTGGGGGGAGGGGGGGGTATTTTAAGGCTAATATGAACAACATAAACTTGTTTATGATTATAACTTAGCTTTATGTAATGGTTTCATTCTTTGTTTCATTTGACTTTGGTTCACATGAGCTGTGTATCACGACACTTTTGTCATACTATTCACGATTCATCAACTCTGTTTTCATTTTTTTTGCTTCCTTGACATCCATTGTAGCCAACATGAGCAACACTAACAAATGTGTGTGTGCTGGCAGATTCTTCCCGTGGCCCACACCAAGATGGAGGCCGACGAGGTAATGCATGACATCATCAATGTTGTCCAATGTTACCGCGGTAACGTCATCTCCATTTCAGGAGCTAGATGACAACCTCCAGCTTCTGCTGGGCACCAAGGTGGCCGTCTATCTGATGACCTTCCTCATTGTCACTGTGGCCTGGGCTGCACACATCAGGTGGAAAAAAAAAAATCCTCGTCGCAGCAACGGCATCTTCCTGTTTCACACCTTCATTGTTTTCCAGTCCAACTCTGTCACGTGTGATTTTTATCATTTCCGTTTGACTTGTTGCCATTGCACTTGTTCTTTTTCCACTTTGAGTTGTTCTTGTTCCTGCCCAGCTATTTGTCACCCCTTTTTACCCAAAGTAACCTTTTGTAGTTCCTGTCTGACCCATTCTTGTTCCTGTTGCAGGTTATTCCAGGTGATCGTGCGCATCGACGACACTCTCGCCTTGCTTAACCTTGTGAGTAGAACACCTTGGTGCATGACCCTGACTTGAGGTTCTTGTTCCAGATTTGTTGTTGTTCCTGACGCAATATTGTTGATGTGTTGATGTTCCTGTTTGGGGTTTCAGGCTTGCATGATGCTGATCACCTTGCTGCCGTACACGGTCAGTCACGGTCCCACCATTTGTTGACAAATGACATCGCCGATGACATCACAGCAGAGGTTTTCTTGTCCTTGTAGTTTTCGCTGATGGCGAACTTTCCAGCACACGTTCTGGGAATTCTTCTGTTCTGCGGCTGTGTGATGGTCATCGGTCTCATTCAGGTCTGGTGTTAGCATGAGCATCTTCGAGCCCGGCTTGTCACCGACACTGTCGTTGTTGTTTTTGTTTAGTCGGTGATTGTGTTGTACGCCTTCGGCCGTCCATTCCTGCTCCAGCATCAGATCCAATCATGTGAGGATCGCTCCGTGTACAGACATCACATCCTCAAAGTCCTGCTGAGGGTTCCTGTCATGTGCCTCCTGGCTGCAGTTTGCTCCTTCTTCTGCTATCAGCTGGTTGGTCCGGCCTCCCTGACCTCATGTTGTTGTTCCAGATGTGATGTTCTTTTTCCTGAAGTGGGGTGGCTCCGATGTTGCTGTTGCAGCTCACATGAGGTTGCTGTTCCTGATGATATGTTGCTCCTCTTAACGTGATCTTGTTGCTCCTGATGTGTTACCGTTTCTGGTGTGATGTCGTCGTTTCAGACTTGTGGTTGTCGCTTCTGATGTGAGGTTCCCGATCCTGACATGAGGTTGTTGTTGCTCCTGACTCTCTCTAGTTCCTGATGTGAAGTTGCGGTGTTGTTTTTCCTGACATGAGGCTGTACCCGATGTGAGGATTTTGTTGTTCCTGGTGTGGTGTTTGTGGTTCCTGATATGAGGCTGTTCTTGATGTGATGCGTTTGTGGTTCTTGACCTGATGTTGTTCCTGATGTCAGGTTGTTGCTCAGGATGTGATTTTTTTTGTTTGTTCTTTTTCTCGATTGGAGGTTGTCTGTATCATGTTGTTGTCCCTGACGTTGTGAGATTTTTCTGTGTGCGTTTGTCAGTCGTACGTGTTGCTGGCTCTGGTCATCTTCCTTCCATACATCTCCCAGGCTATCCTGTGGTGTCGAGACAAACTCCTCGGTAAGCGCCATCTTCGTTTCTCCCGACGACAACTTTCTTCAAATAATTTCCAGCGTATTTCAAGTGTGCGATTGGGATGTTTTCGAGGTCCTGCGGAGGAGGATCCGGAGCAGGTTATGTTCTACACCTTCCTGCCCAGCGAACCCCTAAGTAAAGAGCGCGTGGAGGCCTTCAGCGACGGTGTCTATGCCATTGTGGCCACGCTGCTCATCCTGGACATTTGGTTGGTACCAAAAATCCAATTAACTCGCAAAAGAGTCTCGATTGTCAGATGCAGATGGAATGAGCAAAAAGATTGAGACACAGCTTTGGAGCCTTTGACTGCCAGATGCGGAAGTTTGAATTGAGGCAAAATAGTTGCTTGTTCTTCTGCATCAGAATCAATTTGTTTGTATATTTTCTGCACCGTTTTTGAAGAGAGAGCTGAAAATGTAAAAAGACACGTTCTTTGATTGGATTCATCCCCCAAATCTTTTTCTGTTTTGCAGTGAGGACAATGTCCCCGATCCGGCCTCGGTGCAGCAGCACTTCAACGGCAGCCTGGTGGCGGCGCTGCGCTCGTACGGGTCGGAGTACCTGGCCTACCTGGGCTCCTTCGCCACCGTGGGCCTGCTGTGGTTCGCGCACCACTCGCTCTTCCTGCAGGTGTCTCGGGCCACGCGCGCGATGGGCCTGCTGAACACGCTGTCCCTGGCCTTCGTCGGCGGCCTGCCGCTGGCCTTCCGGCTCACACACGAGCTGCCGCTCGCCGCGCTGCGCGACGAGCGGCGCGCCGTGCAGGCCAGCTGCGTCCTGGTCTTCGGCGCCGGCGTGTTCCAGCTGGCCACCTGGGTGGCGGCGCTTCAGGGCGGGGGGCGGCGGACGCTGCGGCCGGCCGTGCGCTACGGTGGCCCCGAGCACGTTTTCATGCTGGCCAAGCTCGCGCTGTACCCGGCTGTGGCGCTGGCCGCCTTCCTGCTCACGTGCGTGCTGAGCCGCTTCAGCGTCACCATCTTCCACCTCATGGAGATCGCCACGCCGCTCGCATTCCTGCTACTCCGGTTGATGGTGAGATTCGCCTCGGCCCTCCTCAAGCACCTGTTTTGTCCGCAAAGCGGACAACCGGACAACGGCGAGGAAAACGTCCAGTCGAGGGTGGCATTTAATCCGCTGGTAATCCAGTGACACGTTCCGTAGGCTTAAACCATGTAAACACAACGCGCTTTGTAACCCGTGGCACCGCTAACCACTGCCACACTAAGCGGTATTTATATTTATGAAAATATTTAAATGTCTCGGCAAACATAAGGTCGAAGAAATGCGCTTCAAGAAAAGTCAGGACAATGTCGTATGGACAAATAAGGCTATCAGCAGAGTATATTTGTTTTCCGATAAATGCAGTGCACAACATAAATTTACAGCTGATCCCCCGCTTACTCACGGTTTTGGCACAGATAAATTTGCATATTTGCTACCCCCCCTAATATTTTAAAAACTATTTGTATATTTTTGCAGGGGGTGTCTCTCCATTTACCTCCTATGTAAAAACACCAACATCCAAATAGTTATGACATATAAAAAAAAAAAAAAAAACGCGAATTTTGTCAACTTAACGAGTTCTACTACGTACAAAGTATGAGCCCTGGAATTTGCTAAAAATGGCTGCTTACCATCAAAAGGGCAGACTTCCTGTTCAGTTCCGACCAAGGGTCCTTGAGACTTTTTCATGTCTTGTCACAATCAACTTGTCCGCCCAATTTTGTGTTGATGGCTGAAACTAAATAATTTACTCAACGATAACAACGCCATAAAAATGTCACTCAGCTATCACATCAAATTGCACTTTCCGGTGAAATATGCTGAATTTGTTTCCCGTTTTTGTTTTGAGGTGAAATTGCTGATTTATAAACGGTAGGAGTCACTGTTGTTTCAGTGAAGTCGTCCACAAATGACTTCAAGATCAAAACGCACTTTAAATTTTAATGTTTGCTTTTTTTGTTTTTTTTTATTTAAATTTTCAGGCATCTGGAATGTTTTTCAAAGTGAATTTGGAGATTTTGTGGCATTGTTAAAGCACGACATTTGTCTAACTTTAAGTTCTGAAATGTTTACATTTCGTATCTATTTTTTTAAATGTGTCTAATTTTTATGTTCTGAAATGTTTACATTTCGTATCTATTTTTTTATGTGTGTGGAATAAAAATGTTACAGTAAACAACAAAACACAAGTGATTTTTTTAAATAACGATTTACCCCGTGTTCATCTCAAACCCATCATCATCATTTTTTTATCATCTTAATATTCAAATTAAATGTTCACAATGATAAATAAAAAGCAACACCATCACTAAATGTTCCAGTTCGTGTTCTAAAATTATTCTGTCTGGGGGGAAAAAATAAAATAAAATACAATTAGACAGAATAATCAAGTCAACTGTCACACTTAACCATGTCACGCCCAATGACACTTCATTGCTATTGTGCGAGTCTGTCAGGACAACAGAAATGCACATTTTGGGTCCAAAACATACATGGCAAAGACACACTTTTCCTTGATAGAAGAGCTTCCCAAGCCTAATATTACAGGGAACCGACTGTCACTTCTTTTCAAGTTTATGTGGGAGTTGTGACAAGCAAGAAACAAGACTACATCAGTGTCTACTGGCTGACCGCTTATGTCACAGGAGAATGTACTTTATAAAAACATTCCATAATGACATTTTATTTAAATTATTTTTTTCCTCCTTCATTTCATGATATATTGTGCTGCTGTTTCTGGTGTGTACACCCTGGTCATCCAGGGGCAAAATAATAGACACAGGTAAAGATGGAGATGGGCACAACACCTTCATAAACTGCAATATTATTCGTAGAAAAGAAAAAGATTATACGCCGATGCGTATTTTTATATATCTGTCTCCATGTATTGCTCCACCGTTTGTGTTAAGTATCAGTTGCTTCAAAGGTGAAAACGATGTGACACGGATGGTATTTGTTGGCCCGCCTCTGCTGCTTTTGTTTGTTGAAAACAAAGCGGTAGCGTAAGATGCAAACAAAACTGGCGAGATGTGCCCGCCAGTTGGCTTAAAGTCACAAGTCTTGTTTCTTTCTTGTTACATCTCGTAATGTTTTTGGCTCAATATTTCAATGCTAATTTGATTCAGGAAAGCCCGCTCGCGATGCTTTACATAGGGGGTCTTCAATCTTGTTACTCGAGGGCTGCCGTCCTACCTGTTTTCCATCTCTCCCTGCAGTAAAGACCCAATTTATTGATATACTTTTTGTTCTTCTATTTGTCCCTTTCATAATTTTGCTGCTGTAAATTGGAAATTTCTCCATTGTGAGACAAATAAAGGTTTTATCTTTATCTTATCAATTCAAATGATCATGATGGTGATTCAACTTCTGCAGACCTTAGTGATTACCTGATTGGTTGAATCACAGATGTGTGACAGCAGGGAGACGTGAAAAACTGGCAGGACAGCGGCACTCGAGGAACAGGATGGAAGAGGCCCCCCTGCTTTACATCAATAGCCACACATTCAAAATCAATCAATGGGCAGTTGTGACAGGAGGCGCATTCTTTTACAATAAAAGCCCCTCATCTGGTCCCAGTAGCACTTTTCAAAATAAAGGTCCTGGAGGAAAAAAAAAAATCAGTCCATCTGTAAAACAGCATCTGAAGTTCAAAACAATAACAACAACAACAACAAAAAAGGCTTTGGTAAACCTTTTCTCCATGCCCCCCAAATCGAACATTTGGAGAAAATTTGCATAAAATATCTGCAAAACATTTTGCGTTAAAACATTGTTTTCATGGCAAACAACATTCAAAAACATCCTTAAAACATCTTATTTCACGCAATAAAACCCTCTCAAGAAGTGGTGCTTCATGCGGTTAGCATTGTTAGCAGGTAGGGACATTTTAGTGCTTCTTCTTCAGTAGTACAATGCTAACGGGTTAGCAGTTAGCAGCCAGAATAGACTTATGCCACACACACACACACACACACACACACACACACACACACACACACACACACACACACACACACACACCGACACAAAAACTCCCAATATTTTCAACTGAACAAATTAGCGCGTTGGGGTTGTAAGTGACAAACTAGCGGCCAAGAAAATGTTATTTACTGAAAATCACAAACTGGGGGGAAAAAAGGTGCCTTTTAGCTTAGCACACCCATGACTCACTATTTAACACCCGTGGTGCAAAGCGGGACAGCAAGCCATAGCGCAACCTTGTGCAGTGGCTAAAAAAGCTAAATTGCTAACGCAAGCGACTGTTTCAAATCTTTTAAAAAATTGTATAGTTTGAGTTGCTTGATATCCTCTTTGCATCGCTACTAATAGTTAGCATTTTTTTAGTGCTCGGTGTGACTAGCGTCGTTTTAAGTAGGAACATATATTGCATTTTCAACAGTAGAATGCTACTGGGGGAATTCAGCGGTTAGCAGCTAGACTAGCCTTGCACACGTACGCGCACAGCGACTAAGCTATATGCAAGAATTTTCCCACCCCACATCGAGCTACTCTGAAAATATATATTTTTAAAAATTCCACCTTCATCATGTTCAAATCTACTAAATGTGTCCATGCTAGCTTGCTACATACTGTATATACGTTTTATTCGTTTTTTGCTATTATCATCATCATCAATAGTATATATTAGCTCAACATTTCCTTATGTACATTAGCATGTAGCATGTGTGTGTTCTACTTTGTCTTCGTAATGTTCAAATCTACTAAATGTGTCCATACTAGCTTGCTACATACTGTATATTCGTTTTATTCGTTTTTTGCTATTATCATCATCAATAGTATATATTAGCTCAACATTTCCTTATGTACATTAGCATGTAGCATGTGTGTGTTCTACTTTGTTGACTTTAAGGGCACACGGGCTAAAGCGGGCGTCATTGGTTAGAGCGTGATAGGCCGCTAACCGACGAACTTGATTCATTGGCGGGTCAGTGCAACGTGGGTTTTGACCGCTTCCTGGTCAAAGATGGCGGTCGGATGCAATGCTCCAAAACCGGCGGAAGACTTTTTATAGACTACATTTTCCCCCCCTCTCCCTCCATTTTTTATTTTTCAAGTCGGATGAAGAGTTACCAGGATCACACAAGATGTGTTGTTATTGTGTCTATGTCGTGTACGTAGTTTTACCATCACACACAAACACACACGCACTCTTGCGTCAGCCCCCCTTCATGCCGTGGGGGGCAGCAGGCCACGGTCCTTGAGGTGCGAGGTGAGCGTGTTGAAGATGCTAAGTTGCTGCTCCGGCTGCAGCATCAGCAGCTGCTGCAGGACCTTGCTGGGATTGGGGCCCCTGGAACAAAAAGGAAGAGGATTCGACCCAATTGACGGACTTCCTGTCTATTAGTGCACGGCTTCTTCAGACTTTTGGTGGGTCTTCTCATGACAGACATGTCGACCAAATTTCCTGCTGTTAAATGAAACACATTTTTCGTGTGGAATAAAAAGCTAAAATAAAATAACACTCTCGAGGTCATCTTTTGAAGACCCCTGAAAATGTCAGAAAAACAAGCCTAAATTAGTCCCCTCAAATCAAAATGGCAGATTTACTGTGTGTCTTTCCAAGACATGGCTTCTTGAGACTTTTTTTTTTTTTTTTTTTTGGCCTTCTTAAGACAGACCCGTCGACCAAATTTCAAGCTGCTGAATAAAAATGACTTTGACCTTATGAAGCTGGCGATGTAGACGTGGGTGAAGGTGGCCATCAGGTACTGACAGTCGAAGCGGTCCATGATGCCTCCGTGTCCCGGGATGGTGCTGGCGAAATCCTAGCGTGGCGATGACGTTCAGCACCACAACACTTGACACCGGACTCAACGCTTAATGCCGTAACGGCACGAGACCGAGCGAGCGGGTGACTTACTTTGATCTTGAAGGCTCGCTTGAAGCCGCTGGCGAAGAAGCCGCCAAAAGGGCCGATGAGCGACGCGAAGGATGACAGGAA
Organism: Hippocampus comes; assembly: GCF_001891065.2. Lineage (NCBI taxonomy): Eukaryota > Metazoa > Chordata > Actinopteri > Syngnathiformes > Syngnathidae > Hippocampus > Hippocampus comes. The sequence continues at coordinate 649,238 of NW_017805852.1, forward strand.
AATGCTGTGGATCTGGAACGGGTACAATGTCACCGTTTCCTGATAAAGAAAGACCAGCCAAAAAAACAGAACCAAAAATTATTTCATTAATAAAATCAATATTTACCCGAAAAGATGAAATGAATAAATGACATTGAAATATTTTGCTTTGACTCAATTTTAATCTTTTTTTAAATTGAATTTGAAAAAAAATGTTACCTTAATCATTTTAAATATTCAAAACATTTGTTTTAATTACATTTTCTGTTTACTTCAAGTATATCTACTTTGGTAAACTTAGCAACTCAAGTATTTTACCTATTTGCTAAAGTTTAAAATTCTTTCTATTCTATTTTTATGTGCCCATTACCTTCTGTGTGTTTTGTTTTCAGTACTTTTTGACTGATCATTTGATCCCCCCCCCCCATCCATTTTATTGTCCATTCCTCATTCTATCCAAGAGATATGAGGAGCACTGTCAACAAGTTCAGTTCCGCCCGCCAAAAAAGCGATACCGCAACGTGTGGCAGAGGAGCAGCCCGCTGCGAGGAGCTCACCCACGGCAGCGCGTTGCGGACCAGCGCGGGCAGTTTGTACTGCTGCAGCACAAACAGGTCGGACGGCTCGCATTCCACCGTGAACAAGCTGCCGCTCTCGCTACTCAGGCCCACCGGACACACAAAGTACTGGAACTGGGACAGCAGCGACGACAACTGCACAACACAATGCGACACGTTCATGATGCAGGAAACACAACGCTCAAAACATTTGCCGGCACTTTCTATCGGTCAGAAGTGGCCGTCAAAAGTGGCCGTAGAGTGGGTAGCATGTATGAGGGCCAAAAAGGTGAATCTGTCGGAATAAGGACTTTGAGTACAGGTAGAAGCTGACTTTTTTTTTTCTTCCCCAACGTAGTCTCCCAGTACTGCCAACTACTGTGAACTGAAGTCCTTATAATGAGAAATTCACCTTCTTGATTGAATGACCCACGTATTTTGTCGCGTGCACATCTGGTCGAATGTGGTTGCGCGTTTGCGTCAGTCGCGTGTCAAGGGGTACATTTTGTAGAAATGGTGTCGTTTGGACGCGGGACGTTGCCGATCTGCACTCACAATGAATCCAAACACGACGGTGGAGAAGTAGCCTCCGATAAATCCTTCCCATGTCTTCTTGGGTGAGAGCTGCGCACACACAGAGAGAGACACACATTTATGGACAGTGGTTTTCATTGATATCGATCATGTCTTGTGCATTCCTGTCCAAACACTGCGCTTCTTTCTTTCTTTCTCTCGGGCCATTCTTGATCTTCGTGCCCCCCAAGCTTCTTTTTCACAAACTGGTCGTTTTGATCGATTGTCTATTTATTAATCATCGGGAGTCATCGCATGGGCTGCCGGTGCGCTCGACATGCCATTTCAGGGTTTTGCTACTTTCCCAAGTATGTTCCGACTTAAACTCTTGGCGAACAACACGCTGTTGTATCGTCATCATGTCACCTTGATGAGTGGCGTGCGTCCAAAGAAGAAGCCGAACAAGTAGGCGCCAATGTCGTTGCAGATCACGATGGAGATGGGCACGATAAACCTAGAAACAGAATTTCATCACAACAATGAATTTTATCTAATTCTTGCCATGTTCAAGCCACGTAGTGTGACCCCCCCCCCCTCGCTCCCCTCGCATATTCTCCAAGTTTACCGACTTTATTCTGTTTGAGTAAAATGCTCGCTCACGCATTTGTGCGGCGTCACGTCAGTTTGTGCTAGCGCTATTATGCTATCAATATTAGTTTGTTAGTGTTGAATGATTCCACTTCTGAATACAGTCGTTATCTAACATGGATGCGTGGTTGTGTACATGCTCGAAGCACGGTGACGCTGCTCTCTGATACTCTCCGTTTTAATTGCTTTTTGAAGCCATTTTGGGGCCTGGATCGGCGACTGCCACCCCTTTTTGTGGGAGGAGTCAACGATTCGTAACTTTTTGCCGTTTGCGGCAGGTCTCTTGCATTCTGTCGAGCTTACCAGATCATTCCTTCAAACAGGTTCTGAATGACAAGGTGCGACTGAGTCACCACAATCAACAGCGTCACGTGGGTCCAGGCAAACTGGAATGGCAAACACACATCCAAACAACGACACACACACAAAGTGTCACAAGATTGGAATGTGGCATCACGCGTTTCAACCCGATATTTGAAGACAGATGAGCAAAAGCATATCAAAAGCACGACAATATCCAGACTGCACATCAATGAATTATTTGCTGGAGCCGGAGGGCATTCTTCGTCCATCAATTAGTCATTTCATTTGTTATAATTCATAACGTCTCATATAATTCTGCTTTATCATAACAAATGCTGTGAGTTGGGTGTTAGCGTTTAGTGTTGCAGTTGCAGCTGTTGTCAAAGTGCGATCGAAATAAAGATGGATGCATGTATGTATTGCTGTTTGTATACACACCATGTAAAACTGGAGGCGGTAATGTTTCTTCACTAAACTCAGCACAAACATGCAGAAACCTAAAAACAACAACAACAACAAAAACAAGAAAAAGAACAACATGCCATCAGCATCAAACATAACCTCAAATATGTCCAAGATGACATATGTGACATTAATGACAGAATACGTGATGTATGTTTCTTTCTCGTAGAGCCTGTTCCACACGGTTTCATGTTTGTAATCTGAGAAGATGAAACATACTTTTTTTTTTTTTTAAACGGGAAAGTTAGCTTTAGCCGACTAGCATAGCACACCATTAGCATTAGCCAGTTAGCCTAAGTGCAGTTCAGTTAGCTTCAGTCAGCCATACCTCCGATTTACATACACCCCCGGCGTTAGCTTTAACAAGCTAGCACAACCACAGCACACAATGCCATTAGCTTTCGCTTTTGGCGGGTAGCTACACTGCATCTCTAGCATGATCACAGCGCAACACACTTTTAACATTAGCATTAGCCAGATAGCCACAGCGATTACCTATCTGACATACACCGTATGACGTAGTTTGAGACCGATACAATGACAACAGCGTAGCACATCATTCATGCTAACTGGAGCCAGCTAGCATGACCACAACATACATCTATTTTACATACAGTTAGCTTCAGCCAGCTAACACTACTCCAGGATACCGTTTTAGAAAAACACGACGAGCGTTAACTTTAGCTAGCTACCATAACCACAGCGCACCTCTATTTTACACATTTGGAGAGTGTAGATGAGGATTTTTAAGCGTGAAAAGTGAACATTGTGACTTAAAATTATCAAGTCAGATTAAAAAAAAAAAAAAGTTACCTTGCTACCTTTGTAAAACTAAATAAATAATAATCATCAAATAAAAATGCGGGCATGGGCGTGAGGGTTCAATGGGTGTGCACCGTTTGCTTACCTGCCAGGTACAAGGCAAAGGAGATAAACCTGTGGTAGCGAGATAGGAACTGCAAGGGCTCCTCTCTCTGCACCAGCGCGCCAAAGTAGTCGGCCAGCGTCTCACCGTAGAAGAAGTAGTTGACGCACACCAGGAAGTACCTCAACACAACAATACGCACACCTTTATAATCACATACATCAGGGGTGTCAAACTCATTTTTGTCGGGGGCCACATTGTCATTAGGGTTTGCCTTCGGAGGGCCGTCATGCCTGTGAATTTTGTAAAACCATATAAATGTTGAATCACCTCCACATATTATACACACAGCAAACAACAACTTGATGGGAGAGCTTGTTTTGAAATCACAAGTCAAGAATAATGGTATGTTCAAATGTTGTCATTATGGATTAGATATGACAATATGAAACTTTGGTTCAGACTTTAGCAAGCATCATGGAAGTTGGCATGCTTGATTTGCTTTCGCGGACCACATAAAATGGTGTGGCGGGCCACATCTGGGCCCCGGGCCTTGACTTTGACACGTGTGACATACATAATAAGCCACATCATCATTTATAACCTTCCCACAAGGCACCGCGGTGATTTGAGTTATTCAACCATCTCACTGAACAACACATATGCGCACGCACAATAGGCGGCTCTTCTACGTGGACATCTGTACACTCTCCTTGACTTCCAACACAACAAGTGATCTTTGAACCCGTTGCTACACGCTACACTCCCGCGTGTGCGTGTGCATGTGTGTGTGTGTGTTCACATGCGCGGGCTCCTCTCCTCACCAGCTCAGCGTCCTGAACCAGGGCAGGTCGTATGAGCGATAGACCTTGTAGCCGATTGTAATGATTTCTTGGAAACACTTGATTTGCACCGTCATCACCTAGGACCACAAACAAACATGTTTTTAAGCCCAACCAAAGTGATTTAGTTGCAACAGTAATAAGAATTCAAATTGGCCCAAAAGTGGCCAAAAATAATAGGTCCTAACAATCGCTCAAAATGTAATTAAGTCATCGGAATAAAGAATTAAAGTCACCCCAAGAGGCCATTTGGATTGAGGTGTAATGATTAAAGCACCACCAGTCCCCACAAAAATTAATTTGTTTTGAATAATAAAAATATTGTATTTAGGCATCAGAATAAAAAGAGCTAAAGCTCCCCAAAAAGACAATAGTTGTCAGAATAATGTTAAGAGTTACAGACGTGCCCCCCACAAAAGGGCATTTGGTCACCAAAATAAGAGCACATGAACCCCGCACCCCCACCACACTCCCCCTACAAAATGGCGGTTTTAAATCAAAAATGGTCATCTTCTTGGCTTGCATGTTTTTTTTTTTAAACAGCATTTTATCCTGCCAAAAAAGAGATTCACTGGTTGGGCCGTATAAGGAAAAGAAAAAACAAAACAAAACAAAAAAAACAACTTCAGTACAATAAAAGGAAAGGGTGCGTACAATCAAAATGAGAGCGATTGGTCCCAGGTAGATGATAAGGAAGAAGCCACAAATCATTGCGAGAGACAAAACTCCCCGGATCCAGTAGTTCTTCCATCTGTGGACAGCACAAAAACAACAAGAGATGTCATTCATTTACACTCGAGAGGGCAATAACAAATTGAGCTGACATTTCTGTCCTGTAAAAATAATTCCTGGAACGTTTTTGGATTTGGTAGTGTGTTTAAAAAAAAAAAAAAAAAAAAAAAAAGCTGTCAGTGTAGTAGCTTAGTGTCGACTAATCAGCATCACACTCAAACCGAGCAAAAACATAAATAAAAGGCATGGAAATGGGTGTAATGTGCATGCCAGGCCACTAGTTGGCGATTTGTAAAGAAACGGATGAAACCGCCAATTTTTGTTTTCATGCATTTGCATTAACAGGCAAAACAAATGAAAAGATCCAAAACGATCCTGGTTTTTCACATGTGCGGTGAAAATTGGTCTGGTGTCTTGAGCACAGACCTTCCTTCACCCAGACAAAATTGTGGCCACCAATGTTTGTCCGTTTGTGATGCCGCCCCGCATGAAATGAAGACGTCGAGGCGTACCTCGGCGGCAGTCCCTCCAGGGCCTTGTTGAGACACTGCGGCGTGTTGTCGGTGTCCGCCGTGGATGCCGGCACGTCGGCGGCGTCCGCCTTGGTGTCCACGTCGCACTCGGCCTCCGTGTCGCCCTGCAGGCCCAACAACCTGTCGTCCTCGCCCTCCTTCACACCCAGACAAAACCAAAGTTTCAGTGACTGACATTTACAAACACGTGACGGAAAAGCAACAGCAGCGAGCAGCACGAGGTTCCCGTGTTGATACAAGATCCGGTTTGCGATGGTCCCGCTTGGTGTGAAGGAACGCTTCATCATTATGAACATGTCACAACTTCAGGAACAGTTCTTACATCAAGCCATATTCCATATTAAAAGGCATACAGAGGTGCGCGGTCTATCAGGTATAAATTTGGGCTACGATGTTATTCGCCCCCGCTTGGGAAAGGAATGGGGAAACGATAGGCCTCAAGCTAACTTGCGCCGCGCTGGCTATGAGCTTCGGCCGGTTCGCTCGCGCGGCTAAACATGACGCTGCGTGTCTTTATCACTAAAGGAGGTGAGAAGTCGTTCATCTTGAGCAGCGGTAAGCAACCCCGGGCCGAGAAAGCTCCAGTTGCCTTGCAGGAACTGCGTTACAGCAAAGGGTAATCTTGTGTCGTGTCGTTTTTAAATTGTTTGAGGTGCTACGACAGCAAAACCTGTTAGCGCGAAAGTCACCGTTTTGATGGACTCAGTCAAGATGTTTGAGATTGCAGCCGTCTTTCCGCCAAATTTTTTTTTTTTGCTTTCATTTTTGATGCGAGCCCCCCCCCCCACCCGCTGCAAGATGATTGGCTGCTGCAAAGTCGCCAAGGACTGCGTAGCATGGTAAGATAAAAATACAAATTTTTTAAAAATCGAATAAAGTGCTAAATAAAGCAGATAATGTTTGATTTTTTTCATCGAGACAAAAACTGTACTTTTAAAACCTCGTTTGAAAAGTGGTAGGCTGCGCCCAATACCGTTCCACTCCACTCCTGTGGGTGGCAGTAATGTGCATAACAAAGCAAACACGAGCCTCTGCTTTTGACTCCTTCAACACTTTTTTTTCTCCCTTGCACCAAGCGTGTCCAAAAAAGGCACACCGAAGGAACAGGTCCAGTTGGCTCGTCATATTTGACAAATTAGCTCACTCACTGGAGCTAGCGCTCACGCTTGACTGCCGCCGGGATCGCGTCGGGCGGCCAGAGCCAACCCAAAAAAGGGAGGTGAAGCAAGAGCCAGGGAATTAGCGCATGGATGGGTGACATTATCTCTGACTAAATATAGAAATACATATTTAAAAACTCTTGTCTCCACGGGTTTCAATTTCTGGCTGAAAAAAAAAAAGGGTGGATTGACCTGCTGATACTGAAAGTTTTATTTTTTTTTCACCCCAGAAATTTGTAATGTGAAGAGTAAAATGATGACTTTCAAATTCATAAGGTCCTGGTTGCTTTTAAAAAACTTTTTCTTGGAAAAATATGACTCCTAAAACATGAATGTTATGACTAAATTGCACCGTTTTCGCAATACACAAACTTAAAAAAGAGTGTCTTAGGGTGAAAACTCCCTTGCAAAAAAAAAACCCAAAACAAATAAAACCATCCCTCCAAAATCACAATTTGTTTCAGAAAAAAATACATTTTTGCTTGTGAAATACAACCTTTTTTTGTTTCTCAAATAAATTAATAAATAAAGATTATTTCAACTTTTTGGGGCATGTACAACCTTTTTTTTTTTTTTTTTTTTTTACAAAAACTTTTAAACCATTATTCAAAGGTTAATTTCTAAAATTAAAAACAACTTTATCAAAAAAATACATGAATTGTCTCAACATTGCGACGATACTTCTCCCGCAAAAAATGGAATCAAGTCAAAGATCGTTCAACTGTTGTCAAATTTGTGTCATTTGGCATACAATGACCCGCTCGCATGATGTAAATATGAATTTCACTAGTAAGAGTTGCTATATCCATGTAATGCGCCCCCCCACCCACCCCCAGTGGGCTTCCTCCTCCTGGATATCCCCACCGCACTTATTCATTCATTCCTTCCTTCAAACATTGGAGTCTTTTCATTCCATAATGAAGAGTGCAAATCCTCGATGATGTTGCCACCATCACATGACATGTTCACCAAAGTTTCAACACAAACAGCCATCAGATGACGACAAGCACTGAGGGCCCCAAAGAGCGTGCCGTCGGATCACGAACGACGCTCCAGATTTTCATCAACCTCCCATTTTTGCATTCATGCAGGAATGTTGTTTTTTTTTTGGCGCTGTTGCTTCCTACTTGAAAATAATGACCATCTGACACCGATGTGCCCGACTGTGACGAAATTTGCCGCGCGCGCTCCTCATGACAGGGCGCATGGAAATGATCATAGAAGGGATTTTGGACGCTTGCAATTTGGACAGAAGGAGAGAAATCTTCCTCAAGAGTCTTCCTCACTCATCCAACTGGTACAAAGGTCGTTCAGTCAACGCAGCACAAGCAGCACACCCTCCCGAGCGGGGGTAAAGGGTCAACACTCAGCATCCCGCCAACTCTTGAACGCGTTTCACTCATATCGATGACTCATGATCACTGGGCTCATTTATCATTACAATGTGACAACAGAACAGGACAGGACAGGACAGAATAGAGCAAATTAGAACAGAAAGGAATGGGGCTTAATTAGTCGCGCAATTCAGCTTTTCCAGCAGCAAAGTGGAGCTGACTATTGTGACTATAGATAAGAATTGTTGTTGTTGTTTTGAAAATGGATTTTGTTCTAAAATAAATCTTTTTTCTCTTGCATGATTGCACACTTTTTACAAAAACGATTTTAATCCTTTAAAATAACACAAAAAAATATGACTTTACAACTTTTCTAGCCTTACTTACTCTTAGAAGAGTTTTACTTTTGACTTTAAAAAAGTAGAAATTATTCTGGGAATAGTTTATACGCTTTTAAGGGGGGGAAAAGGGGAAAATGATTGTAATTTGATAAAATTGTGACTTGAAAAAAAAAAAAGGCAGCCAACATAATGACTGTGACAGTTTGGGCTAGAGACAAAGCAGAGGCGCTGCATGAGTCTTTACTTGAATAGTATTTTATTTTTGATTTGTTTTTGACAATAATTTATGATTGTTTTGCTTTTTAAATTGTACTGCACTGTTTAGATATACAGTGGGCCCCTGCATACTCACGTTTGGCACCTGTGAATCCACCCAGTCTGAGATTTTTTCTTAACATATTTTGTTTTGTTTTGTTTTTCTTCAGGAGTTTTCCTGAAAACGCTTTCCAGTGAAAAACGCTTCTTGGTGGTTTACACTATTTTATTCAAGAATTTTGGGGGGTTGAAACATGTGAATCCAATGCATTTGTTGCAAACATGATGTTAAAGTTAAAAGATTCAATTTATGAGATAATGATAAGGCGCGAATGTTCACGAATAACGGGGATCCACACTACTTTTTTTTTTTAAATAAAGTTGAGTGGAGTCTTTGTATTGTTGTTCGGAACTGCACTGAGAAAACAATTTCACAGATTTGTTTTCTTATTTTAACAACTACAAAAAAACCCATCTTGGTATGTCAAGTTTCGTGAGTAAATGGTGTGGAGTTTGGCAGTTTCACCGGGCGTTTCCATACTTGTGAGCAGGATGTGTTGTAAACATTGAATCAAAGCGAGTGCGGCTATTTTTAAACCAGTGGAGGGATTAGCCACTTAGCTCGCTAACAAGCTAACAGGCTAATAATTCGCCTCCCGTCCCGTCCCACTTCGGTTTGACAAACTCGATCACCAACTCGTCCAGCCGACGGGAAGCTTTTTTGATGACTAAAATAATTATTTTCACCTTATCAGTCATGTTGTCAGTGCTGTCCGGGTCCTCTCCGCCGCCCCCTCGTCGCCGGAGCTCGGTCATATTGCTTCCGCCGCCCGCCGCCTTCGAGTAAACCGCCCCCCAAGGAGAAGTGAGGGGACCCGGGAAAGGAGGCTCGCAAGGACGGTCACCAGCTTTCTCGCCCTCGCCTGGGTTCCTCTTGAACGGTTGGTCCAAGGTTTCGCGGCGTCAAAGGCCGCGGGTAGCGAACGAGCGAAGCGAAATCAGGGAACCAGAGGTTATCCGCTAACTATGTCCATAAAGCTCCACTGACGTCCCCGGCCGCAGACTGGGCTCAGACTGCGTGTTTGTGTTTATCACTGCAATCCGTCATCAAGACAGAGTCACTGTGCGGAAACCAAGTCCTAAATATGCGGACTTTCAAAGTAAAGCAACAGGCTATGATAATGCCTTAAGCGCAGAATTAATTTGGTGGGTGAAACAATGTTCGCTTCCAGTATGGCGCTACAAGCGTTAACTTGATCCGCGGTTGCGGCAGTTAATCCTGACTGCAGATGATAAATGCGCGTGCGCGAGACGCTTTTGACGTCACTTAGCAACCAAATCAAAACCCTTCATGAACGGAAATGTTTGGTGCTTATTGATTATTTATTTGATTAAACAATATGACGATCACCCGAATAAATAATTATCTACACGTAGATGAATTACGAGGAGCTTGTTTTATTCTCCTAAAAAAAAAAAATTTTTGTTCATGTGACCGCTTATGAAAATATTGATTTTAACAAAAAACGCAACGACTTGAAAATGACTTAAAACCTAAAATATTGGGGTTCCTTTGAAAGTATTTTAAAGGAGACTTTGAACAAATAGTGCTTATTCTTGAAAGGTGGACTTTCTTGAAACTGTACTATTTTAAATTAAACTTTTTCTTTACCGAAAAAAAAATTACTTATTGAAAATGGCTTGAGATTTTTTTTTCCTGAAAAGTACTTTCCTTCAAATGTTTTTGTCCATTGAAAATAAGGGTGACCAAAAAATCAACAAAAAAAGTGTGAGTTGAAAAAAAATCATCTTACTTTTAAATGTTGAAATGTTCTACTTTTTTCTTGAAAAATGTGTGTCTTATAAACGTTTTTTTTCTTTGAAACTACGTTGCTTAAAAAGTGATGCGTATTTTTTTTTCTTGAACATTTTGACTTTTTGTTGAAAAATGTAAATGAACGAGACATTTGGTGGTAAACAGCAATTATTTATTGAAAGGCTAAAGAATAAGTATCAGCTCTATTGCATTATTGTAACATCTTGTTTCCATGATGACAAGGGAGTAAGATTTGTTCTTTTTTGTTGTTGTTTTTACATGATTTGTGGTGTGTGAACACAAACACACAAGAAGAAACATTCATGTAGCACGGATTGCACAGCAGATACTCGCAAAGTGTTCGAATAGCAGAAGCCCCACAAGCCGCACGCTACCGTCTTTTTTTTTTTTTCCGTTTTCCAGCAGGCCAGGGGGTAAGTCCTTGTGAGTGTCAAGTGTCGGGCCCAGCCCACCAAAAAGTGTCTTTTCCTTGCAAAACTGTGACACACACACACACACACACACACACACACACACACACACACACACACACACACACACACACACAAAATAACAGACGACAATAATGGGGACAGGAAGAAGAAAGTCTCGTTGTCGTGGTACTGACGCTCCAAGTCAGTCCGCCATGTTCATGCAACAATCTTTCTTTAAAAAAAACAAAAACAAAAAAAAAACAGTCATTGCATAAATACTTTGTACAGTGAAATGTCATCAGGGACTGCGCAAATATTTCATATAAAAACAAAAAAGTCAACAACAAAAAAAAAAAAAACTAAGATTTTGTACACTGCTGATTGACAAGGACGCCTAATGCTATGACATCATCAAAAATGGCCACCGCCACCGTGTTCGTGAACCTGGTCATTTGGTCTTGCCAATCAAAACTATGAGGTGACCACCGCATCTTGTGTTGGATGGGGTGAAACCATCAATCTGCTTCTTGTGCTGAGAAACACGATTTAAAAAGAGACTCAAGTGTGCACTGTGATCTGGCGACACCTTGAATTTTTTTTCCAAAACATTTGAATAGTATGAGATTACAGTCAGATTTTTCAGAGGAAAAAAAGTTGTGATATTACAAGATTAAAATTTGCCTAGAATAGAATTGTAACATTCCAAGATGAATTCTATTTTTCTTGGATCAAAATCGGCATGTCATGATGAGATCAAAGCCACATTTTTCAACAAACGTAGAAGCTTAATTTTTCCAAGAGTTATTTTTCAAGAAAAAAAATGTGAATACAAATAGAAGACATTTTGAGAAAAAAAAAGACTCGTGACATGATTCGTTGTAAGATGAAGAAAGATAATTGGGAATTTCTCCATTGTGAGATGAATAAAGGTTTTCTAATCTTATCTTCGAAAGAACAATCTGAGTTTCTAACTGCTAAAATCCAAACTTTTGTTTTTTTTTGGGGGGGGGGGGAATTGATCAATTTTTTCGCTCATACTTTATTCTTGTACGGTACGGATGTTTTGTTCTCACTGTCATTTTGTGTCATTCTAGTCACTGATAGTGTCGTGGTTCACTGGCCTGACTCGTGTGCGTGCAGCGGGATCGCACACCCGCTTGGCGACGGCGCGGATGTGGATGTGAATGGTGGTTCATCTCGCTATGTTCCCCTACGGCTGGCTGGCGACCAGTTTAGGGTGAAGCCCGCCCTGCGACCCTCTTCAGGATAAATGCTGTTGAAAATGGATGGATGGATGGAATCTTTCATTGATTTTTGGCACTCACAGTTGGCGGCAACCAGGTTCCAAGCATGCAACCCCCCGCGAAAAAAAAAAAAAAAGATTAAAATGATAAAACCTAATGAATGACGTGTTTAAATGTGTGGACATTCCTGCTGTTTGCAACCTAAACAACATGTTTGTTTTGAACCATGACAAGACAATGATGATGATGATGATGGCAATGAGAATCCTGCCCATGGGCCCAGTCAACAAATTATATTTTTATATTAAAAATAAAAGAAAACAAACAAGAAAAAAAACAAACACACATCGAAGAAGAAAAAATCCCTTTTGGTAGAAAATCCTGTACATTAACTCAAGACTGACCAGACATGATTAATATTAAAGTTATTTCAAGAGATAAGATATGAGACTCCAACATGTCCGTCCAGTCTTTTCAGGAAGCAGCAACTCAACAATTTTTGAAAAAAAAAAAAAAAAAAAAGAAAATAAAAATGGTGGACACAATTTTTGCATAACGAGTGACATTATTATTCATGAGTGACATTCAAATCTCTTTGACGTCCACCTGCTCGCTGCTATGTTACATTTGACCTTGTTTTTTTTTTTTTTGTTGTTCAAAAGGCCGTGGATACATGTATGTACACTATAGACACCTTGAGGAGGAGGATGATGAGGATGGTGATTGGGGGTCGGGGGCGCGCTCAGTTCTTGTGCTCGTCGCCGGCGGCCGTGCGCTCGTGCTGGAGGTTGCAGTAACAGTTCTGGCACACGCGCACTGGGGACGAGATCTTCAGCCGCTTGATCTCCGACTGGAAGCGACTGCACCTGCAAACGGGGGAGGTCAAAACGCGTCACAAAGCTTTGCAGTTTTATTTTTAAATGTTGGAGGGTGTGTGCGGGGTGAGATGGGGTTAGAAAGAAATGTTAACGGTGCTTTTCTTCCTTCCTTCCTTTTTTCTCAGTGTTATTTTCTCCTTGGAAATATGACTTCATTTCCAAATCATATTTTCAGGGGTGTGCGCAAGGGCTCAGGGTTTGCGAAAAAATAAGCATTCCCAAAAATTGAGGGTGACTACGAGGGAGCGGGGATATGCCAACTCATGAGGGAAAAGAAAATCCATTCAGAAAGATTATTTCTCATTTTGGGGCTTTTCCATCCAGTTTTGTGTGAAACTTACTTCTGACAAAACAGCTGTCCGCAATTGCGGCAGTGATGGCGTCTCTCGGTGAGGGAGAATCGCACGGCGCACCCCGAGCAGCTGTCCACCACCTCGTCCTTCACCCAGTGGTCAGCGGCCGAGCGCCCCGGCTGGTCGCTCACCGACCAGCTGAAGACGCGACCGCGCCCGTCGCCCACCAGTATCTTGCTGTGGTCCCTTGTCAGGAAGGAACGAAAAAGGTGAGTGGCAGATGCAAAACCATTCATGCGCCAGTTTGGCTTTTTTGTCCTCATGACTAAGACAAAACAGCGCACCACTAGAACGAATGCGTCTTACCAGTACTGTTATTTCCATTACCAGTGCCTAACACAGAGTTGCCTTACTAGTATCCTAAAATTGCTACTAGTCAAGTCAAGCGCAGACTAGTGCATGAACTTGAAGCTGATCTCATGGACATGGAATGAAAGCTCAGAGACAAAACTGCGACTCACTTGGAGATGGCGAGTGCGCTGATCTCGGCGGGGTGCGCGTTGTCCTTGCGGTCAAACGCCGTGTGCATGGTGAGTTTGCTGCGGAAGACCAGCTGTCGCTCCCACCTGTAGCCTGTCGACACGTTAGCAAGGTCGTGGTTAGCAATTTTGACTGACTGTTGAAGAGGGGTGCGAAAGATATTCCGATAACTTAAAAATAAATAAAATAACAGCTATCCAAGCGACGCACAAATTGTGTTCGCGATTAGCACGCACACCCGAAAAGTCAATAACAACACCTACCTGCCCTGAGCTGGTTGAAGGCACGCGCCTCCACAGCAGGCGGGTTCAACAGCTGATTGCTGGTGCTACTAAGACCGTGGGGGTTTACATGGTGGGGGTGCGCACCCTTGTGTTGGCCTTCCGAGTAATTGACAAACACGAAGCCGTCCTTCTCGTCGATGCTCAGGCTGTCGGACCAGCGGTGGGAGTCGTCCGAGCCGCTGTCCATCGACCATGACGCACCGCCTCGTGTGGATGGACCTTGAGGGGAAAAAAATATTGATGCTTAGTTTCATGCAACTGTCGTGTGTGCACCGTGTTTGTCAAGTACCCCTGGGGGTTTGAATGTTACATATGATCTAGTAAATAAGCTTTGTTTGAATTTTTGTGGGTAGAGGTGGGTTGTGGTGACAGGGAAAGGGGTGCGCCAATTCCGTTGGTGTGGTGAAGCAGGCATGCGCTTAAAACTAGCAAAGACTGCTACAAATTGAAATCAAAAGAGAGGTTTCGATCATTGTTTTCTATTTTGTTTGTGTCTGTGGGATTGTGCTAGGAAACTCTAAAGGGGTGCACAACGTAAACACTTTGGAAAAGTTTGTTTTCGGAAATGAAAACTTTCCTAAACATGGGTTGTTTTTACTCAATTTGTGGATAGGGAAAGTGGGGGTGTGCCCCCCCCCCCAAAAAAAAAAAAAAAAATACGGCTCAAGTTTGAATTTTTGAAATAAAAGGGCCCACACTGCAGCTTGAAAAGTCCTCTAATCAATACATGTCAAATGTCAAAACTGATATTTTGCAACCATTTCAAATGTCTATTCATCGAGCAGCAGTTGTTTGGTCAGTAAATTATGGAAGTCTTCACGTTGACTGTGACAATCTCAAAATTGTTAGAGTACGTGATTCTTAGAACGTTAGACACGACACATTACATGACTGTATGTGGGATTTTCTGACCTTGATTGATATTCAGGGAATGGGTTATTATAAAAACAGCTGTATATTTAAAACAGCTACATATGCTTTACAGCTATACAATGTTGTAATTATACAGAAACGTATCACTAAACGGTGATATGATATGACACAGTGGCATCACAGTTTTTACAGTGGAGAATTGTTTCTCTGTTACAATTACCCTAATAGAGGAGATGAGCTTTTTGCTGGCTGTTACCTCGAGGTCTGTGCACGGTGCTGCTTGGTTGGCTGCCCGGCTGACTAGACGGGTTGCGTTCTGCTTTATGTTCCTGGCTCAGACTATTTGCTGTTCCGCCTCCATCTTCTCCGTCTGATTCGCTGCTGTCCTCATCACCGCCCTCTGAAGGACCAGAGAGAAAATCACATGATACATCCTGACAAAAGGTGAACACTTAAAGTTATTTTATTTTTTTTTCTTTGTTTGTTTCCAGACTGACCGAGTTTGTCGTCTCCGCAGCAGTCTGGAACATCGGGTTCGACAGGTTCGGGAGCGGGTGTCTCTGGCACTTGGAGGAACTCCATCCTCCAGAACTACAACAACAACAACAGAGCGCTCATGTTTACGGAGGCACCTTGAACTACCCAAACATAGGTGGAAAATACGATAAGGAAAGAGGAATTCCAAATTAGCTTCTGGTGTTAGCTGGCATTTTTTTTTCGTTCTGTTTTTGCACGCATTTACCCTGACGACACCGTCCGAGTGTCCCGTGACGATGACGTTGTGCGTGTCCCACTCGTTCATCTCGGATACGCAGCAGCACGCGATGTTCTGGCTGCGTCCTGTGAAGGTGTTGGCGCTAGCGATGGGGCTGCCATTGATGCTCCACACGTGGATGTACGTGCCCGCGCACGACACAATGTCACCCTGCACATGCACACACGAGCTAGCTTTAGCATGTCAGCAATCGTCACAATTTTGTGATACAAACTTTCATAACAGTTAGCGTGCAATATGCATTAGCCGTAGTGGCAGTTTGTGGATTTTAGCATTAGCCACAGTAGTGGTTTTGGGATGCAATTAAGCAATTAAGCCCAAGCTTCTTTAAATCATGGTCTCCCTCGTATTTGTCTTTGCGCCCACCGTGAGTTCGTTGATGCAAAGCGCGGCGACGGGAGCGCGGTGTCCTCGTAGCTGCGTGATGAAGGAAAGCTTGTTGAGGTCCCACACGATGCAGGTTCTGTCCCGAGAACCGCTCACCACGATGTGGTACGCGGACGAAGCCGTCAGACACGTGACGGCGTCCGTGTGGCCAAGCAGCGCCTGCGAAGACACGCGGGAGGGAATGCGGGGATTGGGGTGTAGTATCGTGGCATCACGTTGTGAAAATCCCAAGTTTTACCTGCTTGAGCGTGAGCGTCTTGGCTCGCTCTTTGGACGTGCCTGTCTCCCAAACGCAGATGGACGTGCTGGTACCGCCCGTGATCACCAGTTTGGGGTTGGGGCAGATGGCACACAAGATCTGACCCCACTCGGACAAGCACTCGTACACCACCAGCGCCTGGAGGGAGGGGGGGGGGACACCATGCGCCGCATATGTAAATGTTAAAAAATAAGTTTTTGGATCTCCAGAGCAAAGTGCCCAGGCCTGCTCAGATTGTGTCCCATGCTCAGCTGGGACATACATATATTTTTACTACTTATTCTTTCTTTATGGATACTATATGTAGAAAGACCCGCCACTGACCTTATCGGACTCGTAGTTGGCCAGGCGGCAGCTGAGGTCGGCGTAGCCCCACGCGAAAGTCTTGTTCCACGTGGGCGGAGTCAGCACTTTGTTCTGCTCCACGGCCAGGATGCCTTTGTCGGTGCACACGATCTGACCCACCGGCTCCTTCAGCTCTGAAACAAAAACAAACAGTAACATTTGGAATATTTGTGTTGTTATATCGTACGCGTGAATATGCGTACCTTTGACGGGGGCCAGCGAGGGTCTGAGGTTGTCTAGGTGGTAAAAGAAGATCTTCTCGCCGGTGGAGCTCGGCGGTATGTTGATGGGGTCGCCGTTGGCTTTGCTGCGCACCCGTTTAGGTGGGTGGGGCTTCTTAAAGAGCTGCAGCACACATACACGCGTTTGTGACATAAACATTGGCCACAGCGGCAGTGTTTGGAGGTTAGCATTAGCCACCATACAGTTGCTGTGGCACTCTCATTCGCTAAAATAGCATTTATTTTGTGGCAGGAGCGGCAGCGGCATTTTGCGCCATTAGCATCAACCGGCAATAGCCTTAGCATTATCATTAGCTACAATAATGTTTCTTAGGCTGTTAGCATTAGCGCCATGTACAGCACTTCGTATACAGCTGTGGTTGTTTTAAAGTGCTCGAGAAATGCAGTTGAGTTGAGTAATGAGGTGTTAGCATTAGCATTAGCACCTGCTTTGGGATCTGCCCAAAGTTGTTGATGAAGCCGATGGTGGCGGTCTCCTTGAGAGGGTCGTTGATGTTGTAGATGTCAACTTGGCCCTCGTAGAAGAGATGGTGGAAAACGTTGACGGCCTCCACGGCAGGAGGACCTTGCTGCTTGTAACCAAAGATCAGGTCAATCCACTCGTGGAGGTGCGCCGACACATACTCGCATTCCAGCGCCTGTACAAAAAGATGCGAGAATGAACACAGAATAACCACAGGGAAAAAAAACAAATGTTTGACGTAGAACAGGCATCCTGAACTGTGAGGGTGCGTGAGATTGAAAATATGCTAATGGAGCACCTCTCTGTGCACCCGGATGAACTCCCGGGGGTCGCCCTTGGCCCACGGAGGCAGGATGACGTCACCCAGCTTGGTGCCATTCTGCTTGGCGCCTATTTGCGTCAAAGAGATAGCCGTTAGCATCAGTGATGCTGTTTGTTAGCATGTTAGCCGCTACTGACCCAGATCAAAGTTGTTGGAGTTGAGCAGAAATTCTGGCAGGTAGAAGAACTCGGGAATGAGCTCCTTGACGTCGGCCATGTTATGCTTGGCGGCGGACAGCCAGGCCTCGCGCACGCTGTGGAACATCCTGTCGGCCAGGTCAAAATGGCCTCCCTGGGGTGTGGGGCCCTTTGTGTTAGCTTAGCAGTGTTACCTTCGGCTGATCCAAATAAGGATTTCCTCACCTGTAGTCGAAGGAAAATCTGCGTGAAAGGCTCCATGCGCACCAGGTAGGAGGCCACGATCATGGCGGACGAATAATGTGTGCCATAGTGATAAGCGGGGGTTTCGCCTGCATGGGGAAAAAAGTCATTGGACGGTGTATGTGTCGCTCATTCGCTCGGTGTTCATCCAGTCAATGGTTGGTGTACTTGTCACTCGTTACCATTGGGGTCCTCCCAGTCCTTGTAGCGTTTCTTGTACTGCGTCAGCCTGTCGTCCGTCTGTGCCCCCATGGGCTTGGCGAGATTGCGGAAGGTCTTGGGGTTGTTCAAGTCCAGCTCCTTTGTCACATAACAAACATAAAACCGAAGTCAGCACGACAGGCTTCGAGACAGATGCCCGGCTGCACCGCCGCATAGCACACCTCGGAGTCAAAGTCGGCCAGGATCCAGGGGAAGACCGGGTACTGCATCAAGTCGTTGTAGGAGCGTCCCGCCAGCGTGTTGAGGTGCATCAGGTACTGGAAGTTACTGATCTCCCCTCGCTGGAAAAAAAAAAACCAAACAAGTCAGGCTGGGACAGGACCGAGGATGGAGGGTCTGACACGAGACACCAGAGGCTTCTTACCTCCCAACGCTGAGTCACTGACTTCTCACCCACCAAAGTACTGAGGAGACCAGACCTGATGACATGGCAGACACACCGAGACGGTTAGCCTGATTTTAGCATTAGCAACAGTGGTAGTTTTTCTGTTGCGAGCAATAGCAACCGGATCAGGATTTTGCATTTCTTTTGCAAACGAATGTGCCAGTTTTAGCATTAGATATTAGCATCAGTTACCATTAATGATTTGCAACATTAGCCGTGGTTTTGTGACACCTTCATTACAATATAATTTCAGTTGTTAGTGAGCTGCAGTACAGTTTGCTGGATATTTTTCCCCCCCCTTTCATCTCATAAATAAAACGCACCCTTGCTCCACGCTGGTGTTTGGCCTCTGTCCTGATACTGACTCAGAGCTGTCGGCCAGCGACGGCACCACTGCCAGGAACCTATGGGGATCGGTATTATCATTAATACAGAGTCCAGTCAAAGTGGAAAATTAAGGGTGCGTTCAGTACCTTTGATAGACTTTGTTTCGCACCCCCTTCTGGAAAGCCAGTAGGTAGTTCCTCCCATCAGCGGAGAACACCTCCACCGCCATTGGCTGCCACACAACAACGCAAGACCCTTTTTTAAGCCACGCACCCCCGTCAACACCCTGACAAAAATGGCGCACCCCATAGAGCCAAAGAACAAGTCGTACCTGGAGCAGGTAGCGTCGCTTGTGCACCTCCTTGATGTCCTCGTAGGCAAAGATGCTGCACGTGCGCTTTAGCTGACTCTGACCCTGGCGCGCACCCCTGGGGATGATGGCCTCATGCAAGCTAACACAGAATGACAGTCACAGCATTAGAGACAGGGGTGCACCAACAGCACTGGGAGTTTAAAAAGCTTTTGCAGCTAACACCATTTCGGGAAGACTACGAGACATTTTTGAAGGCTGAGTTAAGTGGAATGGGGGTGCATCAAATTGATTGTTATGCTGAAGAGAGTATGCAAACTCTGCGGAGTTTGAGGAGGCTGCGCCAAATCTATTGGGATGCTGAAAGGGTGCCCACGCTGGGAGTTTAAAAAGCTTTTGCGGCTAGCACCATTTCGGGAAGACTGCGGGACATTTTTGAAAGCTCAGTTAAGTGTAATGGGGGGTGCATCAAATTGATTGTTTGAGGAGGCGGCGCCAAATCTATTGGGATGCTGAAAGGGTGCCCACGTTTTTTTGGGGAAGGACTGTGCCATGCTTTTTTTGAGTGTGTGAGTAGGGGCAAGGTGGTGCGCCACATGCTTCGATGTTTGGGGGGGGAAAAAGTAGTCAAGTGCGGAAGTACTTGGGCGGCAGCGTGTCGATGTCCCTGATCTCTCTGGACACGGTCATAGTGTAGCCGTCAATGACGTAGAAGTGTTCTTTTCCAAAGAGCAGCAAACCCTCGCTGGTGTCCAGACCCTGAACCCGGGCACAGCGGTACATGTGCTGGATCTAAACACACAACACACAACACACAAAATTAAAACTACAACAATAAAATTACAATTTATTCTAGTAAATTGGCACAATATAGCCAAAATAAATTGTAATTTTTTTTTCCCCTAGAAAAAGGCAGAATATACCAAGAACAAAATTTTAGCTTGTAGAAGAAAAGGCGTGGAATATCAAGAATAATTTCTGAATTAAGTTCGTAGCCGTGTTTGGCACAAAATAAAATAAATAAGAAAATAATATGTTTTGTTCTTTTATGAAACGGGAATAATATATCAAGAATCCTTTTTTGTTGTTGCTGTCACGCTGACCTTCTCCCCCTCCTTTTTTTTTTTCCTAGAAAAAGGCAGAACATACCAAGAACCAAATTTTATCTTGTAGAAGAAAAGCCGTGGAATATCGAGAATAATTTCTGAACTAAGTTCGTAGCCATGTTAAGATAAAATAAGAAAATAATATGTTTTTTTCTTTTATGAAACAGGCATAATATATCAAGAATCCTTTCTTGTTGTTGCTGTCACGCTGACCTTCTCCCCCTCCTCCAGCAGTCGCAGCAGAGCGGTATTGTCAGTCCGCTGCTGCTGCTCCTCCTCAGGTCCGCCCAACTCCGGTGGCTGATCCTGGATCTGATCTTGAGCATCCTCGTCGCCGCCGTCCGCGGTTGATCGTGAGCGTTTCAGCGGCGCTTTCACCAGACCTGAGATAATAAACGCTTTTGTTTAAAATAGACGGGATAATAAGATCAATTTAGAAGGAAAAAATGGCAACCCTCATGAAAAACGTCAACAACAACAAAAATAGCATTTTTGAGGGAAAAAAGTCCTAATATTCCAAAAGAAAAAAGTGGTGACTGGTCAGTCGCCCTTTTGCTCATTTCCGGTCCCAAGCGCCTGACCTTTGACCCTTGCAATGGTGTCCTCTCCATGCTCGGGTTCGTGTCGGGTGGTCTCGCCCTCGCTGCTGTGCTCCACAGAGTGTTGGTACATCCCCGGGTTGCCCGACAAAAGGCGCATGTAGTACTCTTTGCTGTCGGCGCTGATGGCGCGACGGTAGCGAACCGGCTTCTGCTCAGGAAGGAGGAAATGAAAAAAATTAAATTTAAATTTTTTCAAAAAACAATTATGATTCATAATGACATCCCATTTTGTTTTTTAAATATTGATATTTGATATAAATGCTGCTGGTGTGGCTCAAATATTTGTTTTTGGTCTGCGATTGGGGCTCAACAAATGTTGCCTCGCAGCATGTGGATTAGTGGGCATGATTGGAATGTTTGTGTTCTTTGGGGGTGCCAACAATGGTGCCTAGCAACAAGTGACTAGCTGGGCATAGCTGTAATGATTGTTTTAGAGGTCTTTAAAGTAAAATTAAAAAAACAAAGCGATGAGTGGTATACACTATGTCATTTATGAAAACAATTTTGGGTCTATCAAAGTGTTTCCTAGCCAGAAGGGGCAATTGAGGGACGCACAAATGGTAACGCTACAAAGCGATGACTGGTATACACTATGCCAATTATGAAAAGGATTTTGGGTCTATCAAAGTGTTTCCTAGCCAGAAGGGGCAATCGAGGGACGCACAAATGGTAACGCTAGCGACAAGTTACTTGACAGTGAGAAGAAAGCCATAAAAGGCGCACCTGTGCCGAGTTGGTGTTGTTTTCCGTCTCGGGGATGTAAGGGTAGTGGATGTAGAACATGTCATTGCGCACCATCTTCTTGCGCATGCGGCACGGCCCCTCGGTCATCTCCAACATGAACTTGTCCAGGTGTGAGCCGATGGGCGGCCCCCACAGGCCTCGCTCGCGAAGAAGCTCGTACTCAATGGACGCCCACTCCTCCGTGACGTACTTGAGCGCGTTCTGCTGCCGCTGGGAGACGACAAGACGCAAACACTCCAGATTAGCGAATCACACATTCTGCCTGGCAACATGCCTGTTGTTAAAAAGGCCATTTTGGACAAATTCTGCCAAGCAAGAAAAGGCCTGGAGGATGTGACGAGTATCTTCCAATTTTGGGGCACAAAGGATGGTGATTCTGCCTAGCAACAAGTGACCTAGCGGTGACGGATATGTGTCAGTTTTGTTGTTGGGTGGACCTCAACGAACTCTGCCTAGCAATAAGTGACCCAAAGGAGGGCGACGAGCATATTTTCAAGAATTTTGGGGTATTCCGCGATCCTTTGTGTATTTTCGTGCACTTGTTGTGCTAATAAAAGTTGTTCAAGTAGGAGTAGATACCTCTTGGTGCTCTTTGTACTGCATGGCCACCAGGTCTCTCACCACGGCGATGTGCGTGAACATCCATTGGAAAGCTTCCTGTGGTGTGAAGACAAAACAACGCCCGGTGACATTTCAGACTTTGGAGGCTGGATTCGGATTTGGACTTGCACTGGCCTGTGCCGAGGGGCTGTTCTTGTTCAGGTTGTTCTCCTTCTTGTGGCGGCGCACGCCCGTCAGCTTGGACAGGCCGAAACCGCTGCTGACCCGCGACAATTTGGACTGGGTGGCCACGGCCGGCGCGGCCGCCTCGCCGCGGCTGATGCACTTCTTCTCGTGGACTGAAAACAACGACACTTAGGTCCTATGACTGAGTAGGGGCTGGGCGGTTAAAGTGAAACCCCGCTCGACGTTATCATTTTCATTTTATTTCAGAAAGAAACATGTGTTTTCAATTTTTGTTTCATTTCGTGTCATAACCTTTTGCTTTCTTTTCCTTGGCCATATCGAGGTTCATTGTTCGCTCCCCCACTATATTGCGATACGGTTACATTTAGCTTTAGAGCTATTTTTTTTTCACCTCCTCAATTTCAGCAGCTGTGTTGATTCGGTTTTCCAAAACATTTCACTCACTTAATTTTTTTCCATTTGGTACAAAGAACCTGATGTTGTCTTTTGTGTGTTGAAATATCAACTGATTCAAAAGAACTGAGTTTTTTTTTTTGTTTTTTTTTTAATTGGGTGGTGCCCTGAGTTAAAATTGGGTATTTTTTTTTTCACCTCCTCAATTTCAGTAGCTGTGTTGATTCGGTTTTCCAAAACATTTCACTCACTTCATTTTTTTCCATTTGGTACAAAGAACCTGATGACGCCTTTTGTGTGTTGAAATATCAACTGATTCAAAAGTATTGAGTTTTTTTTTTTGTTTTTTTTTAATTGGGTGGTGCCCTGAGTTAAAATTTACATTGGCTACTGAACTACCAATTTATACACGACACGACAGGTGGCGACAACCGGAAAACACGGGTCCCAGAGTTGAAAACCACTGTCTTCCAAAATAAGAAATTGTTCCTCACCCAGGTGGTTCTGCCAGCTCTTGAGCGCGGGCTCCTCCAGGGCGGGCCGGGCCGTGGCGATGTCCACATGGCCGCGGTCGTTGCAGGGCAGCGACACCTTGAAGATGTCCTCCAGCATCTGACGCTTGCTGTGCATCAGCTCCGTCCACACGCGGTTCACCGCCTTCAGCCAAAGCTGCCGCCCATTTTCAGGTGACATCATGACATGCCACGTGGTCATACGGGCTTCCGCCTCCAGGCCAAAGCCCTCCACGCTGCTGCACACACGCACACGCACACACACACTTTAGAACCGGGAATGTCCAACTATACGACGTAGGATTGAACACTGATTTTATTTTTACAGCAATATTTACAAAATTACACTAAATCACTCAAATTCCTTTTTTTAATTTACTTTCTATTTTTTTTAAACAAATAATTTGTATCATTTTGGTATAAAATACACCATAAAGGACAGTTACCAGACACGCTCACAAGGTCAGTTGTCTCCCAAAACCAATAAATTGGTATAAAATAAGCAAATACATTTGGCAGACTCTCAGCCAATATGTCATTTGTTGCTAGGCAGAATTAGTTGAGCACCATCATTCATGCCCCACTGACCAATAAAATATTATTTACGAGTTACTCATGCCCATTAGGTAGCTTGTTGCTAGGCAAAATGTGTCAAGCCCCGAAAGACCAAGAAATACTTGACATATAATAAAAGTCAGTTGTTGCCCAGCCCAGTTGTGCAAGCGCCATCATTCGTGGTCCAAAGACCAATCAAAAAAATAATAATAATAAAATAAAAAATGGCGGCCGTGACACCAACCAGGTCGCTTGTACCGGTTTATAGCACAGAATTCTTCAAGCACCAATGACCAATGAGAATGCGAATATTTTTTTTTAATTTGGTAACTATAGCTCTTCAGCAGTATTTCTATGTTGTATGACAAGAATGAGGAAGCTGTGATAAGCCAACAGCTACCTTGCGGAAAATTCAGGAATTTTAAGTGAAGCACAGACTGTGCCCCAAACGTGTCAGCAATCTGCCGCGGCCTTCTCACATCAGCCTTACCTGCCGGCGTGCAGGCAGATGAAGCAGTGCGCCAGGCAGGCCACAAAGTCCTGGTCGTGGTTGCCGGGGCCGAGCACCAGGTTGCGGTTGACGGTGAGAACCCGCAAGGCGTCCAACAGCGCCACCTGCTGCGCCACCGTCTTGTGCGGCCGGCACAGCTGGTAGAGCACCGTGCGGTTTAGGCAGTGGTATACCGCGTCCAGGGACAGACCCTGAGATCGCCTCTTGGACTGAGGAATAAAAACAACATTTGCAGAATTTTAGAAGATGAAATTTAGTAAGAACTAAATTGGTCAACCATGTGCACAACTTGGGTGAAAATATCGTTTTTCTTGTGTTGCGCGCACCTGTCCGATGAGCTGCACGATGAAGTCCACCACCAGCTTGGAGTCTTTGTTGAACATGCCCTGCCACAGCTTGTCCACCACGCGCTGGCAGAAGTAGAAGACGTTGTGCACCAGGATCTGGTAGCTGCCGCCGCTGCTCAGGGGGAGGGACGAATCCTCGCCTGTGACAAAGGGACTCCGGTCACAACTTGTTGTCTTTTGGGGCAAAGCGGGGGATACTCGTGGCCAAAGTCAACCCTGCGGGGGGTCAAGGAAGACCATTTCTTTGCACGTCGATTAGCGTGCCGACTGCATCTCACCCAGCAAAACATCAGCGGCCAGCAGGTGCTCCATGACGCCATCCAGGATGTTGGACTGGAACTCCTTCTGCTGAGTTCTGGTGGAACGTTCCGGAGATGCCTTCGGATCACAAAATAATCAGGGAACTTAAGAGAAGGAAAACGCAGTCAATGTCAACCATCCAGAACTTGAAAGTGCAATGAAAAGTGGAAGAGATATTATGGAGAAAAAAATAAAATAAAATAGTGAACATTTGCGCAGGCGGCCCACCTCGAGCAGCAGGTCGATGACGGGCGTCTGCTTGGTGGCGGGCGTGACGCACATGTTGTCCATGATGAGCGCCCTCATGAAGTCAAAGACGTACTTCTTGGCCGGGTGGTTGGTGAGCGACGTCTTGGAGCCAACGTTGCAGTACTCGGACTGGCTGCGGTTCATGCCCGAGTCCGAGCCGAAGGCCTTCAGCTCCTCGATGGGCGAGCCCGCCTCGTCGTCCAAGTCGCTCACCTGGAAAACGGCCGCGCGAGTCCGCATCTTTATTACCACTGCGCCTGCTTGTGCGTAGCTTCGCTGTATTAGCATTGACTTAAGCGGCTCGGAAAATGAAGGAACGAATGATTAAGACGTGCCGGGAACACGCACAAAGTGACTCAACCGAGTCATGAGAACCACGGTTGGATAATTGTCGTTGACTTTATTATTACGTTCAATATGTAGTGACCTATTTTCATCTCACACAAATACCCCACAAATTATGCAAATAAATAAATACTAAAACGAATAAAAATGAAACTAAAACAAAGCATAAAAACACCTAACAAATCCGATCTTGAAACTAATTGAACGGAAGCATATAATATATGCTTCTATTGTAACCATGATGGGAAGACAAACAGCACCCCCCCCCCGCCCCCTACGTGTGTGCAACACACAGAGTTCATCATCAAGAGTAGCGAGGCGCTGCGTGCCATGTTGCCGCGTGCTTCAAAGTCAACATTACCATCTCGGAGTACGGCCTCATGTTGAAGGGGAAGACGGCGGCGGCCAGGGCGCACAGAAAGTCGGGACTGTGCCACATGGGGGCCAAGTCGGGGACGTTGTGGTACAGGTAGCGGAAGAACTGCATCAGCGTCACCGGGTACTCTCGGAGCCACGAGCCCTCCTCCTCTGACTGCCACGGCTGCCGCAAATGAATTTCGGAACCATTTAATCAGCTTTTTTTTTTTCCCAGATTTTTGCCCCACCCCCCCTTTTTTTTTAATGTGGCCACCTAATGTATTTGTGTGTACTTTGGTCTCACCAGGTTGAGCATGCTGCGCAGCATGGCGAGCAGCAGGAAAGCGGCCTCGGTGCAGACGCTGTGGATGGAGCCCACCACGGTGGCGCTGGACGCCGGCACGCCGAAGATGAACGTCCACATGGAATCCAGGTCAAACTGGGGCACAAAGCCGCGCGCAATATTTAACATGAATATTCACGAGGGTAATTCATCTCATTCATGACTATGTCGCGGAACCTCCAAAGCCGAACGGCCAGGGGAATTTTTTTGCAGGGCTGGGCTTGCGCTGGATGAAAAAGAACAGACCTGATATTGTGTTTGTTCCAAAAATACACGAGAAGAGGACTATAATCAAAATAATAATGAAAATAATCATTTTAAATTGCACGGGTCCCGCCCAGCTACGGTGCGAATGGTCGTTTGTCTCTGTATCTGCCCAGCGACTGAGTGGCGACCGGTTCAGGGTGTAGTCTGCCTTCTGCCTGAAGTCAGCAGGGATAAGCTCCAGCGACTCCCCGTGACCCTGTTCAAGATAAGCGCTGAAGAAAATGGATGGATGGACAGTTTGGCTCTATTTGAAAGCGATTTGTGCTTTCGCTTTTTTTCTGGCTTTAGTTCGTGTTCCACTCTGGACATCCCGCGTCATAATAAAATAGTAGAAAAGAGGATTTGTGGTACTGACATGTACCTGCAGGCTGTCCGGCAGCTCGGTGACGGGCTGCTGCAGGAAGAGCGCCATCAGCAGGAAGTAGAGCTCGGGTACGTTGGTGTGCTTGGGCAGCAGCGTCTGCAGCACCGGGAAGCCCGGGAAGTGGCACGCGTCGCGGTTGATCTCCCGCACGGTGGAGCGGCCGCCGGCGCTGCGACCCACGTTGAAGCCTGGAAACGCCGCCGAGGGG
>NW_017805852.1:676568-691327 GCF_001891065.2 Hippocampus comes
CGTGTTTTTTTTTTTTTCCACCCCCAAATGGAGTCACCGGAATGAATCACATTCCCGATCGCAATGGAACTCAAGTCAATCGTACCAAATCCTATTGGAGTTAACTGCAACCGTATTGCATCAAATAGCGATTGAGGTGAATCCTACCATGCCGCCATCGGAATTTGATGGCTCGTATCACATCACAATTGTCGTCAACTGTATTGCACTTGTAGGGAACTGGGACTGCAGATTTAATTCGGGTATCGTAACCGGAGAGGGCTAGCGGGCACCGCACAGGCAACATCCAAAGTATTCAAGCATAAAAGGATGGTTACAGAGCCCCGCTACTAAACTGGGCCCGGGGGTGATTTTTTTCCAAACTACAGTAGCAATAAAAAATTACTCAAAATAATTCTCCATCGATTTAGCGTTGAGTTGCTCGTGATGTTGCGGCTAGCGGGGAACGCACAGGCAACATCCAAAGTATTCAAGCATAAGGATGGTTACAGAGCCCCGCTACTAAACTGGCCCCGGGGGTGATTTTTTTCCAAACTACAGTAGCAAGAAAAAATTACTCAAAATAATTCTCGGTCGATTTAGCCGATATGACATTCTCACGATTTTATTGTGTCACATCATTGCGGTCGACCGTATAAGAGCCCGAGTGAGTCAAACTGCATTCAAAGTGGAGTGAATCGGATCGGAAGTGGTGAGAAATGAACCCAGTTCTACGATGGGATGATCATAGTGAGAACAAATTGCATTTGATCTCTTTGGGTGCGGCGAGTCTTGTTCCTTCTGGCCGTGCACGTCGCGAATGCTCTTACTGCGCGTTGACGGCCGTCTTGTCCTTGGTCGTGAAGAGCAGCCTGAGCAGGTTGTCCAGCAGCCTGTTGCGCAGCAGGATGAGGTTGGCCGAAAGCAGGCCGCCAAAATCGTCCTCGGCACCCGCGTCCGTCTTCTCCTCGTTGCTGATCTCCATCACCACAAACTTCTCGCACACGGCGAACGTGGGCAGTGTGGACGAGAGGAACTGACCGAACCTGCCACGGAAAACGCACAATGTCTTTGGAAGGGTGATATGGCCAACGTTGGGTTCTTGGCTTAACAGGATGCCCAGCTAATGGATCATTTCTTGACATTTTTTTTTTAAACATGTAAGACATTTTGATTTTTTTTTTTTTTAAAGACATTAATATTTTAGAGCTTTTTAATGATTCTTATTGAAAAGTAAAATCTCCAAAGTTATTGCTGCTTTTAATGTTGTTTTTCATTTTTCTGCTTTTGTAACTTTATTTTTTTTTAATTCATTTATTTTTATTTGTTTTACTTTTTATTTAAGACAAAACATATGAAAAGTATTTTATAGTGTTGATCCAGGTCTTGTTTTATTTGATTTTTTTCCAGACTCCTTTTATTTTTCCTTTTTATATTTGATTTTATAAGTTACATTTTTTTCATTTGTTTTTTTTTTTTGCATTTTAAAAAAAATCTTCAGAGCTTTCTGATTTTTTTTAATCTAAACAATAAATTACAAGAATTAATTAAATATATTATTGTTTGAAGAGTTTTAATTTGTGTTTTTATAATATTTTTAGATCTTTACAAATCATCTTTTAAAAATACATAAAAATGAAACAAAATGTTCTGAATGACAATTGAGTCGGTGTCCAAACGCGGGTCTGACCTGAGCAGGTCGTAGGGGTTGGGGAATCCCTGCAGCAGCAGGCTGAGCACGTTGCTGATGGCGGCCACGGTGGGCTGCGACAGCGACGCGTCGCGCAGCGTCAGCAGCAGCCTGGGCACCAGCTGGAACTCGCGCAGCAGCCTGGCGTTCTTGGCTGCCTCGCTGCGAGCGGATGGCGCTCCAATCAAGAACAGAAACGCAGACGGCATGCGATCGTGGAAGGGAGACCCACCTGGACTCGGTCAGAAGCTCGATGAAATGCTCAAAGAGAGAAAGGTGAAGCTCGTAAGGGGCGTGCAGCCAGACCTGCAGAAAAAACACATGACGCATAACATACATTAGTTTATGTTGAATTATATATCACCGCTTTTACTAATCTTAGATTATACTAGAAATACTGCTGTGCAAATTAGCATATGAACAAGACAAGACAAAAACAACTATTTATTTGGGGGTGGGGGAATAAACAAATAAAAATACTGCTCTCATTGTAAGGTTTGTTTCGAACCATTCAAATTATTCTCTAGCAGTTGATGCCTGCAAAATTATTCTGACAACATTTTTGAAAAGTTGCGTGTCTTTTGGGGGGTTGACCTCAAAGTCGCAGAGGAGGTCCTGGAAGGCGGTGGAGTTGGGAATGATGGAGGTCTCGTGCCCGCTGTCCACCGTGCCCACCAGGGAGAAGGTGAGGTGCAGGATGTGGCTGTTGAGCAGCGAACGCTTCTTCTTTAGCAGCATGGCCAGTAGCTGCAAAAAAAAAAAAAAAAGAGAGACCATCAGTCACTACACTGCGTTCGTTCTTAATCGGCTAGCTTCTCTGTACCAAAAGTCTAGCCATGACTGATGTGTCTTGCGGAGCATCGGTCACTACTAGACTTTACCCAATCAGCGAGTTTGAGAAGAAAAAAACAAAAGTACTCAATCAGCGATAAGATCAGAAGTTTGATGGCGCTGCGGGCCCAACCTGGTATCCCTTGATGCGCTCCATCTCCTTGCTGGCCAGCGGGTTGCTCTTGACCACGCAGACCAGCGCCTTGACGGCGGCGTACAGACCCTCCACGTCCGACGCCATGGCGACCAGACCCAAGATGGCTGCCGCCCCGCCCACATACTGCAGGTTGGTGGCGACCGGCTTGGGCGAGAAGGCGCGCACCCCTGGGAAAAAAAAAAAAGACCGTAAAAGTTACCACAACCAAAAGCTTGTTAGCTTGTTACCTCGGCTTAAAAAAAGCCTGTAAGCTTCATTAGCACTGATTGCGTCATTCGCTTTGTTAGCGTCGCAAGTTTCATGAGTTCAGTTGGCCTACCCAAATAGCCAATGACAGCGGCGCCGATGGTGCGGGCGGGTCCGTTGAGGTGGCCGGCCGCGTTGTGGATCAGCTTGACCGGCGTGGCGTTTTCGTGTGAGGACACGGCCAGCTACAGGAAGGAGAAGAAGCACCAGAAGTGCTACCAGTGTAGACGAATAGTCTATAAATCAGAAACGCAGTTTGCTGGCGAGTCGCGAGCGTCACCTGCTTCGCGATGGCCTTGCTATCCAGCTTGTTGTAGACCTTCCTGATCTTGGCCACGGTCAGCGTGGAAACAGAGACGGCGAATAGGCTGAATGACACCTTCTCCTCGGGCACCAGTGCCACCGGGGCGGGCGGCGCCACCTCCGCCTTGGACTCCTTACCTACGCGGGGCGTGGGAGACCGTCAAGGAAAAGGGGGCTAATCTGATGGCAGGGGTTGGGAACGGCACTCACAGGGCAGGTAGACGGCTTGCAGGCTGCCCACGTTGGTGGGGCCCAACTCAAAGATGGCGGCCGCGCTGGCGGCGGGCAGCGCCTCCTCCAGGAAGTGGCACGGCCCAAGACGCCACACCAGGCCCGACAGCTGGCGCTGGGCGGGCGGCGTGCCCACGTAGCCGTAAACGGTGCTGGACACGGGGGGGTTGGCCGAGCCCGAGCCCCCCGGCACGCTGTGCACGTAGTGGAGCTGCAACATAACCGTCACGAGTGTGACACAAACACAGATCATACATCGTCATCGTCTCGAAATCAGTAATCATTCTAAATTGAACATTCTGTAAGCGTAAAAAGCAGGATTTCAGCAAGTGCTTCATTCATGATGGCACTTCAGTTCTGTAAATTAAAAAATGAACTGGATGGAATTTTCCGTGACAAGGCATAAAAAAAATGGGTTGTCAGCAAGTTGCTCTTATCAGTTTTTTCCCGACAGGAGGCGGATGCTCGCCGTTTGTCCGGGAGACAACAAAAGGCACATCCTGTCCACGGCGGTCAACCTTTGACAAAGGCTCTTTGGGGCGGGGCGCGTACCTTGACAGTGTTGACGAGCTGCCCGTCCAGGTAGAGCGAAGCCATGCTGTTCTTCAGCATGCCCTTGCTCATGACCAACACCAGGTGGTGCCACTGGCCCTCGTCGATCAGCTCACCGCAGCGGAAGCGGGCGCAGCAGGGAAGGATCTCGTAGAAAGACGCTTCTTCGCTCGACTCGTCCGCTGGCGAAGCCCGGAAAAAACAGCAAGACATGGACACGGTGACTTCACTCAGCATTATTATTAAACACAATTTAAAATGAATACCTATCCCATTACATCCCTGACATGGAATTAAATCAACTTTTCAAAAAAAATGTCAAAACGATTCATAAAAGTTTAAAGTGAAGGCCTCACAGTAGGTCTGCAGCAGCTCCTCCTTGGTGGAGACGGTGAGCGAGCGATCTTTGGCCGACAGCACCACGGCCAGGCACACGTAGTGCTGCTCCGACGACGTGGCCCGGCGCACCACCGTCAGCAGGCGCACCGGGTGGTTCTGCGGCGGTGCGCTGAAGCGCTCCACGCAGAACCAGCTGGAGTAGCTCAGGCCCGACGGAGGGGGGAACAGCCGCTCTCCTGAAGGCAGACACGCAAAAGAAAAAGCTTCTCGTCAGCACTCCGCCAAAGCTGCACACTCATAACTCATTCACTCCCAAAGATATATTTGGACATCTTTTCAAAATCCTCGCATCCAATCCCAGGTACTCGTTTTTTTGTTTTTCTGAGAATTAGGGTAAGAAAAAGTGTCTCGCATGAGGGAAATGGAACAGGAGGATGGAGAAAAGAGAGGAAATAGGACAGAGGTGATGAAGAAGGGAATAACATGGAGGGGAGAAAATCGAGGCCATTATGAAGGAGAGAAGAGAAGAGGATGAGACGGAAAAGACGACGGAGTGAAGATGGGCGGCAAACAGGAAAAGTTGATGAAGCAGAGAAGCGGGAAAATGATGATGGATGGAGGGCGGTAGAGGGAAAGATGGAGCAAAGTTTGCTGAGCTGATGAAGAAGACGAGATTGAGGACACCTTGAAAGAGGGGGAGAAGAAGGAGGACGAGTGCAGAAGAGGGAGGCGATTATGAAGGAGAGAAGATGGACGAGAAAAGGAGGAGAGAAGGCAGGAGGACAACATTACAGAGGGAAAGAGAAGATACAGGGATGAAGAAGGAGAGAAAATGGAGGGCAAGATGGAGGCCAGAATGAAGGAGAGAAGAAAAATGGAAACGATTCCAAAAGGACAAAAGCCAGAGGAGGTGATGTCGGGACCACTAAAGGGATGAAGGAGCAGCTGTGTGTGTATTGCGGTCGTCGGCCCGTGATGTCATCAAGGCGCGCCGGGCCGTACCTGTCCCCATGCCGCTGATGACGTCGCCGTCGCCGACGCATGACGAGTTGCTGTTGTTGCCGGGCGCGTTGTGGGGAGCCAGGCTGGGCAGGAACAAACACCTGCACGCGCACGCAAGCGAAAAGGCGTCAATCGAGCAACTGGAACAACAAAAGAAAAAAAGAAAAGCAGCGCTCCCGCTAATAGCGGAGGAGAGCATCAATATTTCATGCTGCCAGATGGGAGAGCGGGAAGGGCTTTGTGCGCGTAAAAGTGGGCCAGCGCTGTCGTGTCCCCGGTGCTGCTCCAAACGTTGCCTTGCATTCGGTGGCTATGAAAACACTGACGCACCCGCGCACGGCAGTAAAAAAAAAAAAGACTAAGAAAAAACACAAAAACAAACAAAAAAACGTGTAGGAAAAAAAACCCCAACAGAAAGCAGAACCACACATCCACACAAGTCGTAACGTTGCGTTCGACGGTTTGCTTTACGTGAGCTTCCGGTGCTAACGAGGCGTGGCGTGCGTATGTGCGTGCACGTACCCGAATCCCTCGAGCGAGGCGTCGAACTCGACGTAAGCGGGTGTGTCGGCGGAGCCGTGCAGGCGGATGTCGTGCGGCGTTGTCATGGAGACGAGACACTTGACGCGGGTGAGCGGCACGGCGCTGGCCTCGGCCGAGCGCACCAGGCTGCGGCTGATGCGGTACTGGTCGCCGTCCTCGGCCGGCGTGGCGAACACGCTGTCGGCGCCGAAGCCCTCCATCGACGTCGTCATGCTGCCTGTTTTGGGTAAAAAATTTAAAAAAAAAAAAAAAAAAAAAAAACTTTTGTCAGTAATTCAATTTCGGAAAAAAAAAAGAAAAGAGAGAGAAAAAAGTAATCTTATTCACTGACTGATTAATTGATTGGCCAGCATTAGCTTGATTATTTTATACATCAATTAATAAATACATTAATATCATCTACTTATTGACACCCCCTGATACACATACGTTAAAATTTAAGACAAACATTCAAACAAATATACCCCCCCCAAAAAAATTGCCAACAGAAATTCATTAATTAATAATAAAAAAAATGATAAATTCCTCTGTTGTAGGGTATAGAACAAAATATTGTAAAACCGTTGATCATGTCTTTATTGTTATAAACATGACGGGACCAAAAAAATAAATGATCATTTTATCATCAGTCCAATAATCGTTTAGCGCTATTGCCAAATATCAGAATTGGCCACAAACAATCCATATTGGTCAGTTTTTTATGAACAACATAAACTGGGAATCAATATATTATGCCACTTTTCAGTCATTTCTATGCCACCTTTCGGTTGCAATCTGGCACCACAAACTGCAACCTCGCTTGTGCTAATGAGTGCTAATTAGCACAATTTTTAATCTCTGCTCAGCGGCGGCAAATTACCGTCGTCCGCAAACTCATTAAGACGCGCTGCCTCCGTAATGAGCCACGTCAACAGCTGTTAGCGTTAGCGTCTGCCTTTGACTTAACGCGGGCGGCAGGGAGCCCACTTCGACCGGCCTGCGGGAGTCTCACCTCGCGCGTCGCCGTCGTAGCTGAGCGAGCTGGGCTTGTGTACGCGGTACTGCTTGAGCAGCTTCTTGTCCCAGGCGCCGCAGTTGAGCGGGTTGCCCAGACGCAGGAACTCCCTGCCCAAAACACACACACACACACACACACACAAACAATAAAAAGTCAGCATTCACCCCCTCCTTGGGATCGGCGTTTCTGTACCACTCTGGGCAGTCATCAGGGTTCGAATAGTTTTCAGATCATGAAGTGCAGTGCAATAAAGTAAAGTGCAACTCTGCCACGACGTTTGACTTCCTTCATTTGTATGGCGGTCGAGCAATACGCAATAAATAATTAAATTTCACTCAAAATTTCAAAAGCTCAAGTATGGGATCAACTGACGATTGATAAAAACAAAGGACATGTTGGCTATAATTATGCTTAAACATGCATAAACGTAAGATGTGGCATTTTTTGAAAGCATTTCGGTTTTAGTTTCTTTCGTGAATAAAATTTTTTTCCCAAGTTTTAATTTTTTGTTTCTGACAATAACGTTGGCGGTGATTCATCATGCTAATTCTTCAAAAATTTCAATACTTCATGAGTCATTAGAAACAAACGAAATTGTGAACAAAACAAAATGTAAATGCATTAAAAAAAAAAAACGAAACGAACTGAAACGAGCACGGCGTCGGCGGTCATGTTTGCATCACCGCAAGTATGTGATAACATACATGTAGTAATGCATATGTAGCAGTGAAAAATGCTAACCCAAAAATGTAGTGACGTATGTATTGACACACACGGATGAAAGTGACATGGAACTAACCCATGTGACTGGCCAGGTGGAGTAGCACGCACGTAACAAGAGGTGGAATAAGCCAGGTGTGGCGATGCAGGGGTGTACCTGAGCGCTAGGGGCTGCAGCGCCTGCGAGGCCAACCTCTCGAACATGCGCTGCAGCGGCGGGTGCAGCGGGTGGTCCTCGTCGCCCAGCGCCTGGCTGCAGCGCTGCAGCAGGCGCTGGGGCAGAGACGCCTCGCATAGCACCTGCTGGTTGCGCTCGCTGTTCACCAGCAGCTGAAGGATGTTGGCCACCGCCAGCTGGAGGTCCAACGCGTGCTGCCAGGGCAAAGTCGGGGACTGGCGTCACTCGTCGGGCATGAGCTCAAGATGTACGCGAGCGAGCAAAGTCGGTGAGGCGCCAACCTCGCCGGGTTACACACTCCCTTCACCTTACGAGAGCGATTGGGCTACCCTCTGGCCTCCCGCCCATCGAGGCGGAAACCTAGTCGGGTGTGAATTTATTCCCAAGAAATATCACTGCCTTTCGATCCGCTGGGGTCTCGACGGCACATTGTATACATTCCAACATTGACAGGCAAAATGTCATCAAATATCACTTTCTTTCAGTTCGCTTCAAGGTATTAAAAAGCCCATTTAGGCGGAAAACTCGTCTGGTATGAATTCATTCCGCTCACATGGCAGCAAAGACCTGCCAACCTCATTCCACTTACTTGACATCGCTTTCTGTATGCTGCCACTAGAGCACCCTCTTTGGCAGCCCGTTTAGGCGGCCAACCCGTCGGGTCAATTGAATTCGCAACATTTCCAAGATGTCCAGCGATATTCATCAGAGGCCGCAGCGCCCTCACCTCAGGCTGGCTTTCGGAGCAGACAGAGGGCAGCAGGTCCACCATGGCCAGCACGGCACCCGGGTGGATGACCACCATGTCGCCCCCCGAGGATGAGGAGGAGGGGGCCGTATGGACGGGGTTGGAGGCGTGCAGTTTCAGCTCTGTCAGAAGCTTGACCGGTGCCGGGGGGCCCGACGAACCGTGGTAGCCGTGCCTGCTGACGAGGAACAGGGCAAGTCGGCTTGCGGTTATTTCCTTATTTTTTTTGGGGTGGTTGTTTGTTGGTTTTGCTCAAAAGTTGTCATCAAACATCACTAGCTTCCCTTTTCTGTTGCTTTACATCTCATGGTTTATTTAAATCAACCTATTTAGGCGGCACACTCATCTATACAAAAAATAAAAAAGTCATCAAACCTCACTCCCTTCATGAGAACATTGATATCACGCTAGTTGGCGACCCGTCAGGGCAGGCCAACTGGTCGGGTTGGAATTATTTCCCAACAATTTTCACAAACTGATCATTTCCCTCCAAATCAATTGAGCAATCAGTCAGCAAATCAGTCAGGTCTGAAATTCATTTCCAACATTTACAACCAACTGTGACTTTTACGTCTTCATCTCCCTCTTCCTGTCACACATTGATTTCAAGCTGTAGGACAGCAAACTAGTCGGGTCTGCACATGCAAGGAACACCGTTCTATTTTCTTAAAAATGTTAATCGCATATCACTCTCTTCTAATTCGCTTTGGTTTCAAGCGCTCAAACTTCCCATTTAGTCGGGAAACCGGTCGGGTCCGAATTGTGTGCATAAGGCTTGGTGGCTGAGGGTGTGTGAAAGGGGTGAGAAGGAAAGGTGAGGGCGGGAAAAAAAAAAGCAGCAGAGCCAAGCAGCTAGCTACCTCTTGCGGGCGAGAGCGGGCGTGCCCCAGGGCGAGGGCAGCGAGGTCTCGTGAGTCAGGCACGGGGGAACGTGTTCGGCGCGACTGAGCACGCAAGCGCGCAGCGTGACAGGTGGACATGGATACACGGGGTTAGAGGAGGAGGAAGAAGAGGAAGAAGAAAAGTTAGCGGCGCAGAAGAGAAGACGACGACCAAGGAAGCCTCGCGCTTGCGTACCTGTCAAAGGAGTCTGTGGCCATTTTGTACAGGAAGATGAAGAGCTTGGCGCAGTGTCTGAGGGTGGGACACACGCTGTCGCCACCGGGGGCGGCCTCCTCCTCCAGAAGCCTCTGGAAGGGCTCCGAGTTGGACGGGAAGACGGCGGTGGGGCCCAGCTTCTTGTTGTCGGAGAAACAGCCCAGCAGCCTGGCGGAGGGCCCGGCGTCAGAAAAGGTGGCGGGGTTTGGCTTGGCACCCGTACCAGGTATCGGTATGGGGCCAGTACCAAAATCATTTCAATATCTCGTGGCCATATCCTTCCATTAAAATGTTCTCTCATTGGTTTAATGGAAATGTTACGTATTAAAAGTACTCGCAGTATCGGCTGCTTGGGATCGGTCTCGGTGAGTACACAAGAGTTGATTACACATACTGGTAGCGGTCTGGATAAAAAGTGCATAAAAGGTTTGGATTTTGGCACGACGGTGTAACAGTAGATATTGGAAGCAAAGTTTAGCCACTGCAGTATAATATTTGTGCAGAAAAAGTTGTATTTCGCCAAACCAAAACACCAAGCGTGCGTTTTCCGGGCCAAAGTACCTGACGGCGTCGGCCAGCTTCTCGTACTGGATCTCGGTGCGGAAGAAGTGCGAGTTGGCGGGCTCGTAACGCATGGCGGCGGTGAGCGTGCAGAAGACGGTGTGCAGTAGCTCGAACACTTGGTTCTGGTTCCGGATGGGGGACTGGCTCTGGTTCTGGTGGTTGGCGACGTGCCAGGCGGGGCGCGGCGCTTGGGCCGGACACAGGGAGCGCTCCATGGCCACCAACAGCGACGTCACGTACACGAAGCCGCCCACCTTGCGGAAGACCGTTCGCGTGCGGTGGCTCTCGCGCAGCACCGACAGCAGGGCCTGTAGGTGACCGCCGCACCCCGGAAAAAAAAAACGGCAGCATCTTAGCATGTATTGGTGTGGTGGCCGGGGGGCGGGGGTCAAAGTAGGGTTGTGAGCCGAGGGTAGGGGTTTAGGTCAGGGTTTGGGTTTCAGGGTAGG
Source organism: Hippocampus comes (assembly GCF_001891065.2). Lineage (NCBI taxonomy): Eukaryota > Metazoa > Chordata > Actinopteri > Syngnathiformes > Syngnathidae > Hippocampus > Hippocampus comes. Next base: position 687,196 of record NW_017805852.1, read on the forward strand.
GTTCCAAGTCAGCTTTAGGGCTTCAAACTCAGGTTGCGGGTTTCAAACTGGGGTGTCAAATGGAGGCTTGGATGGCTTACCCTGAGTATGTCGGCCTTGAGCTGCAGTTCGGCGGGCGGCGCCGAGTGCATGAGTCCCAGCAGCGTTCCCATGTCGTCGTCGCCGCTGGGCGACAGCACCAGCTGCTGGATGATGAGCAGCGCGTGCTCGCGACACTGCCGGTACTTCACGATGTTGTGCACGCACCGCGCGCCCCCAAACTCCCTGAACAAGGCTGCACAAGCGGGAAGTTAAAGTTGACTGTGAAAAGCTTAAAAAAAAAAAAAAAGATTGCGGCAAACCACCTCCACTCACGATTCAAATTAAAGGTCTTGATGAGGACTTTACAGATCGCTCTCTATTTCGGTAAATGAACTTAAGTACGGTGACATAATACCCCAAAACGTTTCTTTTTATCCCCCTCCTCCCTCCCCGCAAAAAATAATAATAACGTGTCACCTGCGTTGGTGTTCATGGTGTGTGAACCCTGCAGTAACACGGTGAGCGTCTCCATGACCAGCCAGGCCAGCTGTTTCTGTTCTTCGGCCACCGAGTTGTTCTTACACTCGGCTGCATACACACACAAAAAGATCCAAAACACCACAATTAGCGATACATGTACAAGTGGAAAAGCAGCTTTGTCCGTGTCTTACTGATTTGAGTCCACCCACACAATGCGAACCAATCTGCAAATATTTACCCCAAGGAAACCTTGTCTGGGGCATTTTTTAACTAAAACGCATTCAAACTAGACGACAACCTTTTGGAGTTTTTGTCAAATAAAACTAGACCGAAACGATCAGGAATAGGAACAACTAAAATGTGACGATAACGAATGAGCATTTGTGCCCAAACAGACAAGGACTGAGACTAAAATCTAAAAAGGGCTGCCAAAAACATCAGCGGTGTGTAAAATTAGATCAGAACTGAGACTAAATCTAAAAGGGCTGCCAAAAACATCAGCGGTGTGTAAAATGCGGGCAGATTTGCGCTCACCCTGGTCGTTGTGGTGCTGCTGCTGGTGCTGGGCGGCGGGTTCCTTGAGGAGGGCGGCGTACTTGTGCAGCAGGTTGACCAGCACCTCCAGCAGGCCCACCTCCCTCAGCACGTCGGCGAAGACGGGGTCGTGGCGGGCCATCCTCAGGAGGGCGCGCACGGCCGTCACGCTGCAGGCGTGCGAGGCGCTGGCCTTGAGCAGCACGCTGACGCTGAACAGCTCCTTGCACGGCACGTAGTTGAGGCTGAAGACCACAAAGTCCAGCAGCTGGAAGTATTTGGCCTGCGCCTCCTCGGGCAGGCGGGCCACGCGCTCGGCGAACTGCGACAGCGTGTGCTGCGACTCCAGGATGAAGTAGTTGGCCGGGTCGGCGGCGTAGACGCTGCCCACCGCGTCCAGCAGCGCGCAGGCCAGACGCCCGCTCTTGGCTTGCAGGAAGGCGTTTTGCAGCACCGAGAAGGCCTGGATGTTGCGCACCGTTTGGCCTGCGCGCGACACCGCCATGCGAGGTGTCATTCCAACAAAACAACAACAAGTAAACTGACCCAAACTCTGATTTAAAACCTTCGCTTGATCTTCAAACGAGAAACTGAAACCCTACCACATGTTGGAAAACGCCAATTTGAAACTCTGGCGTGGCTCGAGAGCCTCACCTTTTCCAGAAGGCTGCGGGAGGACGAATCCCGGCAGCAAGAAGGGCGCTCCGGTGGTCAGGCCGGCGGGTTTGAGCTCCGTCACGCCGTAGGTGGTCAGACACGTCACCAGGTTGACCAGATCCTTCAGGGCGTCCCTGGACTCGTCCTCCTTGGCCTGCTCCAGCCTGGTGTCACCCCGCGACAACAAAAACGTACCCTTGAAAATCACTTGAACGTGTTGGAGAAGTGTTGTGAAAACTCCGCCTCTTTTGTCACTCTGCGGGAACCGTGCAGGATTATGTCACCTCATGATTGCAACGAAGGCGCGTGTGTGTGCAGACTCATGGCCAGCCAGTCAGCGCATTGTTTTTTTTTTTTGTTTTTGTTTTTTTTGTACTGCATCACGAACAGCGCAGTGTTTGGTCAATCAAGATAACGCCCGACAGCGGCAATATTTAAAGGAAACCGAACCATTTTGAATTAACTCAGGTCACTTCTGCTAGCTTAACGCTAATTTATCGTGCCGCAGAAGGGCTAACGTATCCATTATCCACAGAAAAAAAACTCACCTATTGCTAATTTCCCGTAACGTGGCATCAATGTCTCCAAATTATTCCCCCCTCCAATTCCTCAGCAAAATCCCATCCACAGTACGCATACCTGAGCATGAGGTTGCACAGGAAGTTGTAACCCTGGCACATGCGGAAGTCGTCCAGCAGCGTCTGCGACACGTCGCTGGAGTCCTTGAGGAAGCAGGACAGGCCGGCAAACATCTCCACGATCTCCAGCGGGGAGAGATCGTCAGACTGTTGCATGTTTTGCACGCAGGTGGACAGGCATTTCTTCTCTGTGGACACAAGAGGGATCAATTTCATTCGGGGGTGCGTTCTAAAGGGCTGCCGAAGAAGAGGGAAGCCATGCCAGTGTGCTCGGGCTGTTACGAAACAATGAATCATCGCGTTGATTCATCATAAAATTATACATGGTGATTTTATTTTCCCCCCCTTCCCGTGCAGACTCATGGCCAGCCAGTCAGCGCATTGTTGTTTTTTTTTTGTTTTGTTTTTTTTGTACTGCATCACGAACAGCGCAGTGTTTGGTCAATCAAGATAACGCCCGACAGCGGCAATATTTAAAGGAAACCGAACCATTTTGAATTAAGTTAGGTCACGTCTGCTATCTTAATGCTAATTTATCATGCCGCAGAAGGGTTAACGTATCCATGTTCTGCAGAAAAAAAATTAACCTATTGCTAATTTCCCGTAACGTGGCATAAATGTGTCCAAATTCTATTTTTTTCCCCGTTTTCGCAGCAAAATCCCATCCACAGTACGCATACCTGAGCATGAGGTTGCACAGGAAGTTGTAACCCTGGCACATGCGGAAGTCGTCCAGCAGCGTCTGCGACACGTCGCTGGAGTCCTTGAGGAAGCAGGACAGGCCGGCAAACATCTCCACGATCTCCAGCGGGGAGAGATCGTCAGACTGTTGCATGTTTTGCACGCAGGTGGACAGGCATTTCTTCTCTGTGGACACAAGAGGGATCAATTTCATTCGGGTGTGAGGTCTAAAGTGCTGCCGAAGAAGAGGGAAGCCATGCCAGTGTGCTCGGGCTGTTACGAAACAATGAATCATCGCGTTGATTCATCATAAAATTATACATGGTGATTTTATTTTCCCCCCCTTCCCCATGATGAATGCGCCAGGCCTACCATGTATGTATTTGACCACGTTGACGCTGAGTCCGTGTCGCGAGATGGTGGTGAGCACGTCTCCGGCGCTCCTCCTCCAGGGCAGGTTGTGGGGCGGGCACCAGGACGTGATGGCGCTGAACAGCAGGTGCAGGTCATCCTTCTGGGCCAACTCCTCCGCCGGAGATACAAAGGTGCATAATTTCACCAGGATCTGAAAACCACACAAAATCAAAGCGCCGTCTGGAAAGCCTAATCCAAGTGTGAAATCCTAATTTGAAGACTGAACCTGTCTTGGAGCCCTAACCCTGTCTTGAAAAAACTCATCTCTTGTACCTGGACAAAGACTTTCTGCAGCAGCGCCCTGCGGTCGGCCAGCGGCAGCTCCGTAGGGGGGTGGCCCGGGCCCACCGTCTTGTCTTGGGAGGGCGGCGGGGAGGTGGGCGGGGGCGGGGGCGTGGCCGGGCCCACGGGGGCCTCCGCCATGTGCGGGAGGTCGAAGAACAGGTAGAGACATTTGACCAGGGTGGACGGCACAGACATGGTCGTCATGCAGTCCACCGTTTTCTGAAAGGAAAACCAACACGTGGGTGAGCGCACGCACGCGCGTTACAAAGGATGGACGACAGAATAAAATGTTGCTTGGTCATGAGTGAGGAAGGAAGGAGGCAGTGACATCAGCCTGAATGCAGGCCACAGGCTGACAGACTGCTTTGTTGGGTTTTACACACGCGCACACACGCACACACACACACACACACACACACACA
>NW_017805852.1:691699-693203 GCF_001891065.2 Hippocampus comes
TCCCCCTGGTTCACCTCCAGGAATTGAACGATGGCACGGCTGGCCGCCTCTGTGCACGCAAACACAAACGCGCATATTTTAATGCATGGAGGAACGACACCTCAGTGGAAGAAAGCTACTTGTTTTTCAGAGGATAAAGAATATATGACTGTGAGTACTATGATATTGTCTTTCCACGTGTGTTGCTCCGTTTTAGTTTACGCAAGTTCAACTGGGAGTGGCAATAAACCAATTCAAACCTCTTTTTTGATTAATTGTTCAATATTAGCCAAAATGCTACTCACTTTTGCATCACTAAGTTGTCCTTAGCTTTAAACATGAATGCTTGTTTGTCTATACGTGCCCTGCGATTGGCGGGCGACCAAAGGGGTGCACTACGACGCACTGACCGGTGGATTTGTTGGAGGCCCTGCGTCTGATCTCGGTCACCATAAGACGGGACACCTGCGTGGTGAACTGCAGCAGGTCCGAGAACTTCTCCATCATGCTGCTGGGCGCCGCGTTGCCGAACACCTGAGAGCAGACACATGTAAAAAAAATACATAAATAATAATTAAATAAACACTATCATAGCAAATTTGTGGAAACCACCAAGTTCTCCCCCCCCCCCCCAAAAAAAAAAATCATCCAACATCAAATACTTCAACACTGGAAGCAACGCAGCTTAGTGGAAGACTACAAAATGAAGACAAAAGACTATGGGGAATAAATCAATACAATTATTTGACTCGATTAAAAAAATTATTTTATCGTATAAAGCAACAACAAAAAAAGCTATTTTAAAGCATGTGAGGTGCAGGTATTAGAATTATAGTCCATTAGGGGTCTCCATCCTCACGTTGAACATTGTATTATCGGTGACTTTGAGCGCGTGTGGCTTTAAAACGCTGGGTACTGGCCCGGTGAGTGACGTGGGTGCCAGCAAATAAAAGTAGTGCCTGTTGCGAGTTCACGTTCGCGGCTGGCTGTTAACTGGCTGACCTTAACCAGCCTGGGCGTCAGTTGGGGCCACCGTGCACACGTGTCTTGGGGAACGGATCTCGCTTCACCTACCCTGTTGAAGACGGGCAACATCATGTAGAGCTTCTCCTCTTGCTCCTTCTGGGTCATGTGCCGGGGAGGATGGCAGAGTTCGGAGAAGAGGCGGCGCAGGTGCATCAGGCCCAGGGCGTTGTCCTGGGGGCTGCACTCCTCCTGACGCGGCCGCCCCATGATCCTCTTCACCATGTTCATCTTCAGAGGCTTGCTCAGGACGAAGCTCGCCCTGAACGCAAACGCAAGACGCCCGTTTATAGACTGACGCCAGCTTTCGGAAGGCTACGCAAAAATGCTAGCTGCACGCTTCACCCGACAACGCCGTATCAGCAAGTCACTCTGTGATTTGGTGCCCGAAATCTTTGACACCGAGGAAGGGTCATGAAAATTTACGGGAGAGGTTTTTGCACATTTGAGCGTTTTTGTGAACGGAAAGCAACCAACGGGTAGTCTCACTTCATTGTACAAT
>NW_017805852.1:696497-697443 GCF_001891065.2 Hippocampus comes
TACCCTGTTGAAGACGGGCAACATCATGTAGAGCTTCTCCTCTTGCTCCTTCTGGGTCATGTGCCGGGGAGGATGGCAGAGTTCGGAGAAGAGGCGGCGCAGGTGCATCAGGCCCAGGGCGTTGTCCTGGGGGCTGCACTCCTCCTGACGCGGCCGCCCCATGATCCTCTTCACCATGTTCATCTTCAGAGGCTTGCTCAGGACGAAGCTCGCCCTGAACGCAAACGCAAGACGCCCGTTTATAGACTGACGCCAGCTTTCGGAAGGCTACGCAAAAATGCTAGCTGCACGCTTCACCCGACAACGCCGTATCAGCAAGTCACTCTGTGATTTGGTGCCCGAAATCTTTGACACCGAGGAAGGGTCATGAAAATTTAGGGGAGAGGTTTTTGCACATTTGAGCGTTTTTGTGAACGGAAAGCAACCAACGGGTAGTCTCACTTCATTGTACAATATTGGCAATGTACAAAAGGGCCCGTTTGTGTTTGTACGCCTTTGTGAAATCCCAGGTGGGGCTCAACCCATTAAACCAACAGAATGGCGTCCATGCATGACTCCTTAATGCTTGCGTCCGCAGTGGCTCAGGAACAGGAAACGCTTGAAAGAGGATGTGAAAAAAAAAATCTGCTGCTATTGTGGTCCGCAGTTCCTCAAATTGATAAAGAGGACAGCAAGTGAACTTTAGGATGGGAATGACTGACCCATCAAAGAGCTCCAGACCTCCTGACGTGTCCTTCAGCTTTTTACTTGGATCTCATATTCAGACCCGTCAATGTTACACACACACAAAGAAGCTAAGCAGTTAGCGTGACAGAAGCCAGACTGGGGCCAAAATAGAAAGTTGCAAAGGCTGCCAGCTCAACACAAAATGTCTGAAAAAGAAATTATGACAACCCCCCACCCCGCAAAAAAAAAAAAATCCGCATGATGCTTCCTGCGCCACAGC
>NW_017805852.1:717019-724641 GCF_001891065.2 Hippocampus comes
TACCCTGTTGAAGACGGGCAACATCATGTAGAGCTTCTCCTCTTGCTCCTTCTGGGTCATGTGCCGGGGAGGATGGCAGAGTTCGGAGAAGAGGCGGCGCAGGTGCATCAGGCCCAGGGCGTTGTCCTGGGGGCTGCACTCCTCCTGACGCGGCCGCCCCATGATCCTCTTCACCATGTTCATCTTCAGAGGCTTGCTCAGGACGAAGCTCGCCCTGAACGCAAACGCAAGACGCCCGTTTATAGACTGACGCCAGCTTTCGGAAGGCTACGCAAAAATGCTAGCTGCACGCTTCACCCGACAACGCCGTATCAGCAAGTCACTCTGTGATTTGGTGCCCGAAATCTTTGACACCGAGGAAGGGTCATGAAAATTTACGGGAGAGGTTTTTGCACATTTGAGCGTTTTTGTGAACGGAAAGCAACCAACGGGTAGTCTCACTTCATTGTACAATCTTGGCAACGTACAAAAGGGCCCGTTTGTGTTTGCACGCCTTTGTGAAATCCCAGGTGGGGCTCAAACCATTAAACCAACAGAATGGCGTCCATGCGTGGCTCCTTAATGCTTGCGTCCGCAGTGGCTCAGGAACAGGAAACGCTTGAAAGAGGATGTGAAAAAAAAAATCTGCTGCTATTGTGGTCCGCAGTTCCTCAAATTGATAAAGAGGACAGCAAGTGAACTTTAGGATGGGAATGACTGACCCATCAAAGAGCTCCAGACCTCCTGACGTGTCCTTCAGCTTTTTATTTGGATCTCATATTCAGACCCGTCAATGTTACACACACACAAAGAAGCTAAGCAGTTAGCGTGACAGAAGCCAGACTGGGGCCAAAATAGAAAGTTGCAAAGGCTGCCAGCTCAACACAAAATGTCTGAAAAAGAAATTATGACAACCCCCCACCCCGCAAAAAAAAAAAAATCCGCATGATGCTTCCTGAGTCACAGCGGGAAGAACGTGGCGCAAGAGGGACGACTGGCGTCACGGCACCTGGTGGCATGTTAATAATAGACCCTGATTCAGACGAAAGAAAATCCCTCCCGAATGGCACCGTGCGACATGTTTCAAGTGATGCATCCAATAACAAACATGTACGTGCAGACACAGACATTGCCCATAAATAACGACACGAGCGTCAACACCGGGCAACGGGCCGGGACCGCACAGCGGGCCGGACAAATGTTACACAAGAAGCCACACGTGGACGATCAAGAACAGGAGAGAGAAAGCGAAAGCTATGCACAGAAATCAATGCACAAAAGTTAAGACCTAGAGGGAAAAGGCGAATTAATTCAAGCGGGTAAAGCTAAACGAGTGAAGCTATGCACATATAGCAACGGCGGATAAATGTACATGTGTGGCCGAAGCTAGGCGCATGAAGGCAGGTGGACTAAGCTATCCAGAAAAAAGTTACGCAATCAATGCTATGTGTAAAGCTATGCGAATGATACTATACGGACAAAGCTCTTTTTGAGTAGATAAAATCGAGTATTCGGTAAAATAAAGAAATAACACACGCACACACACACGCACACTTGCTTGTATTTTGCTTGGTTAAAGAACAATTACGAATACACAAGAAAAAAATAACAAATGTCACTTCATCTTGACCCAGCAATTGAGTTTTGGTTTTAGATCCGTAACATTTGTTTCCCCTGATTATAAAACCGTGCAACGCAGCAAAATGTACTTTCTATTCTAGAAAGATGAGAAAGTGAGATTTTTAAATTAAGTGACATCAGAACCTCGCAGCCAATATTGCCAATTAAAATATTGGAGTAAACCTAATGTGTTCAAAATTGCTCAGTCGGAGCTGAAACCGCGTCAGGCTGTCGGCAGCAAAGTGTGTAGCGTTATTTTCGTCTGTTCGACGGCCTTCGAAAAGGAGTACAATGGTTCTTGCGAGGGAGACACGCTTAGCCGATAGCCCCTAACTCACTAGCCGCTAATGCTGGCAACCGGCGCTGCATTATACATTGTCAGTGTACCATAATCAACTTGATTTTTTTTTAGCATTCTTAGTTACCGACTGGACATGGTTTGGGGATGACGTCATGTTGATGTTTGAGGCAATATAAAAGCTCCAACTATCATCGGGTCAAGTGAGGCGCCACGCCACCGCGTGCTTCCAGCAACAACTTCAAAATAAAAGCCTTCCGTAATATTGCAGTGACGTTCTTGTGACGTCCTTGTATTATTTGGACAGATTTTGTTTTGAAATTGGCCTTCGCACCAGTTGGCGGCCTGTTCCCATCATGCATTGCACGAACAATTGCTGCTCTGGCTGGCTTGACATGAATTCCCGATGCTGCACACCCTGGCAGAAAAAAAAATCGTGCCTTTTTTTTTTTTTTTGTAAATTCAAGATAGTTGTGAACAAATGACTTTGATTTTGGTCCTGTTAAAAGTTCCGCAGCAATCAAAACAAGTCAGCTGAACGCGCCTGCGGAATGCAAACTCCACGGCGAGCCTCCCGACGCTGTTCAAAGTGGACGTCAAGTGCGATGAGCGTCTCCCGCGGAGTTAGCGGCAACTTGTGAGCAAGATGAAGGCAGCGGCGCAACGTCCCGGAAAAGCCCGACGTCTTCAAAGCGGCGCGAGAGTGAGAGAAAGTGTGACGTAAGCGAGGGGAATGTCTCCCGCTTTGCCGGGAGAACGTGGACGCCGGGGAGCTCCGGCTTGATCAAAGACGAACCTGAAATTCATGAACACGCCACGTACGAACATCACGTGCAGCTGCACACTGACTTTGGAGCAAAACAATACAAAATCTGACTGAGAACCATTCCAAACTTTCTGAGGAAGTTACTATAGGTCGGGCCGCGGTACTTTTTTACGCGTCCGCTACAGAGGCGGTCGGTCAACCTGGTAGCCTCAGAGTTTGTATCGCAGGCTTAACAGAGGTGGGGAAGATGGCGGTGTTAATGGGGAGAGCTCACAGAAAAGGTGCAGAAACGTAAAAATCTTTGACATTTTCGAAACAAAATCAAAATGCATTTCAGCAGCTGGCGCTGCTTCGGCGCAGCGTCGGACCAAACGTTGCCGTGTGAACGGGGCTTAAGAGTAGTTAGTTCTCGGGAAATGGAGTAGCCACTCCTCTGCCCCGCTTTGGGAAGTAACAGTGCAAATAAGCTCATGTTAGCCCTGCTAGTTTGCAATGTGACCCGCCTCACTAGCGAGTCAAACGTCTTTAGCTATTTCTCCATTTGCGTTCTTGCCGTTCCTACGTCCCCGTGAGCTTGTCAAACATCATCGGTAGCGGCTAATTTACCGTTCCGCCAGGCACTACGGATAAACCGAGAAGGCACGGAACACCCGGGAGTTGTTCTTATCAGCGAGCTTAAGCCAAGGATGGATCGACTGGAAATACCCCGAGATTCATTTTGTGTTGCTACCTTGGAAATACGTCACAGTCGACGTCGTGAAGAAGAACGCTCTCACGTTTTGTTTTTGGTTTTTCTGGAGGGGTGCGGGGGGGCAACCCAAGCCTTCCTTGGCAAGTTGCATATTCTGCATTCTTCAAGATGAGAAATTGGAGACTCCGTTTGAAGAGAGCGTATAGTAATACAGTCAAAAAATAAAATAAAATAAATAAGCTTATTTCCACTTCTATGGAGGGAGCGTCTGCTTTCTATCGGAGCAGACTCTGGAGTTGACGCGCGGGCTACTTGCTTGGCCCTCGACAAAACGGGCTGCCATTTGTTGCCACCATTTTATAGCCGTGACTGTCCTCTCCACCACAAGCACAATACGAGGCTGTCTAGGAAACACAGTGACCGGTGGTTGCTCCTCGCTACAGAGACGGTGCACATCATCATCATCATCATCATCAGCGTAATGGTTTGTGACTGCCGGAGTGCTGAAGCAGACCATCTCGCTGCGCCCATGTTAATGTCGGACCAATGGTAATGGGTGCGGCGGAGTCGAAACGGGAGAAGCGAGCCGATTAAAAACAAAATCCACGCCAGACCCGCACCGCAACCACAGTAAACACCTCGGTCGCCGCGGAGACAGCCTGTTGGGGGTTTTTGTTTTTTTGTTTTTTATTTTGGGCCGCCCTACCTGCTGTTCTCAAGGTGCCCGGCCAGCATCTCCACACGTGGACAATTTTTTTTTTTTTTTCCCTTTAAAGACGCTCACTTCTCTTCCCTTCCTTCCTTCTGCGATGTCTTTTCGACGAGAAGAGGTTTCGGTGACGGCGGTGTCATGCCTTCCCCTCGCGGCAGCGTGAGAAGGGGAGAAGCATGGCAGTGCCAGCGGCTTTGTTTGCCAGCCAGCCCCACTGTGTGTGTGTGTGTGTGTGTGTGTGTGTGTGTGTGTGTGTGTGTGTGTGTGTGTGTGTGTGTGTGTGTGTGTGTGTGTGTGTGTGTGGCCTGCTGGGACCGGTGCAGCTGATCCCTCCCTGACACCGGTGGGGCGCACTCGGCTTTGGAATAAGAACGGTTGGAGGCAAGTCGCCAGTGCGCCCGGAGGAATGGGCCATTTAGGTGGCAAAACAAGAGGGGTGGAGCACTTGAAGTGCAGTTATCCACAAAGTATCCCAAAATAACGGAGATGGTCACTTTCAAGAGCTGAAATGAGTCCAAGTGTTTATGTCATCGCCATTGCAATTTGATACAGCCGATTGTTTTTCTTTTCACACGTTATAACGCCGGACAAAGATATTCATACATCCCCTCTCAAAAAAACAAAAAAAAAAACAAGATTGTTGCTGTTTTTTCTCTGTTGTTAAATAAATCCTAAAAAAAACGAATGCAGCGAATCAGAATGCAGAGCTGGCTGGTTGTAAACTGGCGAACCCGTCAATCTGCGTGTTGAGTCAACGCTCCTCGGGCAGTAATAATAATAAAAATCGGTGATTCAAGGGAATTTGAGCAAAGGTGCCATTTCAGACGTGCGTATCAATACCGGTACGCTGTGCACTAATCAGCGGCCAAGAAGTATCTCTCAGCTTTCAAAAGGTTGGTGACCCCTGCAGGAGACCATTAACTCGAGTTGTTGAGACTTTCCGTGTGTCCGTTGCCGTGGTGATAGCCTGGAGCAACGTGCAGCTCATCAATCCAGACCAAACTAAACGATATGAAATGTTTACTTCTGTGTAGTGACTTGCATTTCTTGACCAGCGTGTCGTTTGCTTTATTTCATGCGTCCGGTGACTGCAACCCAGTCAACGTAGCATTAGTATTATTTATTTATTTATTTATTTAAACGGTAATTAAGACTGTCGGTGCAGTTCCAGACTTTGACTTGGATCCGTCCGTGCATTGGCTGCCCTGAGGCGCCCCGCAACAAGTCAGAAGATTCTGTGGCTGCTTTCTGTCGCAGCTCTCCCACTTTGTTGTGGCGCGTTGGCCTCCCCGTCATGTAACTCGGGTGCCGCCCGTCAGGCCCGTTTGCACGCAGGTGCCTTGAAGCCTGGGCCACACCCGCTCCCTAAACAGAGCGCTGAACAACCGAGAGAGGAAAGAGGTCAGACGAACCTTGGCGCTCACCTGCGTTCCTGATCTGGCTACCGCTCTCATGTTGAATAGTCATGATGATTTAAAAAAAAAAAAACAAAAAAGCACGGAACTCCAGAGAAACCAGTTCCAAAGCACCCGAGGCTGCTTTCTTGTGATTGGAGGTGAAATCTCAATCTCAGCAAAGACAAACTCAACACGTATCGCGCTGATTCCCAGCCACTGTTTGCGCGGCGCGCGACAACCCCGAATCGACGCCGGGGGTCTGGCGGGGACGGCGGACGTGCCGCACCTAAACATAATAGCCGACAGGAGGCGGGGGTTCGTTCGGCGGATGTGACACGACGAAATTAATCGGCGACGGGCGAAGCCGTCACGCGGTTAAACCGGGCCAGAACTAGATCGGCCGTTGGGGAAAATCAACACATTTTCCAGAAATTCCCGATGGCCGGCTCGCCATCTAAACAATCCAAACAGAACCAAAATGTTAGCCAGTCTGTTAGCAGCAGCTAGGATTGTTTTCTGAGCACCAAAGATGAGTTTGAAATGATGTTAAACTCTTTTGGGATCATAGATTCACAGTTCAAACTATTAAAATCAGCAACGATCAACATTTTTTCCAAAGAGGCATCAGTTACTTGCAGATCTGAATTGTCATCGAAACCGATTCCAACTGCCACCGAAACAAGATTACAAACACAACTCGTTGCAGCAGCACATTGCAACACAGATTTTGCTTTTTTTTTTTTTTTTTTCTTCTCCGGTGACGAGCGCTACAACGAGTTCCCCCGGGCACTAATTAATTTTTTTTCTTCCTCTCACGCTTTTATGGACGCCTCTTCTCGAGGAGCACAACAAGCAGCAGTTCACTCACATACACGCGCGAGGGAAGTTTGTATCGGGCGCAACGTGTCGACGTCGCCGCGCATGACTCCAGTTGACACGTCTCACGCACATGTGCAATTTGTCATTTGTTTTTTTTTGGGTTTTTTTTGGGGGGGCAGTTGTCTCACGCACAACCTGCCATTGCAATGCTGTTGCACTCGCAGCCTGTCGCGATGTCTGTTACATGTAACGTATCATACATTACACCTGGTATGTTTCTGTTCATCACGGTAACCCACTTGTCACACATCATAGGTATGTTGCATGTGTGACAATGCACACATGAAACATGAAAGCGGATATTAAACTTGTGTTTCAACTGTAGTAAATGTGAACAACCTTCATCGTTGACGATGTTTACATTGTGGAGCTAACACGTGTTTCTACGAAAGGTTGCCGTTGCACATAGGACGTTTTTAGAAAGTGTTTTTGTTACACATGTAGAGCATCAGACAGTATGTATGTATTGATCCACGTTTGCAATGTACGCACCACCATGTTTCCAGCCCACGTGTAACACGTGTTTCTATAACACATTAACAATCACACGCTTATTTTACATAAGATCATGTGTAACACAACATACATGTAGGTTTCACACATGTGACACGCCATGTGTTTTTAATATACATGCAAACACTGAAATGCACTTACACGTTTAACGTCATGCGTTATACCTTGTGTCTTTGTGACATACATGAGTTGCTAACATACATGGAAACTATCACGTTTCTGTTACACATGTAGAGTCATGAATCGCGCCTCATATGTTGCCGATATGCCCCTGCCAGGGTTACTTATCACAACACATAAGTCGTCTGAAATATGCATGCAAACAATCACGTGCTGCTGTTACACATGTAACGGCTCACTCATATGTTGGTAACGCTCATTGGAATGTGACTGTACGGCACACATGTGACCAATAAAACGTTTCTACCATACGTGTAAGCAATCACATGCCTGACACACATACCTGACCGTGAGCACGTCACACATGTTTTTCCATTACGACACGCATGTCAACAATCCCGCTGTGTCTGTTACACACGTAACGCATTCGTGCGCTCCACTCCGCACACAATTTTCCACAGGGCCGGGGCTCGTCGCCGCAGATGAATCCCGCAGCGCGCCCCACCGCCACCGCGATGAAACCGCACCGAGGCCCGACGTAAACGGACTAAAATGCCAGTCATTTCCTCTGGAACGTCACACTCGAACCGAGCCAGCCATTCGGTTCCGTGAGCGTAACACCCCTCCCCCACCCGCACCCCCCCCCC
>NW_017805852.1:724911-785851 GCF_001891065.2 Hippocampus comes
GTCTGGTAAATCAAAGAGGCGTCACTGCGAGCCGGCTGCTCGCTCGACCGCCTCCGTAGTCGCGACGATTCGGGCACCGTCAAACCCCAAAACGCCTCCCCGCCCGAGGCGGCTCCGGAGGCGGCGTCCCAGTGTACGGAGGTCCGTTTGTTAGCCACCAGCTGATTCCCGCTAGCATCTCCAGCGACACATGAAACTGTCACCCTCCGGCATGAACCATAAACTCGTAGATATCACAACATGAACGGTTGAGGGAAAATACAAAATCGACGACGGACGAGGTCCATTTAGGCCGACATTGGGTGTGGGGAAGTAGCCGAGATGCACAGCGCTCATTGATGCTAACTCGCCCGCTAAGCACTTAGCTTCCCGGCTAAGCCTCCGTTTAGCTCGCAGTACTCACCGGCCAAGTCGCGGTCACAGTAAAACACTTGGCCCGGAATGAGAGGGGAGGAGTGCGTCGGCGCGTCGATTAGCTCCGGGCGGGCGGCCTCCACGTACATCCATAAGGTTACACGGGACGCCTCGGACCGCCGCTGCTGATGCTTCACCACCGGCCGGTGGCCATTTTTTCCTCGCGTAACATCCACACAACAACAACAAAAAAAAAAAAGCACACGCAAAAAAAAAAGCTTAGCGCGGAGCTCCCGGTCGCCCCATCCGGTCGGCGAGCATCCCTCCAGCAGACAGCAGAGCCGAGCACAGACTGAGTGAGCGAGCAGCCAGCCTGGGACGTTACGCCGAGGAGCGAAGCTGACATCTGCCGGTGGGAAGGAAGAAGACAAGCCACGGTAAAAGGACGTTCACGGGCGACCACAAGAGGGCGCCTTTGCATCACCCTGAGTCAAGACGGCCAGCTCCATTTGAGCCAATCCACCAGATCTGGTTAAATTCTTGATTTTTTTTTTTTTTTTATGGGCCCCCCCCCCCTTATGACTGACATGCCCGCTAAATATCCTGTCGATCGGTGAAACCGGTTCCCAGGCGGATTTTTTGTCTAACTTTCTAACCGTACAAGCCATGGAATTCAAAATCAAAATGGCCGACCCTCTGCTCAGTTCTCAACCTGAGTCCTTGAGACTTTTTCATGTGTCATGTTATGATTGACGTGAGCCCCCAAATTTTATACCGATCAGTGAAACCGGTGTCGCCGCGGCTGAGAGTGCAGATTTTATTTATTTTTTTGGTGGGTCCTGTTATGTCCACCAAATTCGTTGACGATCAGTGAAATCGCTCTACAGGGCTGAAAGTGCAGATTTATTTT
Organism: Hippocampus comes; assembly: GCF_001891065.2. NCBI lineage: Eukaryota > Metazoa > Chordata > Actinopteri > Syngnathiformes > Syngnathidae > Hippocampus > Hippocampus comes. Next base: position 726,176 of record NW_017805852.1, read on the forward strand.
ATTTTATTTTTTGGGTGGCTCCTGTTATGTCCACCAAATTTCATGACAATCAGTGAAATCGCTGTCGGGTCTGAGAGTGCAGATTTTTTTGGGGGGCTCCTGCTATGCCGCCCCAAATTTCACATTGATTTGTGGAAAGATACGAGGAGATACTGTTGGTTTTTCCCTGAAATCTGGACACTTCCAGGAATCATCCCACTGGCTGCGACACGACGTTTCTTGCACGCGATTCTTTCTTTGGGATCTTTGCCAACAACGACAACAGGAAGAAGAGATGCTGACTTTCACAGAAGAACAAAACATTGATATGAAATGAAAGAGAAATTGGTCTGTATTTATTTGTTTTTTGAAAGCGGGAGCAGCGCATGACTCTTCATGTTGATGCTGATAATGACTGAACTTTCCTCAGGGCGCTTTTCGAGTGGATTTTTCCATTGAACCCAAAACGCTTCCTCTCAGAGTCTTTCGGTCTTAAATGTGACATTAATCAACCTTGTCAGTATTTTTAGTTTTTGTTTTTGACAAAAAAAAAGTACATTTCATTTAAAGGATGCTTTTCTCAAATAAAAGTTGTATATTTTAAGGAAAAAACGCTTTTGAGGAGATTACATTTTTAAGCAAAAAGTCCCATCGGGTCAAATACTGACACGCTTGATAACGTGTACATTATATTTGGTTTTAAGATTTTTAGCGTTGAAAAAAATTGCAGTGTATTTTGTCCTTTGACAGATAGAGATTTAAGATGTTCTTGTTTGAGCCAAAAGTCACTACTTTCGATTTCGATTTTTTCCGCACCAAAAATGGTCTATTTTGGCGGTAGAAATTTTTTTTTACAATTTTTCACAAGACATACATGTTCAAGAATAAAAACGGTTACCTCTAATACTTTCTCAAAGATAACCTTTACCTTTCTTTGAGATATTTTTCTCAAAATTAAATCGTATTTTCTTGACTAAAGATGCACTTTTAAAGACACTTTTCCTTTCTGGCAACGACAAAGCTGGAGTCTTTTGAGGAAGAAAGGATATGTTTGCCCGGGAAAAGAAGTTCTATTAAAAAAGAGAAAATGCAAAGTTTTAAAAACATTTTTTTTTTTTTTAGAACAAATCAAACTTGACTCGGGACAGCAAGCAAACCGATACTGGCAACAGGCCCGCCATGAGAGGCAACGTGACGAAGGACGACCCAACCAGGACTGAAGGAAAGACACCGAGCACACAGAAAATGTGACCAAACTCAAACTTAGCAAAAACAAAAACAAAAACAAAAAAAACACTTCGTGACGGTTTCATTTCTTGTTTACAAAATGAAGCTTTTTTTTTTGAAGAAGAAGAAAGGTGACATTCTAATTTCATTTCCACAGACCATATTTTGTTTTTCCAGATCGCTGCATAGCGCATATAGAGAAATTGTTTTTCGCAAGTTGTATTTTTTAATCATGTTATTACGTTTTTTTCTTCCCCAACTGCTTTTTTTTGTTTGTTTATTTTGTGTGTGTGTGTGTTTGCTTGGTTTGCTCTGAAGTGAAAGTAAACACAAGCGATGAGAGTGAAAATCACATGATTGCCAAAGTAAACCATAAAACCAGACTTTGTCCCTCATCATCGCCGCCTTGCTGCTTGCAGATTTATTGAGCGGTTTCAGCAGACTTGGCAAGAGTCTCTTCTTTTTCCACTTGTATTGCTTAATGATTGTTATCTTGGTGGCAGGCAAGCACAAACGCGCAAATTGCCGCAGACGTCAGTTCGTTCGCGTACAGCATCTGTGAAAAGTCGATACCCTCCAATTCGAGTACCAGGTGTTTTTGTGTGCAAAAAGAGAAATCGAGATAAATCACTGCAAAACCTTTCGCAAGGGAGAAGTAAAAATAACAGATTGAGATGTGCCAAAGTGTGCAGCCAGACCCACGTAGAAGTGGAGCCCACATGCAGCATTCGGGTGTCTTTGACGTCATGGCTAGGAAGAGAGTTTTTGTGGCTCTACTCGTGATTGACCATCTTTATACCTGATTTCATGTTGCTCAGTGAAACGGGCATCAGGGGCTGATTTGTGAAATTTTCGGCGTACCCCTGAAATGAGCAAATTGACCAAAATGGCAGACTTCCGATCTCTTTTCAGGCTTGGCTGTGGCTTCTTGAGACTTTTTTTTGTGGGTCTACTTCGGCTAGAAATGTTGCAAAGTGAAACGGGCATCCAACTCAACTCAGTGACCTGAAATATGTCTCCAGTGAGGCAACGGAGCCCTCAGGGCGGGGGAATATCCTGGAGGAGAACACTTTTTGGCAAGGAAGTGAGATCGAGGCCTACATGTTTCCGTTCCGCCGTTTGTGATGAGGAATGTGACTTTCACTTTCCACTGAGCACCTGCTGTATAAATGCACCCCGTGGAGCGGCACGCAGCATCACACCTGCAAACAAGAGTCAAGGATGAAGCCTCAAGTGGTTGCTCTACTCCTCCTGGCACTGGTCTGCCTTCAGCCAGCAGCGGGTAAGCCCAGCGGGAGACCACGTTTGTCCGCGTCGTCCCGTTTCTGATGTGCTTCCTTTTATTTTTCTCTGGGCAGGTGAGAAGCTGGTAAGCTGCTGTCTGGACACCAGCGACAAGTGCTTCCCTCGCCAAATCGTGGTCAGCTACTACCACCAGGAAGCCGGCAAGGGATGCCAACACAGCGCCACCGTGTAAGTTCTTTTTTAAATGCGGTATTTCTTTCAATGTTTGCTTTTTAAATATTCTCATCATTAAAAAAAAATATTTTACTATAAAAATTATATGATTTATATAATAATAATATTTATATTTTATTATCTGCAAATGTTTTTGTCATTTTTTTTAAAACATATTTGCTTTAATTATCTGCAAATGTTTTTGTCATTTAAAAAAAAACATATTTGCTTCATATTTTTTATTTTCATTATGATAAAAGTTTTCTTCTATTATAAAAAAGTCATGAAATATTTGTGTGTTTTAAAGATGTTTTTTGTATCTGTTGAGCGGGAACAAAATTTCATCTGTGCTGTATGTTACACATACGTACAGCACATTTGACAATAAAGTTGTATTCAATTCAATATCTTTATTATTTAAAATTTTGTTTTATTTATGTTATTATTGTTGTCATCTTCACCCTTCACGTCTTGTTTAAATTCTTTTTTTTTTTTTTTTTAACTAAAGTTTGGGTGTTTTCCATCAAATAAAATGCAGTCTTCTATTCAGTACCTAGCATCGTCGATCCAGTCATAAAGCTTTTTTTGTTATATGTCGAGTGAATGAAATGTCATTATTATAATTTATTATATCTTAATACATTCTTCTGTCTTCTTCTTTTTCTTCTCCTTCTTGTAGTTTTATGTCCAAGGCTGGCAAAAGGCTGTGTGCCCCGGCGGCTCATAAGAGCAAGTGCGTTCAAGAGCTGGTTGCCTTCCTGGACAAAAGAAACAAGAGCAAAAAGCAATAAGAAGTACGAGGGGAAAAAAAAGATGATGTATCAGGCATGACTTCATCATTTTGACTTTGAATGTCCGTTATCTTCCATGGCCGTTAAATTGTGTTTTTGCTGTTTAAATAAAGTTGACTGACATTTTAAATGTGACTGGTTTCTGTTTATTTTGTGAAAGATTTCTGACGTTAAGTTTTTTTCGCACGCTTCTGCTTTCGAGTGTATGTTTAAATAAAGTTTTCTTCTTAATTCATGCTGTGAATGAGTTTTGATTGATGATGTCACATTTTTAAAAGTTTTTCATCCTTTGAAATGACTGTCGTGTTTATTTTCGATGATTTAAAAAAAAAAACATTCTGCTATTTGTCTTTGAAGTGCGTCACCTGTCACTCCTTATGCGGCTGAGATTATTGAAATAAAGTTTGAGGACAATTAAAAATATCCAGTTGTAGGTTAGGCACTGACGAAACACCGTAGCCACGTTCGGGAGGGGGTTTCATCGCATCGGTTTTGGACAGGATGCGTCTCAATTTGAACCACTCCAATCGGTTTTGACTGCCAGTGACGTCATTACGCGACGCAAGACACAATGCGCCACACCAGAGAGCGCCGGTCCAAGCGGGCAGTGGTTAAAAAAAAAAATAAAAATAATAACAAAATGGAGCTCATCGAAGATCGTCTTTCGTCTATTGATTTTAGACCCACACTTATTGGGCAATGTTGGCCCTGTGACTGACGAATCGGGGCGGGAACTCAACTTTGATTGCGACCTCCTCTTGTTTCAAGTTCTGGACTTGACTTTTAAAAATATGGTAAAACTGACTGACCCTTCCCACACCCGTTCTCAATGCTCCATATCAACTCGGTTGCCTAGAGGAAACCCACTTAGTTGCAAACTGGAATTAGACGAAACCCCGCAGAGTAGAATGGTGGGTTAAGTCCGATTTACTTTGTGAGTCTTCTCTCGAGTTCTGCCCCCTCATTTGCTGGGATGTGTTGCAGCAAGATTCAGAAAACGTGTAGAGTGCTGAAATGGTGAACCCCGTACGTTCAAATTGCAACTCAGCCTTGGTTTGGACCATAATGACAAAAATGGAGTCACTCCGCTGTGGTTCTCAATGGTTCATTTACCCCCCAGAACATTTGGACCCAAAATGAAGAGGCGTTCCCTCTCGAGCGCATTCGGTTGGCCCATGTCAGGCTGTCTGTCATCCTTCACCTGCAGGAAGGCGGCGTGGGATGGAAATTCCACCGCCCCCATGCTGGATGTGGATGCGGGCCAGCGGGTGCAGTCGTGGAAACATGACATGGCAGGGATTTGCCCCGAGGGCTGGTCGAGTGGGAAGGAAAGTGAAAAGAAGTGAAAGTGAAAGTTGGCGTCAACGGGCATTTAAGGGCCGGCGCCATCTCGTTTTGGGTCACAAGGTGCAGTCATGACGCCAAACCACTTCGTCGGCTTCTCCCTCATCCTCTTCTTCTGCTGCTGTTGCACAGGTCAGTTTATTTGGGACAACTCGAGTCCGTTCTCCCAGTTTTTTATTGATTTAAAGTCGCAGTGCGAGGCCAACTGGAACCAGAAATCATTCAAATGCCACTTGCGTGTTAATTTATTACACTGCAAATGATACAGTGCACAAATTATTGAACCGATAGTCAGAAATCAATGCATTTTTAATAAATTTCAGTGATTTTTTTTTGGTCTAAATCACTGACAGCATATTTTTTACGTCATGACATTTTCATGGATTCACATTTTGTCACTGTTTGAAAGGAAAGTGAAAAGAAGTGAAAGTGAAAGTTGGCGTCAACGGGCATTTAAGGGCCGGCGCCATCTCGTTTTGGGTCACAAGGTGCAGTCATGACGCCAAACCACTTCGTCGGCTTCTCCCTCATCCTCTTCTTCTGCTGCTGTTGCACAGGTCAGTTTATTTGGGACAACTCGAGTCCGTTCTCCCAGTTTTTTATTGATTTAAAGTCGCAGTGCGAGGCCAACTGGAACCAGAAATCATTCAAATGCCACTTGCGTGTTAATTTATTACACTGCAAATGATACAGTGCACAAATTATTGAACCGATAGTCAGAAATCAATGCATTTTTAATAAATTTCAGTGATTTTTTTTTGGTCTAAATCACTGACAGCATATTTTTTACGTCATGACATTTTCATGGATTCACATTTTGTCACTGTTTGAATTCGTTTTATGACAGTACAATATTTCATGAAATTTTTTACTGCATTGGTGTATTCCAACATGACTTTTTTTGTATTTAAATGATCAAGGTTATTAAATGGTATTTTAAAAAATGCATTTGGTATTCGTTTAATAACATTATTTGAAGCCATGATATAATTGAGATGTTAATATTGGCCTTGTTCATTTAATAACATGATTTAATTGGGACTTTATTCGATTGAATTCTTTATTTTATAGATTTGTTGAATGGCATTTACAGTAATTGAACTTGTAATGACATTTACACGTCATTTTCCATGAAAAAATTTTGAATGGAACTCATGCTTTGTTGAAGTGATTTGATTAACTTTGAAATTGAGTTGTAATTTAAATTTTGTTCAAGAAATCTATTGAATGACGTTTTTAATTGAGATGAATTTGGATATCATTAAAGTTGTAATGATTCTATTAGACTTATACAAAGATGTGCTCGTCTGTGTGTCGTGTATTAATTATACCTGTGTGCTGAGTTTTCTGGGGTTTTTTTTTCTTCAGCGTTGTACAACGACAAGGAAGCTATTCTGACTCTAATCGCACGTCCCTGTCATTTTGTTGTCAGTGTCGTACAGCCAGATACTCATCAACTGCTGCTTGTCGGTCTCGGGTGAGAAAATGCCGATCAGAGCGCCCCTGGTGGACTATGACCGTCAGGTGGCCGGCTCCGGCTGCTCCATTGACGCCATTGTGTGAGTTTTGCTTTTCGGACTTGACGTTGCCATGGCAAACGGATCCTGATGCGAAGGCGACGCTGTTTTTCAGTTTTTTGTGCAGGGGCGGAGCCAAGCTTTGCATGGCCACCGATGCTCCAGGGGTGCGAAGAGCCATGCGACGTGTGGACCGCCTCAAGAAAGTCTGCCGGAACAAGAACTACAGGGGGGCTCGGTTGAAGTTAATGAGAAGATGCTGAATGAGAATCATTTTCAAAATTAAATGGCTGTCATTTTTTTGTCCCTTCAAGGCCTCCACACAAAAACGGTTGAGTTGATTATCCAACTAGTTTGACAAACTGAAAAATGACATTTGTAAAGTGGACTTTGTTTTTCTGTCCAAAATTTCCAACTTTTCCACCAAAACACCAAGAACACCCCCCCCCCCCCATATACACGCAGAGTCACATTGTCACGTGGTCACACTTTAGTTAGCCACATTAGCCGGTTAGCATTATACATACACAAGAAGATGATGATGAAGATATTTACAGGCAGGGCAGGCGGGGCCAAGACAGAGCGACCAATCACCGATGAGTGTCGCCTTCATACGCTTCCTGGATAATAACATATTTACACTTGAATACCGTTGGCATTATTAAATAGTTTCAACTGTACAAGAAAAGCAAGCAAATAAGCTAACCTTCTCAATAAAGTGTCCGAACAGTGCAAAATTCCCTTCTTTTTTCTTGGATGCTAGCTTGCTAAAAATGAATTTGAGCCATTACTGTGACAACCGGGCGAGCGGTTGGGAGCCGAGGGGAAAATCCAGGAGAAAATCAAACATTGATACATTGAAAATGATCTGATCCTGGGTGAAATGGTCAACTGTGCAATGTTACATGATAACGTGCTAGCATTTTACAGGCATAGAAATTCCTTGTTACTGATGGCTGAGGCATCCCATTTTGTTTACGTTCTTAATTTTCAAACGCGTAAAGAGAAGCTGACTCCTTCACAGTCAAGTGTAAACAAAAAACAGGTAAGCTAATGTTGCTAACATACTATGAACTTTCCTCTGCAACGTTTTGATGTTTGCTGTTCCTCCGGAGCACTTTGTCGCCAAAGCGCTAACCTTAATAAACTTGTATGCTAACTATTGCTGACAAAAACAAAACACATTCAAACACTCGAGGAATCGTCAGCAAGCAACTACCGCCCCACCCCGCCATAGGATGGTTTTAGCGTAGCATGCTAAGCTACTTGGGCTAACTCCAGTGACGTTACAGGAAGTACTATGTTTCCTTGATGGTGCCATGACCATTCATATTCATTTGACTTTTATGATTGAAGACACGATTAATTGACAACCGCACATTTGACGCCCATTCCTGTGCTGTCCTCTAGTGGAGAATCGGAGTATAGCAGCCTCAGTCTGTGACATCACGATGGCCCATCCCACTTACACACACACACACACACACACACACACACACACACACACACACACGGAAGTGACTACCTGATGTATCTGTATTCACAATATTAATAATAATAACAATAATAATATTGGTGGGCATGATGACAGGTCCAGTTGGTGTGCGGGTGTCTTTGGGTTACGGATGTTTGCATGCTCACGTGTGTCAATGGAGACCGCTTCTTATTTCCTGTGGAGGGACTTCCGAGATCAACATTCATAACCGCCACTAGAATTCCCAGCAGCGCCGCAGCTACCATTCGAGCCGCCACCGGCCTGGCTCTCTCCCATGCTGCAGAGCGAGACGTAGACGATGGGCACCAGGCCCCGAGCGGCGCCGACAGAACAGAGCAGCCAGTCGGGATCGGCCTTGCTCAGCACACGCAGGATGTCGCCCTTGTTGAAGCTGAGCTGTCCGGCCTCCGTGGCGATGTGGTGGCACAGCGCTCGCACTTCGCTGAGGGAGGAAAAGAACAACTTGAGCCCTCGTTCGTGCCACTTCTTTCCAAGGTCACCGTGTAAACGCTGCCAACGGTTGACCACAAGGAAGTGTTGTGTTTTGGATTTTAATATTGCACTTGACAAATTAAAAAAAAGCTGAAACTAAAACCAATACTAATGGGAAAACTAAACAAAAATGAAGTATTTCCCCCGGTCCCCAAAAATCGCTCTTTATAAATGAATTAAAAACGGGAATGTCCCATCTTCTCTGGGTACTGTGTGAAAGGCAAAGATAACTGACAGTTTTCTAAAAGGGACAGTCATGGAACTGGGGAGGTTGGCCCTGACCCGCATATTTGCCAGGTCCAGAGGGGTGAGAAAAGATGATTTAAAAATGACACCGACTCAGGAGCGGATGGAATTAGGAGAAGGTTTTAGGCCTCGGTCTCTGATGCAATTTGATTTTGGGGGTGGGCAGCAAGTCGGGAGTTTTGGATTTTGAAGATGTTCATACCATGTCGAGACTTTCGTCTCGCTGGGTTGGGTGTCGTTGGGCGAGACTGCCCCAGTTGGGTCGTTGGCAGCCGCAGACTCTACCTTTTGCCCACCTCCGGCACCGACGGTCTGGGCCATGAGGCCCAAAACTGATGAGTCAAGGCCAAGCCAGCCCGACGGCAGCCTGGAAAATACAAAGACTTTTCTTTTTGTTGGAGTGAAAGTCTGCCTCTGCCAAGGCTTCATCATCAGAGGAGAGCAATTAGCTTCGCCGGCGTATTTGGGTTCATTTTGAAGGTACCTGCTCTTGTGGGCTTTAGCCCTGGCTTCACTGCCGTCCGTCTTGGTGGGAGAGCCAACAGCGGCTCCAAACAGCCGCCCCCAGCGCAGCCCCTGGTCCCGAGCGGCGCTCTCCAGTCGGACTTCGGTGGCCGGACTGCCGCCCGCTGTCGCCTCCTGGTTGAGGATGGACTCGGGCGGGCTACCCATCCAGGAGGGTCGCCCCCCGGATCCAGACTCGGCGCCCTCCACCACGCCCTCCCTGGCGGGCGGCGGGCGGCAGGGGCGGCGCTCCGCTGACGTCCTGCGCTTGTCCGTCCTGGCAAACTTGGAACCCTGTGCGGACTGGTCGATGTAGACTTGGGAGGACTGCATGAGCTGGTACCACCATCCGGCCTGGCGGTCCTGACGCTGCCGCCCCGCGTCCGTTGCCGCGGGGTCTTTCCCGACATGCGTTTCCTCACTTTCTTGCCCCACTCCCTTCATCCTCTGGTCACCTGTCCCTCTGTCCTCGGACCCGTTATCGCCCCCACTTTCCCTTCTGGAGGCTTCCGTCCTGGGCCACGTGCCGCCTTGCCTCAGCGCCGCCCTTTCCTTCCCGCTGACCATGTCGCCGACGGCGGCGCCCCAGCCCCGCATCAGCTGCAGGGTGGAGCGGGCGGTGGACTGTCCCGCCGAGGAGAGCAGCTCCTTACGTCGCCTCTGCTGCTCGAGCCCCGTGGCCAAGAGTCGGGGTTCGAACAGGAGGTCCAGGTCAAACGGGAGGAGCGAGAGGGGCTGCAGCAATAGAAGGAGCTCGCTGAACAGATGCTGACACGCACCCTGAGCCAGCGGGACCAGGCCCCATGCGTTGTAGTGGGCGCCGATGATGTCTGCAACGGCCGTTGGATTTTGGAATCAGACCGACATTATCGGGAACATACTCCGGGAGCAAAGAGGCGACTGCAGTGCATAACTGGGTCACATTCACAGCTAGCCACGGCTAACAATTAGCTTGTGTTTCCTTTCTTTGCCGTGGACACCGTTTTACGCTTTTCGCTCGTCCTTCTTTCGAGGCCAACTTACCTTCGTGTGTCAGGAGGTGGTTGACCCAAAACTCCAACGACTTGATGCTGGAAAAGAAGAGAGGAGAGATGAACGCCAAGCACAAAACGCGCGTTGACAAACAGGAAAAGGAGGAGGACCGACTTGAGAAGGCCGAAGATGAAGGCGTTGAGTCTCATGCTGTGGCTCGTCAGCTCCGAGAACTGGCTCACCTTCCTCAGCAGTTGGTGGAGGACGCGCGTAGACGGGCCTGACGGACAAAAACACACACACTCGGTTTACGGGTGTGCCAAGCAAAGGGGGGTGGAGGGGTGGGGGGTGTCATCCTTACCCAGCTGCGCGGAGGCCTCCACCAGGCTCCAGGGATGACAGCGGCGCTGCCCGATGATCAGGTCCAGCACGTAGGCCTTGAGGCCGTCCTGCAGCACCTCGTGCAGCGCCGGGCATAAGTACTTGAGGATCAGGTGACCCACGTTGGGACTCACCCAGCTGTTGCCGAGTTTCGCCTGGTCCCGTCGAAAAAAACAAAACTTGAGCACGGGCGGACAGACGTCAGCACGGAAGGAACGGCGCGGTGTGATCTTACTTTAACGTCAGGGTCTCGACTTGTGCCAAAGTGAGCCACGATCAGATCTACGGCCGTGTTGACCGCCTTCACCAAACCTGCCGAAAGACATCAACATAACAAATCAAAGTAAAAAAAAAAAAAAAAAGAACGACTTACAGAGAGCACTGCAAAGCATGCTGGGAAGTAGCGGGGCTTCACTCTCGTCGCTAGTAACCTATTCGGGACTATATAGTATTTGGTTTTTCCTCCATACCAATCCTGCGTGAAATCTCACCTCTCAACATCAAAATAAAAAATCAAAATAAAAAAAAAAAAAAAAAGTACGACTTACAGAGAGCACTGCAAAGCATGCTGGGAAGTAGCGGGGCTTCACTCTCGTCGCTAGTAACCTATTCGGGACTATATAGTATTTGGTTTTTCCTCCATACCAATCCTGCGTGAAATCTCACCTCTCTTGTGCGTCATATCGACGGAGATCTGCAACTGGGAGGCAGCGGAAGATGAGGAGAAGGACGAAGCAGTGGAGGCGTCCGGCGAAAGGCAAAACTCCTCCGGCGGCCTTTCGGTCAGAGAGAAGTAATCCGGCAGGAAGTCGCCGTAACTTTGCTGCGTCTGCTTGACTGAACACACACACAAAAAAAAAAAAAAAAAATTACACGCGCAAACAGGAAGCAGATGGTCACATGACGCTCCCCCGCACCATGATGGCGTCCCGTCGGCTGGCTACGGGGAGCGGAAGGGAAATTGAAGACGTTGCGTCGGGGAGGACGCCGCGAATCCGAGGAGGAGACGCTAGCCGGTCTCTCGCCGCCGAGAGGGTTCTGACGTCGGTATTCCCGCCACTTCAATGCCTGGGGGGAAAGGTGGTGTGCTGCGGGGGTGTTCAAGGAGGAAAAGGTGACCGGGGGAAGAGGAAGAAGAAGAAGAAGAAAAGACAAACGGTGAGAAGAAGGACGGACGAGATCACCCAAAAGGACAGAAGATGACAGAAAAGATGTTCCGAGTCCAAGGGAAGTTCTGAGGATGGCTTTAAGGTTTAGGTTCGAAAACAGGGTTTGGCTTCAGGTTATGGCCCGCAGGATGATATCGTCATCATCAACCTGAAATTTTCAAAGTAGGTTGGCATTCATGCAAAGATGTTCATGTGGCAAGAAGGCCAGAGAGAATCTCTCCTTGGTGGAGGTAAGAAAGCGAAGCGGCGTGAGAGCTCGTCGAAGTTACCATTCTGCATCCGGACAGCTTTGCTTCCATCCACGACGCTCCCGGCCTTGAGGCAGCCCAGGGGGCTGAGAGTGTCCCGGTGCACGGGCGGCAGGGTGGGGGGCGCCACTCCCCTCTTCGCAGCCAGGCCGGCGGGGGGAGGGGTGCGGGGCGGCGGCGGCGGCCCCGTGTGCGCCCCGCTGTGCGGGCGGCGGGAGAGCGCGGGAGGCGGAGGCGGCGTCGGGGTGCACGTGGAGCAGGTCCCGGAGCTGGCGGCTCCCTCCTGAAGGCGCGGCGGCGAGTAACTCCCGAGGGGCGACGGCCGGACGGGCCCGGGGGGAGCCGTGGATCTGGTTAGGCCCCCCCGATGCTGCTTGTTTTCAGCGGCGTCCTCGCCCTCGTCGTCGTCAGTGCCGCCGGAGCCGGAGCGGGGCTGCATGGCGGGCACGTAGTCGGTCGGCAGGGGGTGCAGGGGCTTGGGCTGGGGGGGCTTGGAGGCCAGCTGGTGGTGGAAGGTGAAGGGCTGGATGGGGAGGGAGGTCGGGCGCCGGTCTTTGCTGTAGCGCACCACAGCTGGATGGACGTCAGACCAGCTCGAGGGGCCGCCTGCATCAAAGGGAGCAGAAACGATTGGTTCGACTTGCTGACAAGAAAGCACCAGAGTGTGCGTTCAAGTGACGGGAGTGGGCGCGTTCGAGGCAGGAAAGTGGTGAGAAGTCCAAGGACGACAGTTCGACGTCAACCGATAAGATCATATTTAAAAAAAAAAAAAAAGATCCTCCAAGGAAAACAAAGAAGAAAGTGAAATGGTTGCCATTCGAAATCAGTAGCATGAAAGCAATGTCATCACTTGACAGTCAGGAGTGAACACGAGGACACACTCATTAGCTTAGCTTAGTTTCGCTCTGCCACATGACAATCCATAAGATGGGGGGGGGGGGCGTTAGACGTCATGAAACTGCTCAGACATCGAACACACATGCGCGGGCGGAAAAACCTACGGGCACAAAACACACAGACCTGAGGGTCCGACATCGGAAGAATTTCTTCTCTCGATACACACCAAGTGTGTATGCGTGCGCGTGTGAGACGCCTCATTGCATTGCGCAAGTTGTTTGTCAGTCGAAAGGCCGACCCGCGATCACTTGAGATGGGTGCAGCGCTATTGGCTGCCACACGGGGGCAACATTGAGATATCGCGGCAACGGTGGAAGAGAGAAAGAGAAGGAAAGGAGGGTGGAAGGGAAAAAAATGACAGGAAGGAGGGGAGGAGGAAAGGAGAGAAGTCAGGAAGGAGGAAGAAATAAAAGACGGAACTAAGAATGTCAGGAACAAAACCAGGAAGTGAGGATTGAAGGTATGAAGGAGGACCGAAGGGCAGGGAAACAGAAGGAAGGGTGGAAGACAAGAAGGACGGAGAGAAGATGGGAAAGAAAGGAAGGAGGGAGGGAAGCGGGGACGAAAGAATTATTCCAAGACGGCAGTGAGGAAAGAAGAGGAAAAGTGGCAGAAAGGAAGGAACTCTTTTAAGTGAGAAAGGAAGTCTGGAAGAAAGGCTGATTGGATGGGAAAGGAAGAAAGGAAGGAATTAAAAACAGTGGGAAGGAAGGACATCAGGAAGAATGTCAAGGAGGGAAGGAAGGAATTACGAAAAAATGGAATGAAGGAAAAAAGGCAATGAGGATGAACAAAAAGGGGGAAAGGACAGGTGGGAGGGAAGGACGACATGAAGGAAGAAAAAAAAAGCAGAAAGAAGAAAGGCAAGAAGAAAGTCAGAAGGAGGGAAGGATCAACGGTGAAGGGGAATGAAGAAGGGGGGGAAAGGAAAGATGGAAGGGAGAAGAGAAAAACGGGGAAAAAAAGGAAGGCAGAAATCACAGAGGACAAACCTTCAGCGTTGGTCTCACTGGTGGCAACTTGGGCGCAACAGGCCGCGGGGGGCGCCGCCGCCGCTGCCGCTGTTGCGCCCTCCCGGCAGGGCGAGAACTCGGTGGAGGAAAAGGGATCCGCCTTGAGGGACGGCGAGCCGCCGTGCCGCCGCTTGCTGCGGGCAATCTCGGCGAAGGAGGTGACGCGGGGCGGGGGCGGCGGCGCGGCCAGGGCGCCGCCCCCTTCGCTGAGGCGCACCGGGCAGCTCAGCATGCGCTCCAGAGAGCCCAGGCGCGGCCCCGGCGACTTGTCCAGGTTGCGGTCATAGCTGCGAGAGCGCGGCCTGCCGGTGGCGGCGGCGGCGGCCTCCGGGGCGCCCCGCTCAGCCAGCGGGGGCGACACGTTGACGTACACTTGGCCTTGGAGCAGGACGGGAGGAGCGTCTGGCTCGTCGAGCGCCTCCTCCTCTTCATCCTCATCCTCATCATCTTTCGTGCGGATGTTTCCAGGCGGCTGGAAGAAGAGTGTGAAATGCAATTAGGGCCGTTCCCTGTCCGCCTATCGGCATGTTGCACTCCGTCTATCTCTGCCACAACTGTGAACCCCCCTGAGGTATGTAGGTGCACATTAGGACCATCAAAGGCAAACGACACTCTGACTCATTTCGCATGATTTTGAATCACACGCGAATATTTGGCACAACAGACGTTGCCCAAATGTGGTGACCAAGCGTCACGGATGTAAAAATAAATACAAACATCCGTCTCGGAGAATTCACAGGCAGCATCATGTGACAGGAGACAAAGAAAAAGCAGAAGCCAATTCCTTCTCTCCTTGCGCCGACTCCTTTTAGTTGTCCAATTTGTAGAGAACAACGCGAATAACACAATATAAACAAAGTATAAGTCAGTAAGTAGAAAATAAAGATAACTAGCAGGATTTTATAAACTCACAGGCGGCCGAATAAAGTCGTGGAGGCAAATTATTATTCATCAAAAAAACAAACATATCTTGCCCACTCTATTAGCCAAGGATGTCAATGCAGGTTGAGGCAAATCAGACACCATGCCATTATTTTTAATTACTCTATCCGGCTACAAAATTATAAAGCGAAATTAAGTTAAAAAAAATAGAAAAATTATTCATAAAAAAATTTATAAATCTGAGTCAAAACCCTAAAAACAACAACAACAAAAAACCCGAACACAAAATCCGAAAAAAAAATCTGGATAAAAATTAATAATCAAAAATAAAGCAAACAAATGAAATACAAAGACAAATTAAAATATGCTTTAGTCCAACAAAATATATCTCTGTATACTTCGAAAATCAAAATCAAAATTGAAAATCAAAGTCCCCAATAATTTTTTTCATACCAATAAATGAAATTGTCCAAATAAAATCGACCACCCACCGTCATTGTCTTTTCATCCTCCTCTTCATCTTCCACTTCCTGGTTGTCCCTCTGCCGGAATAGGAAGTACTCACTGGGCCGCGTGGGGCTGGAGGGGCTCGCCCCGCTCTGCTCCTCGGAGCCGCTGTGGACCGACGACCCGGCGGGGCTGGGCGAGGACTGCGACGACAGGTCGCAGGTGACCAGCTTGTAGTAATTCTGAGTGGCCACCACCAGGCGGGCTTGACTCTGCAGGCAAGACACCGGCCCGCCCGCGGAGCCGCAGGGTGGCGGACAGTAGGAGTTGCAGTTGCCGTCCAGCTCCAGGGCGGCCCGGTGCTCGGCCGAGCAGGAGCAAGCGGAGAAGGCGGATTGCGGAGGCTCTCGGCCGAGCGGGAAGGTCTGCGGAGGCTCCGCTGGCGATGTGAGGAGGTCCAAGTAGAACGCGCCCCTCGTTGGGTCCTGCTGGTCAACTGGCGGGGGGCACTCGGCGGGGCTGTTCAGATTGCCCGGCTTCTCGGGGACGCCGTTGTTCATCTTGTTGTAAATGGTGCTGAAGTTGACCAGGACGCCGTCCGAACTGTTGCACGACGAGTCGCTGCTGTAGCCCTGCGGGCACTCGGGGAAGGCGTCGGGGAGGTCCCGGGGCGAGTCCCGGCGGAGGCTCCGGGTTAGCGCGCAGCAGGAGCAGTGCCGCGTCGATAAGCCGGAGGAGTAGGAGCCCGTCTTGCTGCTCCGACCGCACGGCATGGGATGATCTCCGTCCTCGTCGTCCTCCCAATCGTGCTCGCCGCAGTCCACCGACATGTTGGAGCCGCTGCTGCCGTGCCGCCGTCCCAGCTCCGGCGGGTCCGAGTCTCGGGTCGCGTCATTCCGATAGCATGACTCCGACGCGAAGCCGAGGTCGTGCAGGCGGAAGGGCGGGGCGACGCCGTCGGTCTGGCTGTGGAGGTGGAAGGAGGAGTCCTCGTGGTAGCCACTCAGGTTGTCGTCGTACTCGTCGTCCTCATACTCGTCGTCGTCGGTCTTGATCAGAAATGGGTTCCGACGTAGAGGGTGGCGGTTCCTGGTTTTGACTCGGGGTAACGTGTGAGCCGCGATCAGTTGCTCGTCGGAGATGCTGGAGGTGAAAGAGGAGTCGTCGCTCGCCGTGCTGCCGCCGCCGCCCTTCCTCTCGGGTCCCCTGCTGTGGGCGGAGGTCTGGATCAGGCTGCTGTAAAGCAGCGCCTCCCTCTGGAGGATGTCCCTCTCTGGGAGGGAGGTGGTGCGACTCAGGCACAAGTTCTCCGGGGGGCTAAATGGGTTGCTCCTCTTTAAGGAGCCCCCCCCAACACCGCAGAGCCCCTGCCGCCGTCCCGACACCTGGCAGTGCACCAGGGGGATGTGGTGCACAATCAAGGTCTCGCCGGACAGCTTCGGGTGTCCGTCCATGGCAGAGAAGGAGCGCGGTTGGGACTAAGCTGAGTGTGCGCTACGTTGCCGCTCGGGCTCACCGGCGGCACGCCGGATGGAGCTCCGGAACGTCGCCGGGGACTTGGAAGGAGATGTCGGGGAGGTTGAGGGCATGGTCAGAGTGATACACGAAATCAGAGACGGGGAGAGACATCTGGAGACACAAACCAAGATGATGCGTCACTAGTTTTACATTTTCATTTCGTACCGAACACCTAGTCTCAAGCATCAACTATTTGCACAGATCAACTAACTGTACTCATCAACTTACTCACACACGGCATGTCATCTAGTTGTGTTGAATGAGTAGTCACGTGTCAACAAGTTATGCGCCGGTCAGTTGCGCACATCAAGTAATTGCATTTGTCAGCTTCTCACTCTCCTCGATTAACCATGTCAACAATTGGCACAAATGAACTAGATGCGAATATCTACCTGTCTTACTGGTTTACTCTTGGCATCTATCAACTACTATTTCTTGTCAACCCTTAACTACCAACTAGTCACACAGGTCCTCTACTCACACAGGTCAACCAATCACATGCGTCAAATGGTTGCACGTGTCAACTAGTCACCTTCCTCAATTAGTTATGCAAACCAACTAGTTGCATGGGTCAACTAGTAAATGTGTTAATTATTCACATGCATGGAGTAGCATCTCGTCAAGTATTCACGTTGTCAATCAGCCACACGGGTCAAGTTGTCGCATGGGTCAACTCGTCGCCCGCGTCATTCAGTCAGAAGTGACACAATAGTCATGTAGGCTTGAGGGCAACTAGCTACTCTCGTCAACTAATTGGACGAGATAACTAGTTGCATAAATCTATCAATTTGCCAGTCCAGCTGCAAGTGCCAAATAGTTTAGATAAACTAAACTCAATCAAAAAGAAGAGAATCCAGCCTTCTCACCAGACAATTAGCTGTGTCTGATTAGTATGTTGGCAGGGTCTCTTTGGCGAGAGGACAATCTCTCTTACATCACTGCGGATGTACTTCCAGGAAAAGGAGCAGAGTGGGACGTGGGCCAAGTCCACCCCACCCACCGCCCACCACCCCAGACAGGGATTCCATGATTAGAAGTCCCAGTTGTCGTGCACCAAGGCAGCACTAAAAGCTGCTAAAAGACGCGAGGCTAACCGCCAAAAGACATAACATGCCAAGCTAATGTTGGCCATCACTGCGTTAACTCCACCTTGACTTGCACTTAGAAACACCCTGCAAGTCACGAGCTGCACTCCACCCTACTCGTCTTGTTGCCAACTAGTCTATTTATGAAGCAGTCTCTCAAGTCAACCCATCACAATCATCAAACCGTCACAACTGCCAATTAACCACTCTTAGCGTCGACTAGCAACAAGCCATTCACTGGTCTAAACATTTCCCAAATGCCTTGGGTTTTGTTCCCAAACCTGAATATGTGCATCAAGTAGATTAGCTTAACGTTGCTTACATAAGAGTGGAGTACCATCGTCACTAGCTGCCATGGGCTAGCACCCCAGGTTAACATGACCCTGTCTCGTGGACAATGAGGGCATCGGGGAGACACGCTGCAGCTGTAGGAAACTATTCATAGACATACAACGGGCCTTCGTGAGTGACATCAACACACACCCTGACACACACACACACACACACACGCACACAAAATTGAAAGTATGCACATCCGCCCAGCGCAGGCTGCAGTTATGTAACACAAGGAGAAATACTTCAAGAGGCGAGCAGCCACTAAAAGCATCTTGACACTGTCTGCAAGACAGACGCAGACCACTTGAAGAGATTCACAGATGACACGGCACCTAGTTGCACTTTTCAACTAGTCACACGTTACCAAGTTGTCATCGAGTGATTGGGCATGAGTCGCGCCCATCAATGTGGTTATAACCGGCAAAAACTAGTCGCACTACTCCACTGGTCACATTTGCTGAAAACTAGTCACACAAATGGAACTTGTTAGCAAGTCACACTTGACAACAAATAGTTGCACGTCTAAGTTGTCATGCTTGTCAATACATCAAGGTTTCACTTAACGATGAGTCACACTGGTAACGTTCTCATCAGCTATGCACACTCTTCAATTTGTCGGGCCGGTTACTGTCCTCAACTAGTCGCATTGGTCAGTCTTGGCAATTTAGTGCAATCATCAACTACAAAGCATACGGGCTACACACTAAATGGTCAAATCTTCAACTAGTTTCCCATGTACACTAGTCGCATTGGTCAACTAGTTGTCGTAGTCAAAGTTGAGTTTACATAACGTGTAAGTGACATAACTGCTGCTGCTCAAGAATCCAGGTACACACATCAGCAGGGATTAACCTACATCAACAATACATTCGACAATATTCCTGTACCACAAGGTACGTCCAAGTGGCACGTCCGTCTTGATTTCAAAATAAAAGAAAACAACGAAACTATCCAAACACTCGGAGCTCATTCGAAGCCTGTTAAATTGAAGACAATTTGATCTAGAACGAAATGGTACTTTCGTTAATCTAAATACAGTAATCGTTATTAGATGACTGGTAATATGCGTCAGAAACCTTACAGACTTTTATTTTCAAACATGACAGCGGAAGCACTATTTACTGGTTCAATGTAACTTCGCAGCTGTTTGTTTCTGTCATGTAGAGATCAATATGTGGTCAAATAGAGTCTTAGGCCCTCTGGTGGGTCATTAATCGAACACCGTAATCAAATATAAACCGATAACGGTGTGTTTACGTCTCATAAGCTGTTGACAACATAACGTAACAAATCACGTTCCTGGTAGTATTGGCACAAACGTTCCTTTGTTTCAATGCGATAAAAAAAGACCCAGAATATGTACGCCACCACAGAACCGAACTCTGGTCTCTTTTCAAACAGAAACCAAACCGACGTCTTCCACGACGACAAACGTTGTCGTATAAAACCAGACGAGAAGATGGAGGAATGTGGAGAAAAGGACCTGAGAGGGAGGCTGAGAAAGGCGTCGTCCGTGCGGTACGATTGAGTCGACAAGCCTGCCGGGCCGAACCGCCCCGAACGGTGCTTCGCTTCTATCTTTTTTACCCTCGACGATGTCGACATCAAGAAAAAATTGAAAAGACTCACCTTGTCACGGATGGTCGTCGGTGGAGCGGAGGAGTCACTTATCTGGGTGTACACGCGCGTGCATGTGCGGCTGCCCGCCGGACGACGTCGACAGAGATGCTTCTTGTCGACTTGGTGGACAAAACACATTGCGCATGCGCCAGGATGGGACCGGTTTATCTAACCCGCATCATGACATTCACTTGTGGCCTTAAAATAGATTGTTTTTATTGTCATTATGCCTAATAATAATAACAACCTGGCGTGAGAGGCGTTACTTAAAACATACAAGTTTCAATGTAAAAACGACGGTTTCCAGAATGTTCCGGTGTGATGTGTTCGCCCATGTCGTCATTTATCTCTGACGTCACGGGTGGGTCTATTTCAGACATACCGACAAAATGAAAAAGTAAAAAAAGCCGAAGCAAATTGCTGATAAGCGTGTGTTTAAAAATGCAATGAATGTCGGAAACACAGTTGTTCAAGCACTGTGAATGTCATTTCTCGTTATTCCCCACTAGATGGAGTTATACTACAATAAATGCAACGTAAACAAGAGGAGTGATTTAAATACACGTGGTGGCTCACTTAGAAGGCAGCGTAATCGCGCCATTGCCTTGGTCATTTTTATAATTTTTTTCTGAAAAAAAAGAAAAACGCACGCACACAAAAATCAACCAAGAAGCAGCCTCGGTTCAACCTTTGCAGATAATGTAATGTAACTCAATATAAAATGAACACGACACTTTTTTATCACACAACGTCTGGGTTAATAATCACAGATTAATACAATTTAAAAGTATGCAGCATAGGTAAGTATTATTTCCCATGGTGGCTATGTTTATAAACGCACCCCAGTTCACAGAAAACAATGCAAATGCCGAAACACATGAAAGTTTCAAATTCCGAGCTCTTCACGCCGTCGTTTGAATGCAACAGAAGAACCGCCCAGCTCGTCGGATTTGATCCTCCCTTTTAATCGTTTGCGCGTGTGCGCGCGCGTCAATCACAGTGTGACAGACAGCCAGTCATTCCCGCAACAGCCGAGAGCCGCTGTGACAAGAAGGCGGCAACAATGTCGACTTTTTTAGTCCCACTTTCAGTCCACGCTGAGTGGCGGGACTCGAACGTGTGTGGAGGCTGAGGATGTGCAACAAGTGACTGAAGGAGCAAGTGTGCGACTCCTCAAGACACCCAAAACAACCCGCTGCGATGTCGCTGCTGTGTGTCAGAGGTGAGCGTGTCCAGCCGGTTAAAGTCATCATTACAATTCAGGGCTAATCTGCTAGTTGTAAGGGTGAAGTTTAAAACTCCGAGTGTCCTCTAAGTGCTCCACCTGTTCCATTTGCCAGTCGTGTGGAGAGGTTGACCGGATTTTTAAAATCAAGTAAAAGTACTCGCACTTCAGCACTTGACGGCTGTGTAATAGACAGTACAAATGTGCCGAATGATTGGTCATTCTCAAACCGGTCGATATCGTTATGGTTTTGGCTACGTACTGCTTATGTTATACTCGTTTTCATTTTTGCCTGTGCTTATTAGCATAGTTGTGGGGTGAAAACTAAAATAAAGTAAAACTACTCACATTTTGCCTGAGAGATGCGTAATGGTCGGGTCTGTAGAAATGTAATGGCCGTTTGTTATGGTTGCGTACATGCTAGCCGTAAGCCACTTATTTTCGCTTTGGTGCTCGTCACCTTAGCGTCTGCTTGGTAAAAGTACATTGTGTATACAATTAATTGTATTGCTCATGGTGTTGTCCACCGAGTGCCTTACTATGTACAGGTAGAGTAGAAAAAAAGCTCAGGAAAAAGCGCTAGTGATGTGACGAGTTTCCGATTGGCGTTTTTTTTTCCACCACGCCCTGACAGACTCAACTCAACTGTATTTATAGAGCATAAAACAGGTTTGTGCTGCCAGCACACACACACACACACACACACACACACACACACACACACACACACACACACACACAAAGAAGTGTGTGCTCTCATTGACGCGTGGACACCATTCATTCACAATACCATATTTTAACAAACTGTTGCTAACATAATTAGCATGTAGGGGCTAACAACTAATGTGAGAAATAGTCAGAGATTCCCAGAAAGCCTAAAATGCTTAATGTAAGAAATCTGAACATGGTTTAATGTCAGAAAACTATGACCAATCGCCCTCAAAGTATATGTGCACATCTCTACCTATCAACCATGTCTGAAAATATCAAAACGATCGCACTAATATTTGAGATTTTATGGACATTAACATTTTCCTCTTCATAGGTGCCCACTCAAGCTTAATGTTGCTTATTGAGAAAAAAATATTGCGGCGTTTTGATTAAAGTGGGAATTGGTAGAGATGCGCATGTTGGTGGTTATTGGTCGTAGTTTTCTAACATGAAGGTACATTCAGTTTTTTTATACGCACATTAAGCGTTTTCCACTGTCCCAAGATATCATTTGTGAAAAATACAATGAAATCCACTTAAATGTGACCCCAGGTTATCATGTTGTTCAAATTGTCTCCAACACCAGGGTGAGCTGGCGGCGTTTTTTGTTGTTGTTGTCGTCACTTTGTCATCTCTGGACACGTGTTTGTCAGCTTTGTGTGATTGATGTCCAAGGCCGGATCGCGGCCCTGCCTGACTCGTCCGTTTCTAGGCTACTGAGACTGCAGCTGTGTCCGCTTTTGGATCAATAAAATATGTATGGTCCATCTTCATTATGAGTGTCCGATAGACACCGATATCACGCTTTAAACGTCTCAAATGTTTCCTTGTGGGGACAAAGAAACTCCATCTTGATAAACCGGAAAAACGGCATCTTCACACTTGGTCTCCCCTTCTTCTTCCGGCTTCTCAGGTATGGGGCACCTTGAGAACAAATCGAATTCAACTCAAAATGTTTGTATGGGGTACTTCAGTTCTCTTTAGATGTCATTGTTATCATCTACTACGTCAGGTGCTACCTCTTGGGCCAGTCTGAAACTGCAGCATTTCTCACAAAATAACCAAATGTTTATGGTTACAGCTACAGAACAATCGAAACAAAACAAACCAAAAAAAAAAAATCAAAAGAACAGGAAGTGGAAAGTGAGAATCAGAAGACCATCATAAAGTGGCACGCGACCACTAGGAAGCGACAGGTACGAACAGGAAATTACCCCCAGGAAGAACAGGAAGTGAGGTCGTAGGAGGATGAAATAAACAAGGAAGTAAGCTTCCTGCGTGGTGGGAGCGGGTCAGCGGGTAATCCCTTGGCCATCTGCTGCTGTTGTGTGCCTGTGCTATTTTGTGTGTGTGTGTGTGTGTGTGTGTGTGTGTGTGTGTGTGTGTGTGTGTGTGTGTGTGTGTGTGCGCGCATGTGCGTGCGCATGCCATAGTATACGACGTGTGCGTTGGAATGTAGAGCTCACGTGGGCCGGTCATCTCATGATAATTCCATTTCCTGATCATCAAAGTTGTCAGTGATGTCATTCCCGCACATCATGTTACTGACGACCACTAAGAGGTCTTGAAAGCGTTCATGACAGCAGGTTGCCAAAAGCTGATGATGCTAAAAATAAATTCCCGCCTGTCTGACCGTCTGCCATGACTCTTGGTTTTTTTTTTTTTTTTTTTTTTTTATGTGGATATTTTAATGGGGCAGTGACCCAACACAACCAGGAGGTGTGAAAAACGTTCCCACCCACCATGAAATGTTGTTTTTCCATGTTTTCCGAAGCCCAGTGTTTGCATGACTAGCGTGCGCGCATTGAAGAATACAACATCATAATTCTCTGACCATTTAATCCCTAGCATGACTCATCACATGATCAGATTATACAGTTATTCCCTCCCTCAGAGGGTCCGTGTTGACTTTTGCGAAGTGGTCTCGCAGCTCAGTGCAGTCTGCCCGCGAGCATGCCGGTTAGCTTCGCCGTTAGCCTCGGTGTGGCGCTTTAAGGCATTATCCCGTCAGGATTATCTGTTTGCAAACGCCGGCCCGCTGTCACACAATCGCAAGCACGTGCGCACTTGTAACCCGCCTCGACCGCTTCCTAATCGCAGCGTGGCCCAAAGCCACGCTAACCTTTGATTCCCACCAAGTGTCTGACTCAACTTTGACGGCTGTGGCCAGTCGACACGGAAGAGTCTACCTGCCTAACTATTTCCCTCCCAACGTATCAATTTACTAACCTACCTACTTATTTGCTTCCTTACGTCGTTACTTGGCCACTTGCAGTACCGACAGTAGCTATTGTAATTATCTTACACTTTCCACGGTGACATTTGGGTTTAGGAATAACTTTAAACCTGACATCAAAGACAGTTTTTGTTTTTTTTTTGAGGGGCGGAGTGTTGCTTGCTTGCTTGTCTTATTTTTTTCAGCATGTTCATCACTTTTCCACCATTATTGAATAAAACGAAACGGATTTGCATGGAAACCTCATTGAAAGGAGCACTTTCGCTTTAATTGCCAATTGACTTTTCAGGTTTGATGCCTTTAGTGAGAACACCACATGTTAAGCTTGATCTCACAATGATCATGTTTGATTGACAAAATGGGAGCAATAACTCAATTTTTTTTTTTTTTTTTGACAGTGAAGAAAGCCAAACTTCACGGGCCTCCAGGTGAGAGAGCTCTTTATGCTTGTTTCCTCTTTAATCTCTCTTTGCAGGAATAGAACCGTCATTTCGTATTGTTGCAGTTGTGACTTGTACAGTAGTACGAGCTGGCAAAGCTGTTAAGAATCAAATTAGCGTTAGCATTGGCTAACAATAACGTCACTAAAACCGCAGGCCTCAACCAACATTCAAAGTTGCAAATCACATTTTTTGCTCATGATGTCATCATGCAGGGACGTATCGACCACATGCTTGCAGATCCGTATAGCGCTCATCCAGATCCTGTGACTCAAGGCGCTTCGTTTCAAACTATTCCGGAAAAAAAAAAAAAAAAATTGTGGGAAAAATTGCAAGTTGTCCTTTCAAGACTTGGTCATTGAATGTGGTGTCCCCTCGCGGGAAACGTTTTGCAGTTGGGTCAGACAGGACGAGTACAAGAAGGAAAAAGAGGCGTCCCAGTCTGCTGTTCCACTTTAGCAAACTTAATAAGATTTTTTCTAATAAACGATATGTTCGGTCACCCAGGGGGGGCGGACGCTCAAATCCCAGAGGCGGAGATGGGATGTCCCTGGGGCTGATTGGCCTGGAAAATGTATCTAAAGAAGCCATATCCAAAAAGATGCAGAAAGACCGTCACTTTGGTTTTAATGAGCCATTTTTGGGTCATTTTGCCCATTTTGTATTGCAATAAAAGGCTCCAGTAAATATTGAAATTCATCTGAAGATTCTCCCTCCCCTTTGCCAATCTTCCATCACTGGTCATGGAGCATTTGCTACCCACTGAGCGTCGACTAAATGTCATCTCGGCGGGCTGCGCTGCACACGTCCATGTGTGACCGAAATATAACTTATTTATTTCATAAATGGTCGAAGCTTTATTATAACTGACGCCCGTTGCTCCCCCAGAGAGGCCCGCTGCAGCCTGCTGCTCATTGAAGGAAAGCGCCTATTAGTCAAATACACAAACCAGGAAAAAATGAACATGATGTGTCAAGATAATGAAACTCACTAAGTGAATGATGGATGATTCGCCCGGCATGAACTCTTTCACCCGCCAGTCGCCAGCCTGCTGCATTTTATTCCTAATTTTATAAGAATCTAGTGCAATCACAGCACGACAGGGAAAATATCTCAGTAGAATTCCAGGCCAGCCTGGAGAGTACATTTTTATGCTTGCCCCTTGGCAAACCTGATTTATCATCATTAAAAAATGATAATAATAAAATAATGATTTCATGCTATCTTTTATCTTGACAGATAAGTTCAACGCCTACGTGACACTAAAGGTTCAGAATGTGAAGAGTACGACCATCGCGGTACGCGGCAACCAGCCGTGCTGGGAGCAAGACTTCATGTTGTGAGTGGGAAAACAGATGCTAAACGCTAACGGGAGCAGCTAACGTGCCGCTTCCCTTCATGATTTTGATCTTTGTCAAAACACATTCGGATAACTTCCTGTTAATGTTGACGAGGCCAGACGCTGGTGGTTGGTTGTGCTCTGAGGACTCCTGTGGCTACATGGCGCTAACATGCTAATTATCGCCGCTTCTCTCATTAGCGGCGGTAGGGCGCGACAGGGGTGGGTGGCGGTTGGCGGGGGCTGTTTTTGTGAGTGGCCTCCTGCAGATGACAGCTGTCAATCACACATGACAACGGCACAAAAAAGCTCAGGAAATGCGTGTGCGTGTATGTTTTGTGTGAGTGCGCGCACCCGCACACGAGCTGTGATGACTGACAACCAAAGTTAGACGATGTGAATGTTCTAAATACTGTATGTAAATGAAGAGGTCATAGCCTGGATGCTGCTTCTGTCCTGAAACCTCAAATTGTACTTTGGGCCACCAAATTGCACCAAAACGCAGTGCTTGAGCTAAACAGTCATCTTCTATCTGCGCTAGATAACTTGACCTTTTAGGACAAGTGTCGGCATTTGAAAGGTGACGCTAAATTGGAGTTGTTGATGTCTAGGAATTATGGCCTGCCTGAAAAATTGGTCGGTATTTTTAACAGTAACTTTTCGAGGTAGCACCGTATTAATTTTTGTGTTTGTTGTGTAGTGAGATCCGTCATCAGGATTCCCCCCTGGTGGCAGAATTGTGGAACAAGGGTTTGATTTGGGACACTTTGATAGGCACGGCGCTCCTACCGCTTGATGCCATTCACCAGTCCAACGAGGTAACACACACACACACACACACACACACACACACACAGAGGGCCTTTCAATGTCTTGCGTGTGTTCCAGGAGGGTCCTGGCGAGTGGACTTGTCTGGACTCAGAGGTTCTGATGAAGGCAGACGAGATCTTCGGCACCGCCAAGCCAACTCCGCACCAAGTGCTCCTGGACGCACGCTTCGAGATGCCTTTCGGTCAGTTGCCCTAACACAGGCGTCGGCAACCGGAAAAAGACATTTCAACCGTCAAAATAAATGACAGGATGACCTGCAAAAACGTTTTAGCATCTAAAGTGAGGATAAATTAGGATTTAAAGTAGGGTTATAAATCAGAGTTAGGCTTTTAAACCTGGTTTAAGGTTTGAAAGTAGAATTTGAATCCTGGGTTTGGGTTTTGATTTAGTCTTCCAAGTCTGGATTTGGGTTTAAAATTATGGTTTCACACCAAAGTTGGGGTTTCAAATTCAGGTTTAAAGTAAGTGTTAGAGTTGCAAAATGAGGATTTTGATCTTGGGAAAGGGTTTCACACCAAGAGATTAGAATTTTAAAGTAGGAATTTAAGACATCGTTGGGGTGGGGGGGGTTTAAATATTTTTGTTTGTTTTATACCGTATTTTGTCATGGAATTTATTTATTTATTTATTTATTTTATGGTTGTGTTGTTTCGCAGACATGCCAGAGGACGAAGCTCAATATTGGACCCGCAAACTAGATCGCATTAACAACATGAACATGGACGAGCAGGACGTGAGTTCGCTTCTTTTTCCTTTGCTGCATTCTGCTGACACCTACAGGCCAACACTGCTCATGACATGTCATGAATATGAAATGTGCCTCCTTTTTTTTTTTTTGCCTCAGTATCCGCCGCCTGACAACCCCATCGACAGGGGACGGATGGCGTCCGCACCCTCGCCGTGCTGTGAGTTGCAAACTTCCATCTTCTTTAATTCGTAATAATTCATCTGCACTCAGTGGCCACTTCATTAGGTACTCCGCTGCCTGAGCTCCAGTGCAGTTCCTTCTTGTGTTGAGTGTCAATTTATTTATCAGTGAGCGTCTGCATTGTTTCCATGTTTATGTTGGTGCCTGATGATTCTTTTTTTTTTTTTTTTTTTTCTCAAGTATGATATCACTGTTTTGCTTCTCACCTTCTTTTTACAAGTGTACAAAAAAGTTAAGCACAGTTAACGATGGTCAAACTTTTATGACTACTTTCAAAGTGAGTCTCGCCAGCGTTAGGGTTTAACATTACGGTTTGAAGCCTGGTTCGGTTTTCAAATTTGGGTTTTAAATTTGTTGTAGTGTGTTGCATCAGGGTTAGGGTTTGAAGTTAGTGTTTCAAAACAGGGTTGTGGATTAAAACTAGGGCTTCACGCTCTAGTCTCATGGTTTCCAATATGGGTTAGGCTTTCAGAAGTGTTACAGTTTTAAATGATGGTTTCAAGTTATGGTTTGAAACGAGGGCTTGAAACCAGAGTTGGGGGCTTCAAAGGACAGTTACAAGGCAGGTTCATTTTGAGTTTCAAACATGGGTAAAACAGTCTTCAAATAAGTATGTCTTTTCCGGGTTTGGGTTTCAAATTTGAGTCGTAACTGTCACATTCACGTCAAACGGAATGTCTCCATCGAATGAATGCACAGAATAAACGTCCTGTGTCCCTTCTTCTCTTGCTCCTCCTTTTGGAGGGAGTGTTGCAAAAAAGCCTCACTGTCAACATCATATCTGCTCAGTCATCATCTTCATCTTCATCAGTGGTCTTTATTTTGCGGAGTGACTTTGCTTGTTGTTCTTGTGGTTTTCCTGCTTGCTGGCCCCCAGGCAACTGGACTTATTTTGGATGGACTGACCAGCAAAGTACGTACCTACATTTTAAAATCGGCTTTCAAGTCCAGGTTCGTGTTCTCAACAAGGGGCAGGATTGCAAGCTAACTTGACGCTTTCAAATGAGCCTCTCAAGACAGTGAATGATTTCAAACAAGCGGTACATTTTTTAAGTCTTGGTTAGGGTTTCAAACGAAGCTTTCCAATCTGGATTAGGGTTTCAAATTAGGGCTTCAAGATTTGTAAAGATTGAGTTTTCAAGTATGAGTCTCAAACTAGGTTTTGAAGCCAAGGTTAGGGTTTCAAATAAAGGTTTGAAATTGGGGTTTCAAGCTTTAATTTGGGTGTTTAATGGCTTTCAAATGTGGTTTTCTGGCTTTAAACAAGGATTTGGGTTTTCATAT
Organism: Hippocampus comes; assembly: GCF_001891065.2. Lineage (NCBI taxonomy): Eukaryota > Metazoa > Chordata > Actinopteri > Syngnathiformes > Syngnathidae > Hippocampus > Hippocampus comes. The sequence continues at coordinate 754,791 of NW_017805852.1, forward strand.
GGTACAATGCAAGTTTTGGAGTTGCAATACACATGTTCACCAGCAGAGAGAAGCATTTCTCTAAATACACTTTTCATCCACGTTTCTCAGTAGTCTGCAACCTCACGAGATACTTGTTCAGCTGGCTTAGTAGTTCATGCAAATTTGATCAGAAAAGAAAAAAAACGATATTTTTTTAAATGAAGAAAGCAACTCGGCGAACGTGCCCTTTTCCCAACGGTGTTGTGTAGCTTGTTGTTGTCTTTAACACAGCTTTCGACGACCACGACAGCGCGATGGATGACCATGACAGTGAAGCGGGCGTCCGAGCACTGCCTCCGCGCTACCACAATGCCTCGCAGACCAACTCGTCGGCCCACCAGTACCCTATCCCGGGCCGGGTCCAGCGCCAGCAGGTCTTGCGGGACTCGGATTCTGTGCACAGCTTTGAGATGGACTACCCAAACCTTCGGGGTTCCAGGTAAACAAACACGAAGTACTGTGACTTTTTTTCTTTGTCTTCCTTTGCTGCTTTCTTCTTTTCTGTCTTCCATGTTAAACATTTTCTTTTCTTTGCGTCGTCTTTCATTGCTGTCACACTTTTTCTTTCCCTTTGCATTCCCGCCCAGGCGGTCAAGCAGCAGGCGCAGTGTAAGAATAGTCCCGGTGGACTCAGGCATGGGCGTAGAGGACTGGGAGGGCCAGTATAAAGTGCCCGACACAGGAGTCCTGGATGACTATTTGGACCAGGAGCAGAAGATGTGGGAGGACGAGGATGAGAGCATCATCTATCGCCTCACAGATACACCAGCAGCGCATGAGTCCAGAGGCAGCAGATTCTACCAGACAGTGGAGTGCAATACGCTCTCGCCCGAAGACAGCGAGGTGCACCGCCGACCACCAAGTTTCGACACTGGAGACGTCCGCTTGGTTTACCGGGAAGCCGGCAGCTTTGAAGACGAGTTGTCACCTCCCGAGATCGACATCATCCCGTCCATCAAACGTCACCACCAGCATGTGGACGGGGAAGGTCTGCTCTTTAAGACCAGGTTGTGGGCCAAGACTGCGTTGGAGGACAGCTACGCGGCGTTCCGTGAGGAGGAGGCATCCCGAGAAGTGGCCAGGATCAGGAGTGAATTTGGATCTGTGGGTTCTGACGAAATGCAGTACTCCTTCGGATCAGATGAGGAACTTGAGGACCTGATGCTCAACGAGGCGGATGTCACATACGAATATGACTCGTACCAATATCCAAGCAGGTATGCGCCCCACCTTGGAGGGTTCACAATGGGACCAGACCCGAGCATGTTGCCCGAGGATGAGTCGTGTGAGGACTACATTGACCCGATGGATGAACTCAAATGCTTGGTTGACTCCGTTTCGCAGTACTTGGCCGTGAAAGAGGAGGAGCTCATCAGCTATGAATCACAGCAGAAACCGGTGAGGCGAAAACTTCCATCTCTGCCAGTTGTGCCACCCGAGGAAAGTAAAAGCAAGGACGTCAAAGCCGAGGATGTCGAAGCCGAGAACGTTGCGGGTGTTAAAGATGCCATGACGTCATTTTTCAATACAATTACAGGATCCAAAACCACAACTGAAGCAGAGGCTTCAGAGCTTCCCAAGGCTCCCGCTGCTGAAGGTGGTATTTTCAAATTGCTATCCATGATTCCAAAAAGTAGCCCCGAAGCCTCAGAAACCTCTGGGGCGTTGTCCGCAGACCCACTGTCCTCCAAGGTCTTCCCCCAGGCTGAGTCTGGCATCTCCAAGCTGCTTTCTTTCATCCCCAAAAGCGGCGGTACGTCCCCGCCTGTGGCCATCGTTCCCCCCGCTTCCCAGGAGCCCACCACCGAGAAGAAGTTTTCCCTGCAGTCTTTCATCCCTTTCCAATCATCAGAATCCTCTCAGCAAGCTGAAGCTAGCCAGACCTCCACAAGTACTGAGGCCCAAAGTATTAACCAGACCAGTTCTGGTTTAGAATCTGTGCTAGGGAGACTTAGTCCAATGAGGCTGTTTTCCAGCACACCACCATCAAGAGAACCATCACCTTCCAGAGAGTCTTCTCCTCAAGCATTAGAACAACAAAGTACATCAGCTGCCAGCAATGACCGTGCAACCCCAGTCCCAAGTCCTAACAATGGTTCAGAAGCACAACCAAGATCTAATTCTGGGAGTGGATCCGTTGAGCTCTTTCCAGACACAGGAAGTGGATCAGTAGAGCTTCTTCCAGAGACAGAATCATCTGGTGAGTTAGCGGATATTGTGCAAACAACTCCCATGTTACCAGGACCAAAACCTGAACCCGCCCCAGAAGAAACAGGCTTGTTCAGTCCTTTTAGGAAATCTCTCTCCAGTTTGATATCCACTCATCCTTCTGAAAGCTCCACAACAAACCCCAAACCAGCAGAGGAATCTTTTTTAAGCGGCAAACTCAAGATCCCGTTCTTCTCCGCAGAAGATCCTCCCATCACAAGCCAAGCAAAACCCGAAGGAGGGGTTCTCTCTGGGTTTCTTAAGTTTGCCACCGGGGAGGACACCAGTGTGCAGCCAAGAAGTCCATCCCCTAGTCCCACGAGAACTCCCTCACCGATCCGCGCGGCACTGCTTGAAAGCGCCCCAAAAGGAAACACTGAAACAGGCTGGTTTTCAAATCTGTTCAAAGTGACTCAAAGTGAACCGGCAAAGGAACCTGCAAAGTCTCCGGTGACTCCCAGTGTGACACTCACCAAACCTAGCGGCATAACGGAACCACACACTGAGCAATCAGAGGATTCTGCTAGCAGGATAGAAACATTGTTGGACAACAATCGCCAGAGTCAGACTGATCTCCAAACTAAGGATCATCTAGAATCACGACCAGAAACTCCACAGCCTCAAGGATTTTTGTCTGGATTGTTGAAACTCGGCCCTACGGAGGAGTCTAAACAGACAAGAGGAGGGGAAAGTCAGCCTCAACAGGGTGGACTCTTTTCAGGGATATTTTCCTCACCATCTCCACCTTCACCTCAGACACAGACCCCTGTGGCTCAACCATCGGCAGGACTCTTATCTGGATTCTTAAAATTTGCCTCTGATAACATGTCGGCCCCGACAAATCAGCCACCGGCAAGAGAGCCACAGAGCCAGTCTAGCCAAGTACTTGATCAAGGACAAGCTGCAGGTGCGCAACCCCCAATTGGTGGACTGTTGTCTGGGCTCTTAAAAAGACCCACAGATTCTTCTGTTACTCAGCCTAGTCAGGAAGTGAAAACAGATGTGGCAAATGAAATGACTAAAATGAATAAAAATGAAGAAAACTTTTCTCATGGGACACCTCAGTCACGGGGTTCATCAGGAGAAATCAAAATAGGTTCATTGGAAAGTTCTACCCCTGACAAGCTGGACCAGCAAATAGAAGTTGCCTCAGATCATCAACAAAAACCACCAGCAAAATCCACAGCGGCAACACTACAGCCACCGAAAGGAACCTCACCAACCCAGGCTGCACAGTCAGCAAATTTGTTGTCTGGGCTTTTTAAAAAGACTGTAGAACCTCCCTCTGCATCATCTCAAACACAGCCAGCAACCCCTCAACAAGGAAGCTTCCTCTCTGGCCTTTTTGGACTTGGGAGCCAAGACCCAGCCCCTGAAAATTCACAGAATCAGGAACAAAGTGGAACACTGGGACGGCAACCATCTCACCAACCGGGCCTCAGACCGAACTTACACAGGCAAAACCAAATCCCCCCACAGCACCCCCCAAGCAGTCCTGCGGGGATGCTCACTGGATTTTTGAACAAAATTGCAGATGTGGGAACTCTGCCGACTGCCGCTTCGTCGGGTAGTCAACAAACTCAGCAAAAAACACCAACAACTTGTCCTAAAACAACCCAGCAACCTTCTAATCAACAAGGTTTCTTGTCCGGACTCTTTTCATCAAGTCCTCCTACTCAAATTCAGCAGGATCAGCAACCACCTGTGAGTCCTTCCAACAGACAACCACTGCGAAGGCAAAGACAGATACCCCAACAATCTGCAGCCCCTGTGGCAGAGCCGCAACAAGGTGGTGTTTTGTCAGGGCTGTTCAGTAAATTTACCACCGAAAACACACCACAACAAACAACCCCGCAGGGGGTGCTTCAACCGGGCGCTAAATCAAACACTGCTGGATCTCAGCAAAATACAGGTCCAGCTGGTAGCCAGGGAGGATTCTTGTCTGGGCTGTTAAGTCAAACCGCGTCTCCGCAGCAGCAACCGTTGAGTAAAAATGTTCAACCTGCCGCACCAGAACAACCCAATCAAAGTGGAGGCTTCCTCTCAGGTTTTCTGAAGCTTGCATCTGGTGAGAATGCAGCTCAGGAACATCATGCACCCAAAACTGAGGGCAGTCAACCCAGCCAACCTACAACCAAATCTGAATCGAGTGGCATATTTTCTGGCCTGCTCAACAAAATTTCAGCTAATGTGGAGCAAACACCGCCTGCGTCTGACCAGGCAAACCATAAAACGATTCAGCAGCAGCAGCCACTGCGCGCGGGACAAGGGCGTCCTCAAATTCAGAGAACAAAACCAGTGGAAATGCATTCCGCACCTGATGTGGTGGGAGAGGACTCAAAAGATCAAAAGGGCTTCCTCCCAGGTCTGTTCAGTGCCACAGAGGAGTCCTCCTCAAAAACCTCCATCCTCATAAAGGGTGAATCAAAACCACCCAGTACGAGTAGCACATCCCCTGGTCTGTTGTCAAGCATTTTTAAAACCGCCCCCAGTGACAAGACTGTTTCTGCCCATGAAAGGGAACAAGAAAAAGGCCTTCTTAACCGTTTGTTGCCCAAGACTAAGGAGGATACACCTTTAAGCACAGCAGCAGTCACATCTTCTTCTGTTACCGTTGCAGTGGGTCCCGACCCCTCAGAAGAACTGCCGCCGCGGGTTCCCACGGTGACCCCCACCCAGCGTTACCTTGAGGAAATTCAGCGTCTCTTGTACGGGACAGCAGGAGAGTATGGCTACAAGGATCTTTTGTATAACTTCACAGAGCACGGCGTAATTCCACCTGAGCTCTACGAGCACCAGTGTCTCATTGAGGCGCTCCTGTGGCAGCAGCTCAATGACTATGCACTCGCCGAGGCTCTTGCCTCTCATGAAGGCTACCGGGAATGCCAAGCACCTTTGACAGCTGCAGGCAGAGCGCCCCAGTGTGACAGCCACCCATGGCTTAGTCCTCAAGAAATGGATATTAGTCAGTTTAATGTACCGTCACATCCATGGAAGGATCCTGTCGCCCAACTTTTTGAGAGCAGAAACCGCTTCCTGGAACCGGATGAAGACCTAGTTTTGTTCGACATGAGCTGCAGGGAAAAGATGCCGTGGACCAGCTGTGACCACTTGGACGAACTTGTCAGGAAGCGCCAACCCTGGATTACACAGGGTGGGGGTCTAAATCTGTCTAGTGAAAAGTCAAAAAACAGACTAAACCGATGTCAGTCCCTCACAGAGTTCAACTATGTAGCGGAGAAGGCAGCAACATTAAAAGATGTGACAGTCGCCGACTTTAGTTTGAAGTCAGCTACAGACTTTTTAAAACAACTGGCCACCAAAAAAGGTCCGGTGGATCTAACTCGTGGCGCCATGGATCTAAGCACATCAACCGTGAGCTCGGTGCTCAGAGATGACGAAATGCTTTTTGAGGACTCAGAATGGTACCAACAGTGGCTGTCACTACTGGAACAAGGGCTCTGGTGGCCAGCAGAAGCTGAGGACTGCGGATATTACGTGTACACCAATGGAGACTTCATTTTTTCTCTTTTAACCGACAGAGCTGGTCGACACCTTTATGCTTGCGCTGCGCCAGACGACCTACAGACACTCAGTAACATTACAGAAAACATTGCAGACATTCTGACCCAGAAAGAACAGGAAAAAGTAACCTTGTGTGGATTTAAAATCCCGCTCTGCACGGAAGAAAAAGCTCCTTGGTTTCCAGAGCAACTGAACACCAAATCGGGGCTCCCGGAAGCTCCGCAGGATCTCACCTCAGCCCTATGTAAAGGCGAGAAAATCATGAACATGAACTTGGAAAGTTTCTCTCAGATGTTTCAGGAGTCCCTGTGTTCACAATTAGAATCCCCCGTGGACTTCACGGTGTACAAACTCAAAAAGGTCACGGTGGGAGCGGCAGAAAACCTTGACAGCCACTGCAACCCTCCATTGGAAGCCGCCGATCTGACACTAAACTCTTTTAAAGCGGCTCATGGACAACCATACTGGTTGAATCAAGCTGTGAAAGATGTGCCTACATCCCCAGATCCACCTTCCCTGAGGTCCTTCCTGCCAACAACACCCAAGAAACATCACCAAATCCCTGAAATTAAGATTGGGCATGTGGATGATGTACCTGTGGACCAATCTCAACAAAAAAACAGATCTGTCATTTCAAGAGGAAACCTTTCCAAGTCAAATGCTGATCTGAATCAGTCTCATCCACTTCCGCCCTCCACCACTCCGTCACCATGCAAGCTCTCCTCAAATGTCACCAGGACCCTTCCCCAGACTTCACCAGCATCAAAGATACCTGAACCGATGCAAAGGAAACTCCCCCCTTCAGCAAATGTTAATTCGGTCCCTTCAGCTCCTTCGTCACCAATAGCTTCAGTTAGTTCGACCACCGTGTCTTCTTCTCTGAGACCTCGACTAGCAAGGCAGCACTCTCAGGCAGACAAACCCAGATTATCACCGCAATCAACAAAGACTGCGGTCGCTGGCCCTGGCAATGTCAGCAAAATCCCCTCCGCAGATGCTCCAGCTCCCATTCCGAAAGGTTCCTGCAAAGGAGCACCGCAGTTACACATTCTGAATCCCTGCGCAAATGCTGAATCCAAACTTTACAACAGAAACCATTACGTCGGCTCATCGACTGGTCCTCGGTCGGGTGAGAAAGTTTTGGACTTTTCCACCGCAAGCAAAAACAAAAAGCCTTCAACTGAAAAACATCTCCAAACGAAAGCATTGGAGCAAAAAATGGAGGTGGTTGACTTTTCCAAACACAAATTGAAACGATGCAAGGAATCAGAGGAAGATTTGGTCTTGACTGACAAGGTGGCTGTCAATCTTACCAAACAGAAGGAGGAGGAGGAAAAAGAGGTGGAGTGGCATTTTGCAGAAACTGCAACTATTTCAGGACCCCCGCAGACCTCCTCCGCACCCGCTGATTTACGTTGTACACGTGGAGGGCGATCATCCAGTCATCAGATGCATGACCAAAGTCTCTCTAAGTCCAAAAGTACCGCTATCACTGCGGATGCACATAATTACATTACATCATCTCCCAGGAAAGAGTCAAATCAAGTAGACTGTGTCACCCTGGTAGCAAAGCCGAACTCAATACAGTCCGTAGCAGCTTCTCCTAAGATGAGTCCGATTCCGATGCAAGTCTACGTTGAAGAACAGCAACCAAATTATGTTTTAAATGCGCATTTGCAACCACACGTATCCTTAATTAGCGACTGGTCATCACAGCAGTCTTGTGTCGACAACAGAACAACCTTTACATCCACTAACCACCCATCTCGTGAAAACCAGGAGATTACCACACCGTCAAACTTGTTTAAAGCTGTACTAGATATGTCTGCAAAGACCACAGCCCAGCCAAAGTTGCAAAGTAAAGAGACAAATCAAGTGGGATGTTTCACACAGACTGGATCCATACCATCTGCCTCATCTTTTCAAATGAGCCCCATTCCAAAGCAAGTCCACATTGGGGAACAGCAACAAAATTACGCTTTTAAGGTTCAGAGGCAACCATGTGGAACCTTAGTTGCAGATTGTTTGGCTCATCAGACTCACATTGACAGCAGAAGAGCATCTTTTACATCCGCTTCAAGTCAGTCTCTTGAAAACCAACCCACTGTGCCAGCAAACTCTGTCAAAGCCGTACAAGACATGTCTGCGAATATAGGAAAACTCCCACCAAAAGGACACAAAAGTCTATCAAAACACTCTGAGCAGATCACTGAAGCACTTGCACTGACAAAGAGAAAACCTGTCAGTCCGGAACGAAAACACCCAAGTGCAACTCATCAGGACTCTCTTGACCTATCATATAGAGAAGTACCAGAGGTCTTGGAAGATCCTCTCGCTATTGATTCTCATGAAAACCATCAAAAACAATCGATGAGAAGAGAGGATATTCAAAGAGCCCGCGACAGGGTCCTCATACAGCCGTGGCGTTCTTTCGACCAATCCCCTGACCAAGCCTCAGCACCTGCCAATTCTATCAAGGCTGTGCTTGACATGTCTTCGAAACCAACAGGCTCGAAAACGTTGGTACCCGACATGAGAATGGATGACTTTCTGACTAAAGGAATTCCCTTAACCAAAGGAAATCTCATCAACCGCCAAAGGGCACGAAACAATTCTCTTGGCGTTGCACTTATAAAAGACCTTCCCTCTCAAGAATCCTTTGAGTGGATTCAGTGTCTGGAATGGCAGAGCACAGTTTCCCTCCCACCCCAGTTAAAGTATTCAGATGCCGTATCATTAGCTGTGCCCCACACATCCGCTTCCGTCATTACCACCCGGGGAGGTCCATTGGACATGTCACCCAAGCCACCCGAGAACACAACAATAAAGGCCACGGAGTCTTCATTTGGGCTTCATGAAGCCGTTTCACTCATTAATAAGCCAAGTGCACGGGCAATGGCCAGGAAAGACTCTGTTGGCGTCCCACTCGTAGTGGAAGTAGAATCTACGTACCATAAGACACCTTCAGCCGAATCTCAACAAAGAAGGGTCTCTCTGACTGGACTCAACGCAACAGAGACCCACGACAGGGAGATATCCAACTGCCATACCAATGAGCTTTTATCCTCCACATACAAGCAAGTGCAGCAAGCGAACAAACCAGTGGACTTCTCTGCAAAAGACAGTGTAAACACAACACATATTTCCAGTATTTACACCGAACAAGAAGATGGACTGCCCATAAATTTCATGAATGTCAATGCAAGGAAAGAATCTTCAGAAATAGAACAAACTGGTAGGCAAATCAAAAAGAAGCTACTGCAAGGTTTAGTGGACCTGACTGTGGCTCCTCAAAGTAAGACCACAAATAGTCAGAGTGTGAGCGATCTTTCTGCACTTGCTTTGTATCAAAGATGCCAATACAGGCAACAGGAGTACAGAACAGCCCATATCCCTCAACAAATCTTTAAACACTCACCCTATGATCACAATACTCAACCAGGTATGACTGACCTCTCAGGAACACAGCTTCACTTTGCACCAAAATCCAGTATTCAACCAAAGCTCGATGGCATGTATCAACAGGCCAGGACAGTTGAAAGATTTGAAGCCAAGAAACTTGACCAAATAGATCCAAACATAACCCAAATCAGTCTTGAAGGTTACCGGACACCTGTAGATTCAGTTACTCCACTACCAATGGTGACAATGTCACAAAGACAAGAACCAAGTGTTCCTGTGAAACCCCAAATTCTCAACAAACACCCGACTGTGGCTAGCTTGGAGGAAAGCCCCTCACAAAGAGTCACAGTAAGTCATCAAAAGCCATCAGTTCCCCAGAAACATGTTCCTGAAACTATCAAGACCTCTCAACCTTTGAATTGTCAATCGTCCCCTGTGTCAGTTGTTATTCAAGAATCTGGAAAACCAACACTCGATAGTTCATCGAACTCTGTGGATGCTCTAATTTTGGGGTCAATCACACCCCCCCAATTATCAAAACAGCCTGACTCGAGACGATATCCTTTCAGTGTGGACCAAATTCATACACCAAATGCACTTTCAACTTCTACCAGTTCTACTCAGCATGCATCAGAATTTACAGCACTTATCTCACAACCAACTGCCTCAAAACACGAGCCTTTAAAGCAAACAAGGGAACAAAGTTTTAGACCTAATCTCCAAACAGGCGAACAAGGTATAAGACCGGAACTACAAAGACAGGAAGCGATGCCTTCACCCCAGTCAAGATCCTCTTGTGTCAAGGGATTAGTTTCATTGTTTAATAGTCAAGGTTCCCAGTTTCATGTCAGTGGAAAACCAGAAGTGACACCCCACCCTACTATAACCGGCTCTACGCTCGTGGACCAGAAGTCTCAGATTACCACGCAGATTGTTTATGGTGGGCATGTTGCACGTTCTCCCGATGCGAGCCTCTCGTCGGTAGTTAGTAGTTTATCGTCTGAGCCTGCAACACCGCGGAAAGACTCCCCTCCTCGACCATCACTCACTTCTGAATCCCATCGCAAAGTTAACATTTTCACACCCAATGGCTTGACCACGCAAGGATCCCTGACATCACTATCCACCGTCACAGTTCAGCTAGCCCAAAAAACACCAATATCAAGCTTGCCAAGATCAGAATCTTCATCATACGAACCAGGCAACACCACACCTTCCAAAGTCACCCTCAATAGAGACACTACATTGGAACCCTCGCTTAAATTGTCTGAGGAATCATCTGAAGCCATGCCAGAGGAACCCAACACAAAATCCCATCATCTAAGCACTGGATGTGACCAATTGCAGGATAAAATGAGCCTGCCCAGATCAATCTACATTGGCATTAATGCTCCAGACATGTCACCTGTTGATAAACTGATGGATCCAAACGAGCCAAGACAATATGTTCGACTTCCCCACATATTTGTCTCAGCTGCAAGTTCACCTGAAGAAGAGTCGACTGAAGACAATTCCAAAGAATCCAAAGAAGTCTACGCTGATGAAGGAACCACTGCAACTGCTGTAACCCCCTCAGAGCTTCGGAAGGATTCTGAACCTGCTGATGAAGATACGTTTTTGGATGATGGAGTTACAGATGTCATTAGCACAGAGAACACACCTTGCTTTTCCGAGAGTTTACTTCAGACGACAATAAATGATATGAATGCAGGTGATCAGAGCCAAGAAAAGGAACATTCCCTCACGGAAGCCTTCATTTCAGAAGCTGATCTCAAAGCAGAGAGCCATGCCGTTTATAAACCACCTGATGACAAACCAATCGCACAACCAGAACCAGATAAGCCACCAAGTAGCCTGACACCATCAGCCCACGACGCAGAAAAAAGTGCAGAATCTCCTGTTGAGGACAAAAGAACAATTTCAGAAATTGTATCACCTGACGACGAGTCTCTCAATAAACTGACTGAACAAACGTCGGAGATAAAACCCTCTAAAGTCATCCAACAACTTGATGACAAGACTGCAAACGATACCTCTTTTCCTGCTTCTGAATTCAGTTCTGTCAAAGAAGCTTCTAAGGAAGATGGTTCATCAGGCTTGCTTGATCAACTGCCCAATGAACAAGGAAAGGGTTTATGTTCCATGTCTGAGAGCTCTCCTGTAAGCCCAGAACAGACTGCTGGACTGTCAATACTTGGAGGCATTCTCCCTGGTTCAGCTAACAAAGATACAGCTGGTGCTGGTTTACTCTCAAAGTTTGGATCAAGTGACCCAGTGTCCCCCGAAACCACAGGACAATTACCCCAGTCAACTCTACAAGAGCAACAAGGAAAAGGTCTGCTCTCAATGTTTGGTGGGTCACATGTCGCATCTTCTCCTGAAACCAAAGGACCATCACCATCTTCAACCCCACAAAAAACACAAGGAAAAGATTTATCCTCAGTGTGTGGTGGGTCAAATGATCCAGCATCCCTTGAAATTAAAGAACCTTTACCTCAGTCAACCCCACATGAGCCACTAGGAAAAGGACTACTCTCAATGTTTGGTGTGTCAAATGTCCCAGTGTCCACTGGAACAAAGGGACCGGCGCCTTCTTCAACTCCACAAGAACCACGAGGAAAAGGTTTACTGTCAATGTTTGGTGGGTCAAACATTCCAGCATCCCTTGGAACCAAAGGACCACCACCTGCTTCAACCCCACAAGAAACACAAGGGAAAACGTTACTTTCCATGTTTGGAGGGTCAAACATACCAGCGTCTCCTGGAACCAAATCACCATCTCCTTCTTCAGCCGTACAAGAATCACAAGGAAAAGCTTTGTTCTCAATGTTTGGTGCCTCCAATAGTAATCCACCAGCCGGGCCAAGAGGCCCAACTGCTGGAAGTGTGCCACCAAGAGGTCCTCCACCTAAAGAACCGCCAGGAAAAACCTTGTTTTCCATGTTTGGCGGACCTGTGCCCCAGCAGGGGCCAAGTCCAAGAGGTCCTCCTCCAGCTAGTGCTGGATCTTCTTTATTCGGCGGCATTCTACAAAGTTCCTTGAATAAAGAAAGCCCAGGAACGGGCCTGTTCTCCAAATTTGGAGGCCCCACTGCCCCCGTTCAGAGTGGTCCAAGAATGTCTGCAGCAGGACAAACGGCACCAACAGGACCCAGAGCTTCAGAGCCCCCTGGAAAAGGACTGTTCTCGATGTTTGGTGGCCAAAATCAGCAGAATCAGACATCTGAATCAGAGAGTACTTTCAAAGTTTCTTCTGTGTTCTCTCTCGGAGGTAGTTCTGATGGAAACAAAGCCAAAACTGGCTTTGGGATGTTTGGAATGTCTTTCGCGGAGGAGTCCAAAAAAGAGCCACAATCAATTGTTCTTGGGAAGGTGGTGAGTAGTACAAGTGAAGATCTAAAATTTCCAGAAAAAAAAGAGGCTATCCCGACAGAGCCTAGCCCAAGTGAAGACGTAAAACCCCAAGAAACGAAAGAGCCTCTCGCGATGGAGCCTAGCCCAAGTGATCATTTAATACCCACAGAAACGAAAAAGGGTCTTGAGGCGGAGCCAAGCCCAAATGAAGACGTAAAACCCCCCGAGACCACAGATAATGTGGACCCTATGCCTTCCCCTTCACACCCGGATGACATTTCAACTGAAAGGGAACGTGAAGAAAACCAGGACTACCCAAAACAAACTTTTGACAATACTGTTCCAGCAACAGAAGAACACAAAACTGATAAAATTCCACTGTGCACTGAAAATAACTCTGATCTAGGGTCAGATACACCAAAGCTGATTCTTCTTCGAGAAAGTGGCTCTATGCACGATAAAGAAGTTGGGGTTTTGGGCAAACAATCAGACCAAATGAGTAGAGATGGCAGCAAAGAAGTTGGTGACTCAGAGATGGGAACAGAAATCAAAAGCCCTTCACTATCAGACATGAAAGACGGTGTTCTCAAATCTGAAACTATGACTTGTGATGATGATGCTAGACCTGATATGTGTGGGGTGAAGCATTTGCAAACTGGTATTGAAGACATACCGATTTCTGAGCTAAAAAAAGAACATGAACCTGAAGGAACCCCAAATATTCTCAGTAAAAATGAAGAACCCCACATTGAGCAATCAAATGTGAAAGAACAAACAGTAGATGCGGAAAAACCAACCAGTGAATCACCTGACGTTCCTGGCAATGAGGGTGGTATCGAGGTGGAGGAAGCAACTGTAGTCAAAGCAGAGGAACCCACCACAGAACCAATGACTTTGCTCCCACCCTTTGAAATGTCAGCGACTGCAACAGAACCAATTCAGGCAGAATCTTCAGCACAACTACCATTTGTACCAGACCAACCCTCTGATAGTTCTCTGCCAGCGGTTTTGACAACAGCTGAGGATAAAAGTCCTGGAAGAAACCCCCCAGAAATCATGCCTTCAGACACGGTGCACATTAAGTCTCCACCGGTGGGTCCTGATTTGCCTCCACTGCAAACCATACCCAGACCTCTCTCAGGTAGACCACCTGTCCCACAAGGACAAAGAATAGGAGCATCAAGACTGGGAGGCCCGCCACAGATGGGGGCACCGAGAATGCCTGGGCCCAGACCACCGGGCCCTCAGAAACCCTCTGAGCCAACTTCGTTTTCGGGCTTCATGTCTATGTTCTCCAACAGACCTAGCACACCAAGTAAACAACCAACTGTTGGTGGATTCTTTTCAAGGTCACCCGGTTCTCTCTTCGAGTCATCTGCTCCTCGTCAAGAGCAAAAAACACAACCACCACCACAAAAAAGCTCATTTTTTGGCCTTCCAAGTAGCATTGCCCCTGAATCCCTTACAGGAGACATTCTCAGTATGTTCAAGGGTCCTGAAGCGACTAAATCTGAGGAACCACAGCCTACATCAGAGAAGACTGAAGAACTTGTGAAGATCACAGAGGACTCCATCCCTGAAAAGGGTTCAGTAGATGAAGCAGAACATGCAGATAAGAAAGATGGCAAGGAATGTCCTATCCCTGAACAAGACATGGAAGTATCCCCCAAAAATTTAGAGGATGAGGAACACTCTGAGGTCTCTGACAAAGCAATGTCACTTCCTCCTCCTGCAGCCCAAGACCCTGCATCTGACACCAAAACCACCTTTGAAATGCCAAACCTTTCTGCACCTAAATTTAGCCTTTTATCCGTTGCAACTGAGGGAACATCATCAATCGGATCCTTGTTCTCGACATCTCCAACTGTGAATGCGAAACATTCTCAGCCCCCTCAGACAGATGGGGGTCTCTTCTCTGGATTTAAAAGTCTCTCAGTGGGCATTTTCCAGGATGAGAAGCAACCAGGAAAGGAAGAACCATCATCGGTGTTTGGCGCAAAACTAGGTTCGATTTTCGGAACTTCGGATTCTCCCAAGTCTACTGTTGTTATCACTGCTCAACCGCAGCCCCAAAGCCCGAAACCCACTGACATAGTGGACAAGCTCTCCCAATGCTCGGGAGACACAGAGAGCGACACGGAAGGGCCTAGTGGGACTTCTAAAACCGAAAGCTGTGACAGCCTTGCGGAGTCACCGCAGACAGGATTCGCTTCTGAGTCAGTGTCCCTGGCAGAATGTTCTAATGAACCCCAGGTACGAGCAGTTCCATGTGAGGAAGATGGCGACGTTGCAACACTGCTGAACACCGAGCCTTCGAAGAACCTCCTGACGCATAAAACTGCTCCAAGGCTAGTGCTTTTCATCATGCTAATGCTAGCTTCCCTTTCCTTTTATTTTTCATTTTCTACCCTTCCTGACTTACTCCATCCTTTGGTTAGATGTCAGTGTTTTTTTTTTTTTTTTTTTACATCAACTTCACGGCCATGAACAAACTAGCATGTCACTAAGTAAAGACCGGGCCTCTGGCAAGACCAAAAATTCGTCACTAAAAGTTTTGAAGCAGTTAGCCTTTAAAGAAGGAACCGAACCAAAAGTTCTCTTATTATCGAAACGCAACGCGTGTTTGCTTCAAGCTGGGTTTTTTTGTCACTCTGAGTTGAAGTTTATTGGAAAACTGACACGAAAAAACAAAAGATAATGAAATATTGTTTACGTAAACACCAAAATGTTCAACCAAACCACGTAACTTGGTCCACTGAAAGTCCGCTAGCTTAACGTCAACATAATCTGAAATGATAGTATGCTCATTAAAAATCATCAAACAGGCAGCTACTTTAACACGCATGGAGTAGCAACACATACGACAGAGCGAACGACAGTACTCACAGGCATAAGGCCTGCATTAAAAACTTATAGGAGACGATCTCTTGAAATTCCATGATAGAGCGGAGAAATCGACGACATAGTGGGGTTCATTTTACACCGAAGACAGTTTAGGCTTTCATGAACAAACAAAGGTTTGATGCCAATTTCAAGGTTAACGTGCAAGTTTTGTTCATGGGGCTAGCTGGTCAAAGCCTTTGCAAATGAAGAGTGCAGATGGGAACCTCTGCCAGGGAAGCGCTCAGCATTTCGTGTCCAGCTACAACAGCTAGCGCTTATGTGAGAGCGTCACAGCTTTCTTGACAGAGACGAAGAGGCCGAGGATCTTTTTATTTGCGAGGTGTGTGTAATTCGCCCTACGTGTACATCGCTGCGCACAGTGACGGCCAATTTCTTCTATGAATCAATGCGGGCGGGATAGATTCACGACTGCGTGGCGGTGCAGACGGGAATAAAAGGAGGGGCGGGAGAGGCTGTTTGGAGCGCAGCCAAGACAAAGTAAATCACCGCCACTTTCCTCGTTAGCCGTCGGCGTCCCGGCCCAGCCTTGCAGACGTCTGCTGGCTTTCACCTCTAAAGCTTTACTCCCAACATTCACATGTTGTCAGCAAGTCTACCGTAGTCTGCATTGAGGATGTTTTGGAAATTCAGCCCTTGAAACCATTTTCAAATCGCAAAATGAAATTTGGGATCGATGTCGATCATGAGTAAACCTGCAACAAAGACTCAATAAGCCATGCCTGAAAAGACGCAGTAAGTCTGACATTGTGGTTTGAAGTGAACATTTTAGTTTAAATGGGTCATTTTTAGGGGTCTTTCAAAAACAAAGTTGTCCCACAGCTTGGGGGGGAGAAAAATTCCTGCCTCCAAGACAGTTTGACTGAACAAAATGAAGGGCTTTTGAAATGTCTGATCATTCAACAACCAGAAACAGTTTCATCAAGCAATGTGGAATTTGGTTGTCATGTCCATCAGCAGTAGACCCACAAAAAAGTCTCATTAAAGGAAACGGGCAGTCTGCTCGTTAGGGCAAATTTTGTCATTTCTCAGCTTGCATCAAAGAGGAAATAGATTTTTTTTTTTTTATCGGGCCTTTGAAGCCACTTTAATTTGGCAACCTGAAATTTGGTTGGCAGGCAAAAATGTGTCAAGAAGCTATGCCTGAAGAGACACAAGAAGTCTGACATTTTGGAAAAAAGCTGACTCCACCCCCCCCCCCCCCCCCCCCCCCCACCCCCCAAAAAAAATGCCAACTTCCAATAGAAGTTACCCATCCAACCAGCCTAGCTCCCTGTATTTGGCCCTTATTGATATTTCTTTGAATAGTATTTCTGTTCCGAAAAAACCTGAATATACCACGTTATTCAACATGACACTAAACAACCTGATCCCCGCTTTCCAATAGTGTGACTCAGAGCAGTCGCTTGGACTCTTTGGACGTCAGCCCGAGCAGCTCCCAGCTCAGCTCCGAACTCGAGTCGGGCCATCCGCCGGGGGGGTGCCTGCACCCCCCTCTCCAGGGCACCCAAGCGCCCACGTGGGAGCAGGACAAGGCGGAGAGTCTCGCACCGGACACCACTGAGTTGAGGGACACCTCCGTCCTGCCATCCAAACCCGTCTGGGACAGCGACGATAACAAGACCACGACCGACATCTGGTATGAGCTAGCGATGTGAAATGCTATTGCAATATTTGGTCAACCATAATACAACGATTACAGTCGAACCTCGTTACAACGTACCCCCGAGGGATGAATCTCTACATTCCAATGGCATTGCTACTGTACGTTGAGAGCTAACGATACCATATGTTGATATAAATCAAACAAAAGCAACGATGTGATAGTTGAAACTGTGGAGGAAAACTGCTATGAGATAAATGAGCGAGGTGATACTCTGGATCCAGCCAATTAATTTCTTTTTTTTTTTCTCTCGATCAGGGTGTCGCCAGACGATCCTCCTCAGTGTTCTCCTTCAAGGATCCGCTGGCTCAAATCATACTCCAGAGTCAGGGCCAATCTCCTCCTGGTAGGACGACTCACGCTATCCGTTATTTTCCCCCACAACCCGATTTCGCTTTCATCCCGACTTCACTGTGGCTCGGTTGATTTTCTGCCAGCGATTTGCACAAATTTGGTCTCGGGTTTAATGCCGATTGTTGCACTGCGAGTCTGTGGATCGTTTCAGATGTGAATACCGGTTGTTCTTCTGCAAGTTGGTGGGTCATTGCCGGCTTAAATGCCGATTGCTGCGCTGCCGATGTGCAAATAGTTCAAGGCTTTAATTCTTATTGCTATGCGGTGATGGATGGTTGCAAACTTTAATGCTAACTGTATTGCTGTACGTGCGCTGATAGTTCCAGGTTTTGAAGCAAATATTTCCAGGCTTTATTGCTGATTCTTATGCTGCAAATGTGTGGCGAGTTCCTGGCTTTAATGCTAATTGTTGTTCGGAAAGGGGATACGTCGCTCTTTGCTTTAATGCCGATTGCTATGCTGCAAGTGTGTGGAGAGTTCTTGACTTCAGTGTGGATTGCTGTGCTGAAAGTGTGAGGATAATTTTTGGCTTTAATGCTGTTGTTTCCTTGCTTTCATAATTTGTTTTGCTGCAACTGTGAGGATGCTAGTTCCAGGCTTTAATTCTGATTGCAGCGCTATACGTGTATGCTCTTCTTTCATTTTTCATGGCTTGTTGTTATGTCGGAAAATCAGAATTGAGTGGGGATATTTTTTTCCCCTCGGCATGATCGAAAATAGTCTTTTTTTTGTCTCCATGGTCAGTATCGGCATGGCAACCATATGACATTTCTGCGGCCCCTCGACTTGCTTATGGCAGGCAGCCTTTCTACATTTATTCTCTTCCTCGCTTCCTCACCTGCTGTCTTGTGCGCTCGAGTGTCACTTTCCATTCAATGAGTGCAAGATGGCCGTCATCAGTTATCACTGACCACAGGAGTGATCGGTTGAATCATGTGACAGGTGCGTAGTGGTCAACAACGTCTCGTGTTCTGTCATCGTACAGGATGAAATGAATGCGTGCAATTAAAAAAATGGATGCTCCTCCGCCAAGGAGTTTTCTGTCATGTTCTTTTTGCGTTTGACTTATCAGGATGGCACAAAATGACTACTAATTTCTGGAACAACTTTGAGAGAGGAGGAAGGTGGGAGGAGGTGCACGGTAGTGCAGTGCGAGGGAGGGCGCAAGGGTGGAGGGCTTCAAGGGACAAGCCATTACATTTTGGTGGGGATCCAAGTTTTTTTTTTTGTTTTGTTTTTTTTTTCCACTTTTGTTAACTTTTTTTTCCTTCTTGGCAGGCGTCCGCGGTGCACGGCTGAGTGCTCTTGTTCTAAATAAGTCGTTTTATTGCAAGGATGGATGGATTCCTTCTATCAGGAGGGCGGCGTGAAGCCTTCATAGAAGACTTCATATTGAATTCTTCGATGTTTGGAGGCTTTTATGCAACATGAATAACTGGCAAGACTATGTCAAGTCTTCATCCCACGCAGACATGTCCCAGCGTCTGACTTTTAGGACTTTATTTATTTGCGGTCCATTTCTCTTTTGTGTTACGTTGGTTTTCTTGAACAATTTCCAATTTCCAGGGAATTCCAGTTTCGTCTATGATGCATCTATTTGACACGCACTTGTGCCATGGAATTTTTTTTCCCCGTCTAGGGATTTTATGCATTATTTCAAGACATTTTCAGGAGAATGGAGGTGTCGAAGAGGCGCAGACCCGTGAAAAGCATATGTGAGGCTGGCACGAGTGGAAAACTAAAACCTACATGTGTAGGTTGATTTTATTTTTATTTTTTAATGTGAGAAAGCGGGAGGTAGAGGTGTGTGAGAATGAGTGAGGCAGAGGGTGAGAGCACCAGGTGGGGAAGGAGGGGGGGAGAGAGAGAGAGAGAGAGAGAGAGAGAGAGGAAGAATGGAAGGTGAGAGTATAGGGGAAGAGAGTAAGGAAAGAATGGACAGTGAAATGAGAGGAAGGGAATTTGGAGCGAGAAAGCAAGAGTAGGCTTCGGAAGAAAAGAGAGTGATAGAGGAAAGGAAAGGGAAAGGGGGAAGATGGAGAAGGGTAAAAGAGGCGGAGCGGGAAAGAGGGAGGGGGAGAGAGAGGGAAAGGAGGGTGACAGAAAGGGAGAGAGGAGGGAGAGATGAGATGAGATGAGTGAGGGAAGGAAGCAGGGATGGAGAGACAGAGAGCAAGCGAGAGAGAGAGAGAGAGAGAGAGAGAGAGAGAGAGAGAGTGCGAGAACTGAGCAACTCCATCAGTGATTAGAAGGAAGAGGAGGAGGAAGGACAATGAGGATGAGGATGAAGATGGGTCTCGCCATGATCCCGATTGGACATACAAACAGGTCGGAATGGATTTGAGTGGCAGCCCAACAGAAACATGCCACAAAATCCACTTTGGAGGATTTGTCCGGCAACTCTCGAGCCGATCTTCACGCTGCGGGTAAGTGCACGGCGACCTTTTATTCATGAAGGAGAGGAGACATTTGACGAACAAACGCAAGTTGCACATCCTTATGGGACCCCCCCGACGCGCCGTTGCATCCTCAAATGCCAAGCGCTTTCTATTTTTAACCAATCACGCTGCACTTTCACCCTCCTGCGAATCTCTCACTTAGCAGCAGAGTGAGACATCCTGACGGGATCTTTGTCTAGCCGCGGATTTGTCTCGCGGCTTGCATCGGATGGCCCGGCGGTTCGATTCCCAGCAGTCGGGAAGACGGGCAAGAAAGTCATGACATACAGAAAGTCAGCCCGGGGGGGGCGGGGCTTAGACCTCTGCCAAGGCTTTTGGCAGGCGCTAAAAGGGCGACAACTTGGGAGGCAGCCAATAAGAAAGCCGCAATAGGAAGTAATGCAAATAACCGAAACTTCCTGGCACTTTGGATTCTCTGTCTTGAGTTCATGGAACTAAATGGTTCCAGTCCAATATGTGTCGACTCAAAAGTTCCCGGACCGCTTAAAAGTCCTACCGCCCCAGCAAGGCCTTTTTTGGTCCCCGATGAACTTCTCTGGAACCAGACAATAATTCTTATGAGGGCCGACCAATTACAATTGATTTCTTTGGAGGCCGATTCATATAATCGGCAGAATAAAATTCCGATAACCGTTCAATTGGCAAGACACAAAGGTTTTTGGACCTCTACAAAATACTGAGCACAATCTTTTTGTTGTTGTTATTTTAAGCTCTGATTAACCACCCTGAAACAGAAAGTTCCTGGTTGTGACATCTACTCGTTGTGAATTCTACCAGTGAAGCAAAATTTAACTAGTAGCATTTTTTAAAAATAATAACAAACGTCACTCGTAGTACAAAAACTAGTAACACAGGGATGTCAACTAAGTTTTTCCTTAAGAGTAACATGTTCTACGAGTATGGTTAAGTGTGGTGAGAGGAAGCTAAAGCCGTTAGCGCCAGCAGGCTAACAGCTTGTCATTCACTTGAGTGGCGCCGAGAGGGAAGAGAAGGCTGATTGGATTACACTTCCCAGAATGCACTCTTGACGGACACGCCTTGAGTGCGCATGTGTCTCCGTGTCTGCGTGTGTGTGTGTGTGTGTGTGTGTGTGTGTGTGTGTGTGTGTGTGTGTGTGTGGTGATGCTAACTCAATTAGCTTGCGTGGGACAACCAGGCTAATGAAGGCGGCAGACATGACTCAGTCCCATATTCGTTGGTGTGTTGTTTTTTGTCCTCGTTGTGATGTTTGTGTGTGTGTGTGTGTGTGTGTGTGTGTGTGTGTGTGTGTGTGTGTGTGTGTCAAACCCACTGTAAAGGTTCCTGGAGCACTCAAAAGTTTCAAGTCCCAAGCAAGGATCTACTTCAACTCCCGTTAAACACTTTTTTGGGTTCCACCTCTGCCACGATTTGTGATCTTTCGCTAAATTCCTCTCAACTACTCCCTTATTTCTTGTCATCTCGGAGATGTAGCGGCTCCCCAATGGCGTGCAGTTGTCACCGAGGGCTGTTTTTATCTCAATCGAAGTTGAGCAGAGGAGTTTTCATATTGACGTCTGGCCTCGCTTCATTCACGCTCTTTTCTTTATTGCCTCCAACAGAAAAAAAAAAAAAAGTCTGATTGATGGCTAGCGGCCGCGCTGTCTTAAAGCTCCCCCATCGATCGTCTCGACGTGAAACGGTCGCATGAGCAAGGCCGCCGTTTAGTGACGATCGATAATGTCTTCGGAAGGAGGAAATCGTGGGTAGAGGCAAATCGGAGTGTCAGTTGCGATTCGTTTGAGTGTCAAAATGTTGCCCCCTCCGCGCCCCCACACAGCCGCAATTTTTGTACATGAAGAAACGGAAACGTGACGAGAGCGTGACAGGCTAACAGGCTGGTAATGCCGCCACATGTCAAAACGGAGCACTTTTGTTGTCACTCAAAGCTGCAAATCAAACGTCAATTGACCGATGGATTTCTAGGTCTGTAAGTGGGGGGGCGGGGGCGGGTCAAATGCACCTGAAGATCCTACTATTTGTTTTGCAATCTTGAAAGGGCCTGGCCCCACCTTCCCCCTCGGAGCTCGTCCGCCACCTGCGCCCCGGCCCCAAAAAAACAGTCATCACGTAGCTTCGCTTCACTGCTAATGCTAATGTCATCCATTGGGAAAGGAGCCAAAGTGAAGTGGCCGCTGAGTGCGCTTCCCAAAGTTAAGAGCGATTCCCAGAGAGACCAAAACGCCTTCGGTGCCAGACGCAGCAAATTGAAAAATGACCAAATGTGGAACATCAAAGGGGAGCGTCGAGATGAAAATGTATTTCAACAGGAATCAAAGTTAGCCTGAAGCTAACGCCAGTCAGCACATTAAGGCACTTTATGGATCTGCTTAACGATGTCAAAGTGCTTTGACGTGAAAAGCGCCGCTGAACCCTTGAAGCGAGAAAAGTGTGGCTGTCGCCACGGCGCATTAGGTAGAGTGCGTGAACTTTTTAAATGAAATGAGTTCTCTTGAAATAAAACCGTTGGTTGCATTTCTTATCAGCTTGGAAGCAGTTGCTTTCGCTTCTCTCTTGAAGGGGGCGCGTCAAGGATTTGCGTGTGTTGGAACAACCGCTGGTGTGATTTACCTTTGCCTTTTTTTTTTTTGACAGCGAAGGACTTCCACGACGCTGACGTCCAATCAATATGTCAGTCAATGAAGATAATAAAAGAGTATTGTGCGAGGACCGTAAGTCAACAGTCGCGTAAAAAAACGTGAAATATTCCCAATATTCCCTCCTTGGGTGTCATTGCCACGTTCGGGAGCTTTCAACAATTGTCATGAAACGGAATAAAATGCATTTGTTGTACCTGCTGGCCATTTAATTGAAGAAGAGTCGCCAGCTAGTCGATTGTAAATTTAAACTCGATGGTCATGTGTGTTCGTGCCTCTGTGAGCGAGCAAGCTACTTCCCGGTTTAGGGTACACTCAATGACATTTGACTGTTTGTTCACCACTAGGTCATTTCCTAATTTGTCATGGTAAAAAGGTTGGGAAAAACGCTAGAAAAGGGTGAACCACCAAAAACAAACAAACAAACAAAAAAAAACACGTGTTTGTCAGTCATTTTGTAAACCGGAGGTCTGCTTATTGCTTTGCAGAAAACAGCATCGGTCTTTACGAAATGATGATTTGTCACTGTACAGCATTTTTCGGTGATCTGGAATCGTTTTGGTTGACATTTTTGACGAACGTGACCAAATCCACGGCACGTTTTCCCATAATCATGACAGGAGAAGACCTTGTCTGCTGCATTACATGCGTCTGCGTATACTTGGCACAAATTCCTCAAATTTGAAAGGAGGGTCATCTGGATCATCATTCCTCAAATGTCTCAATCCTTCTTGTTTGTTGTGTTGAAGTCTTTACATGCAAAATTCAATCTTTTACATGGGGATATGAATATGAAAATGTTCACTAAATATTCCAACGTTTTGTCTTTTTTTTTTTTTTAGCCCAGTTGCATCATGCTGACATGTCGGAATATCGAGCATACCTCCTGCAGGTATAATTAGCAGAAAAATGGTCGCCGCCGTTTGACAATGTGCGGAACACCGTAAGGAACATGTTCTCCAGGAATCGCTCCGGTGGGCCACATGGAGCCAGCGCGCCCCCTAAGGGAGGCACCAAGACTAAGAAACGAGCCCCCAACCCTAAGGTAGCCCTGGTCATCCGGGGCAAAATCCACCGCTTGCTGCAAGGGTCCGTGGATCACCACGTGCCTGATCCTCAGCATTATGATGAGGACGAAGCTGATCAGGAAAAATGCGCCAAGGATCACAGACAGCTCTATCCAAAAACAGCACCGGGGGATGAAGCCAGCTCTTCGGCCGTCATGTCAAAAGGACACGCGGGACCATCAGGGCCACCGCGTGAGGGTGAAGTCGAGCTGACTCGGGAAGGGTGTTTGCGTATGCCCTGCACTCTGCAGCGCAAAAGCGGCAAATCCCACACCAATCGAAAGCGGATCTCCTTCGAGGGTTTGCTCCCGTTGTCTCCGGAGCTGCCGCCCACCACCGCCCTCCTCTCCGGATCCGCCGGACCGGACCAGAACGGCGTCTCGGTCGCTTCCCCCCGTGCTCGACCCAAGAGACCTTACTCTGCCGGGGACACCTTGGATTATGACTTCACGGCGCCTCTTCCAGGACCATCGGCGTCACGGGAGGACGAAGGCCGTCTGGGCGAGGAGGAGTCAAGTGCCATCATTGATCACATTCTCAAAGAGCTGAGGGGCATCAACAAGATCCAGGAGGAGATCTCAGACCTCAGGGATTACCTCACCTCGGTGAAGGGCTCTGTGGAGGAGGTGTCGTCCTGCGTGGATGCTGTTTTGCTGGAAATTGAGGGTATTCGCTCCAGTGGGAAAGGGGAGAGGGGTCAAGGGGCGCGGGGCGGTACCTGGTCGGGTGCGGCGCGCGCAGATGGGCCCTCCGCCGGTAGGAGACCGACTTGTGCGTACGGCAGTTTAGGGAGCGCAGCATCAAAGTCCAACCGTTTCCCCGACGACCGAGGGGAATTGCGACGACCGAGGGGGAAGGACTATTCGGTATCTCCAATTGCAGGAGCAGTGAATCATCAGGACCCCGTGGAACTTGAGGATACTTCGGACCTCAGCTCGGACATCCCAGAAGGTGCATTTGCCAGAAAGCTGAGCTTTGGACAAGACTGCTTGAGCACCACTTCCTTGTCTTCTCAAAGCTCGAAATCCGAGTCGGATTTGGAGAGACCTACCGATCAGGCCAAAGATCACTGGGCGACCGCCACACAACCGCAGGAGGCTGGTGGTGAGCGTCTTTGGGATAGGGGACCTTCCTACCTGCAGGATCATAAGTCAGAGGCTTCATATGGCGAAGTACTTGGTTGTGATCACGAATTCACCAGAATTTCCTCAGATCATGCCTTGTTTGGATCCCGGCAACATTACTCCAACTCGCCAGCCAGGAGATCCTCACGTCGGGAGGACTGGCAAACACGGAGATCAAAATCCCAGCCGGGATTTCAGACAAACTTCGGAGATTGCAACGCAGATTGTCCCCACCCTAAAAGTTCTGGTTACCATTCTTTTGATGGACATTACGGATACTCCAATGGGTTTGACTACGAACAATCAAACAATCAGGTTGAAAGCCATTATGGGACTTATTTGCCATATGAAGACTCGACAGCAGGGATGTGGATGTCGCAGGAGAAACCCTTTGTGCCAGAGACTGAAAAGAGACTGCCTGAACCTGGTCGGGAAGATCCCCATACGGGCTTCAACGTCAGGCGTATAAGTCGAGCGGTTTCCGACTTTAGTTCCGCTTTGCGTGGAGCGCTGCGCAAACTTGAGGTCCCCCCCGACCAGGATCTGGAAGATGCTACAGACTTTGACATATCCACACTTTCCGACATGCCTCCGAAATCTTTTAGCTGGGACCTTGTGAGCCAAAACATTCCCTTTGAAGAGGCTGAAGAATTTGCAGCCACCAGCCAGCATTACCCAAGTTTGGAGCTGGTGGCCTACCCCGAGTCCGTGTCCACCACCATACCAGATCATGCAGCCGTTCCTGAAGAGTGGCCTCGGGAGCAAAACAGCAAGAGTCAGCTGTCTCAAGGCACCACCACTGAATCCTTGTCGGTTGTGGAACTGGAGGAACAAGGAGAAAACGTGGACGTCAAGTCAGGCCTCCAAGCCGAGGAGCAAAACCTCGAGATGAGCCAGATGGACGAACGCAAGCTAAAATGCGTCAGGACTTTCCAGCAGATCCTACGGGAGAAGCGGGAGAGGAGGCGCAATCTGTCCAGTGTGTCCACCTCCTCTCGGGAGGGCTTTGAAGCAGGTAGTATAGACTCCGACTCATCTGCGACCCAAATGAGGAAAATTTAGCGCGTTGTGCTGAAATTTTTTGGAAAATGAAGCTCCCGTGACCTGTTTCACTTAGCAACAGGAAATTTGGTAGGCACGTCGATTGTGAGTCGACCCTCTAAGAAGTGTCAAGAAGTCATGCCTGAAAAGACCCAGGAAGCAGCCATCTCAGGGCGAATCGGAACAGTTCCAAGGTCTTTCAAAGTTGTACTTGGGCATGAGATTTCTTTCAAATGGAGCCCATGAAGCCAGTTTCATTTTGCAACATGAAATGTGGTAGGCTTGTCTCGTATGAGTACACCTACAAAAAAGCAATTCATTGTTCGATTGCGACCAAAATTTCCAAGTATGTACACGAGCCAAAGATTGAAACGATTGAAAATCCGAATATCAGTGTAGGGGGTGTTCTTGACCCAAATGAGCCCCGCTATGATGTCACAATTCCGCAAAATTAAGGAAGACTTGCTTACAGACACGTTTACACATTTTTGGTCAAATTCTTAACTTCTGGACTTGTTTTATTTATTTTTTAACATTTCAAAGCACCTTTGTGGAGTATGGCCATGAAACGCTTAGCGCTAATATCAATTTGACGCCGTCTTTCTTGTCGCCTTCGCTAAAGCCAAGATTTTATCCACCCCCCCCCCCCCCCCCCCCCCCCCCCCCCAGGTCATCCATCACCTGCCAATTGCCGGCCCTCTTCTCCAGCTGCGGCGGGCATTTGCTGAATTAGAACCGATGAATTATCTCTCCGAGAACAGGGAGATATCTTTTTTTTTTTTTAAATAGCCCGGTGGACGTGTTAATGAACGCTGATGATCTCGGTCAGCTGTTCGCGCTTCAGCTTAAGCACGTGTTTACACTTTGCTCTCTCTTGTGCTGTCTTTGCAGGTGGAAGTCAAGATGGAGCTCAGGTTTCTGACCGTGCGGTTTTTCTGCCTCCCGCCCGACATTACTAACATTACATCCCCTCAAGATCTTGTTCATGTGTAATTTGATGGAATGTTTCTTTGATAGCCGGTTGCATTCCAACTGTTGCATCATCTTGCCAGATTGATGGCAACATCAGCGTCGGTGTGTTGTGTCGAACCTGCTGAGCATGTGCTGTGGGGGCCCCGTTGAAAGTCCTCTCCGTTTCTTTGTCGTGATTATTTTGAACAGTTCATCCATCCATGTTCTGAATTCACCCAAAAGAAAATGGTTTTGATTCAAACCCCTGGAATTTTTGAACATTTTGACCAAAAAAGAAGAACCAATTCAGACCAAATTCGTTTAATTTAGCAGTATGAAACTCGGGAGATATGTTTCTCTGGAGTAGAGCCACAAAACTGTCTGAAGAAGCCATTCCTGAAGATTGTGGTTCAAAGTGAGCCTGTTGGCCACTTTCAGCGGTGCTTCAGAGACAAACTCTTCCTAGAGAGAATGTTTGATCATCTAAATCCCATGGTCAGCTTCGGTGAGAAACATGAAATTTGGTTGGCACGTTTATCGTGAGGTGGCCCAGTGCTTGACTGGTTACCACGTCCGCCTCACAGTGCAGAAGTGCAAGGTTCGATTCTGGCCTTCCTGTGTGGAGTTTGCATGTTCTCCCCGTGCCTGCGTGGGTTTTTATCCGGGTACTCGGGTTTCCTCCCATATTCCAAAATATGCTTGGCGGCTTAATGGAACACTCGAAACTGTCCCTAGGATGGTTGTTCGTCGGTGTGTGCCCTGCGATTGGCTGGCAACCAGTTCAGGGTGTCCCCGCCTACAGCCTGGGAGAGGCTCCGGCACGCCCTTGTGATGAGGAAGCGTATTGGAAAATGGATGGATGGATATTTATCATCAGTAGACCTGCAAAAAAGGCTTGAAATCGTCTATTATGACAGGAATTGAAAACGTTGCCATTTTTTTTTTTTGTCAGCAGTCCTAAAAATACGAACTCTTCTTGCATTTTTATTTGAAGCGGCCATATTTGGGCTGATTTTGGCCATTTCCTGTGGTCATTTAGAGGCAAAGTTCCTTTAAGATTTTGTTCTATTGCTCCCAAATGGAAGTTAAAAAATCGAATCGATAGAGAGATGCCACTGAATTGCAGAAATTTTGTGTGTTCGTCATTTTGTGCAGCAACGCTAGATGACTTGCCATAAAACCGAAAAAATGGTCCTTTTCTTTGTCGCAACCTGTTGGAGTGACGCTTCCGTAGCATGCTGAGCTGAAAGCCAACCGAGCCGCCTCGATCCCGACTCGCTTCCATGTGCATGCTCCTTGTGGCGTCCGTAACCCCCCCCCCCCCGAAAGGGGCCCGGGCCCCCCATCTGAAAGGTGCCCGTGCCTCCCATCTGCCTTGAAATCTGTGACGTTGGTTTGATTTTGTGTTTCAGAGCCAAGATGGCGACCCCGGCAGGCAGCCGTGGGCCAAGCCAGGGTCAGTGAACGCCTCGTAGTTTCCGCTTGGGAATATCGAACAATATAACCCGTTTTTATATCGAGCTGTGCATTTGTATTTTGGTGTGTAGGGAAAACACACTGTTTGGCATTGATAGCACGCCGGCCCTCCAAAAGCGGAGGCCCATTCCCCTCGTTAGTGAAGTGGTGAGTTCAAATCAAATCTTTTTATTTTTGGTTGTTTTTCTTTCAAAAATAGCTTTAAAAACACAAAAGCATCATAATTTCTCATTTAAATACACATCAATTCATCAATAATCCCACAAAATGCCACACTTACCTTATTTCTGTGCTGGGAGCGACTTGGAAGAGAGGCTATTTTGAAAAATCTGCATAAAATACAATAAAAACATGAAAGGCAATTTTTTTTTTTTAGTGACTTGCTCATGTGTAACCTTTGATTGTCTTCCTCCTCCTCCTCCTCCTCCTCCTCCTCTTCTTGCTTCCAGGCTATGGTGAGTAAAGCACGCAAACAGAAGTTGTGTTTTGAATGATGTGGGATGAGCTCGCACATTTTTTTTTTTTTTTTTTTTTGCCTCCTTTTGATTTCTGACATATTCAGCGTGGAGACGCCCACACCTTTGCTCTCCCGGGCTGTGCTTCTTGCAAACAAAATGAAATCACAAAGTCATTACAGGGAGTCCTTGCTCTTATCTTGAAGGAGATTTCCCCACTGTTGACTCACGGAAAGAGCTGCTTTTCAGTCGTTTACGCAAAATCATGTTATCACCGCTGCGGCTCGGCCTGGCATTTTGGCCATTTTCCAAGTTTTGCTATCCTTTGTGAGATGCCGAAAAAAATTGCTTCGCACCTTCAATGAATGGCCTATTTTGTAATTGTTTTCAT
Source organism: Hippocampus comes (assembly GCF_001891065.2). Lineage (NCBI taxonomy): Eukaryota > Metazoa > Chordata > Actinopteri > Syngnathiformes > Syngnathidae > Hippocampus > Hippocampus comes. The sequence continues at coordinate 783,798 of NW_017805852.1, forward strand.
ATATTGGACGCACTGGATTATAAGGCGCAATCTACAATGCATCCACTAGATGGAGCTACGCTCCTTCCGTTCATGACCGCCTCCGAAAAACGTAAATGATTACTTCAATGAAACTACGAAAATTGAAAAAAATGCATCAAAACAGAAAATTAAGCGAGGAAATCACAAAATAAATTCTATAGCGCCCCTACAGAATTTATTTCGGCATTTCCTTGAGCGTAGCTCCAACAGAACGATCATCCGAAAAACGTAAATGATTACTTCAATGAAACTACGAAAATTGAAAAAAATGCATCAAAACAGAAAATTAAGCGAGGAAATCACAAAATAAATTCTATAGCGCCCCTACAGAATTTATTTCGGCATTTCCTTGAGCGTAGCTCCAACAGAACGATCAGATGTCAGTAAAATGTACGAGACTGGACTGTCTCAGAAGTGTTTTGTTATTTATTCCTTTGTTGTGTACTGTATTCACAACAGTAGTGCGGAAACTACGGTACGAGAGGAAGCGATGCTTTTTAATTAGCGTCAGCACCACGGTGCCCCGATTTTCTTCGATGAAAAAGAAAAGCAAAAGGAAGGCGGGGGGAAACAAGCCCCAGACTTTGTTCCTTGATTGATTATGTTGCAAGAGGGGCACAGCGTGAGTTTAGAAAAAAATTCGGCAAACAAATCCATGAATAAAAGACACAACAAAGAGCGATTTGAATACTTGCACATGTGGAAGTGGTGTCGGCGTGTATTGGGGGGTTGGACTTTTACAGCCCAGATACACTAAGCGGGCGGTCGATGAAGGTGATAATTAGTGACTAGTCGACATCACACATTGTACCGTAGTAAAGTCGCCCAGTCAACTAGTGTGTCCAACCCCGAATGTTCAACCGTTGGCCGTTGTTTGAGAACAGAAGAACCTCATCATCCCGACTTTTCTTTCCAGACCATGATCCAGTCCAGGAAGTCGGGCCTGTGCCACACGTTGGCGACGCTGACCTCCCTCAATGACCAAGAGCTCGTGAGTCAAGTTGCCCGGTTGTGTCGGGGTGTCGTACAAAACACGAGTGCCGCAAAAGATCTGCCGTCTCTTTGGATTGTTGACGCAACGGATGCAAATGAACATCCCTGCCGATGAGTTCCGCCGCGTCCGCGTTTCACCGGCACCCGTTGCGGTGTTTCCCAACAGAAGTGCCACGTGTACAAGAAAACGCTTCAGGCTCTCATCTACCCCATCTCCTGCACCACGCCGCACAACTTTGAGGTGTGGACCGCCACCACGCCCACCTACTGCTACGAGTGCGAAGGGTTGCTGTGGGGCCTCGCCCGGCAGGGCATGCGCTGCGCCGAGTGTGGCGTCAAAGTCCATGAGAAGTGCCAGGAGCTGCTCAACGCCGACTGCCTGCAGCGTGAGTGGAAAGAGCTTCTGTCGCCGGAATCCGATCTGAGGGTTCACATGGACCCTTTCCCGCCGTCTTCCTCAGGAGCCGCCGAGAAGAGCTCCAAGACGGGAGCGGAGGACCGCACGCAGCACATCATCATGGCCATGAAGGACAGGATGAAGATACGCGAGAGGAACAAGCCGGAGATCTTTGAGGAGATCCGCCGAGTGTTCAACATGTCCAGGACGCTCCACGGCCAGCACATGAAGAACATCAAGCAGAACATCCTCGACGGGACCTCCAAGTGGTCGGCCAAGATCACCATCAACGGTACGTTCTTGTCCTCCATCACTGCGCCGCATGGCCGATGGGTGTCACTGTACTCCACACAAAAAGTTGGGAATGCAGTTTGGGGCTTTTGGGAGAAATTTTAGGATGGATTGCAGAATGCCTGACCTAACAGCCAGCTTGTAGACCAGGGCCTCGGGCTTGTGTGGCCACTTTAGAGTGCCCCGTTGTTGGCCATGAGTGCTGGGACATCACGAAGAGAAACGTTTTCACTATGTACCTTTTTCCATGTCTGACTTAACAGTCAGCTTGTGGACCAGCGCTTCAGATTAGTGCAGGGCGACCAAAGGGAGCCCTGATTTAACAAAAAAAAAAAAAAAAAAAAACTCAGTG
>NW_017805852.1:786378-807252 GCF_001891065.2 Hippocampus comes
GGGGAGTCTTACGTATGGTTGCATGGCTGCACACGGGCCATAATCACCCTCTCTCCGTTTCAGTGAGTTCACGCGAAATAAGCAGAGGTCTTTGGCGGGACGCTCCGATCCGCCTCTCGCTGTGCCCTTACCCTTTTTTTTTCTTTTTTTTTGCCACCTTCCCCCATCACGGCCATATGTGCGTCCAGCCCCAGCTGACTCACCTTTATTTAGTCCTCCTGGAGTTTTGGCAGAGTGACATTATTTGTTTAGCTCATCCCAAAGTTGAAAGCCGACACGATTCGTCTGAAATCTGATGAAACGTGACCGTCCAGGAAAGATTTAGATGAAGCAACGCAATTAAACTGTCACGCCGCAAAGCAAGATGAATGGAACTTTAACTGCCGATGACCCACTTAATCGCAGATGTTTTGTCTTCCCACATTTGGTGGAACTTTTTTTTTTTTTTTTTTTTGCCTCCTTTTGATTTCTGACATATTCAGCGTGGAGACGCCCACACCTTTGCTCTCCCGGGCTGTGCTTCTTGCAAACAAAATGAAATCACAAAGTCATTACAGGGAGTCCTTGCTCTTATCTTGAAGGAGATTTCCCCACTGTTGACTCACGGAAAGAGCTGCTTTTCAGTCGTTTACGCAAAATCATGTTATCACCGCTGCGGCTCGGCCTGGCATTTTGGCCATTTTCCAAGTTTTGCTATCCTTTGTGAGATGCCGAAAAAAATTGCTTCGCACCTTCAATGAATGGCCTATTTTGTAATTGTTTTCATATATTGGACGCACTGGATTATAAGGCGCAATCTACAATGCATCCACTAGATGGAGCTACGCTCCTTCCGTTCATGACCGCCTCCGAAAAACGTAAATGATTACTTCAATGAAACTACGAAAATTGAAAAAAATGCATCAAAACAGAAAATTAAGCGAGGAAATCACAAAATAAATTCTATAGCGCCCCTACAGAATTTATTTCGGCATTTCCTTGAGCGTAGCTCCAACAGAACGATCAGATGTCAGTAAAATGTACGAGACTGGACTGTCTCAGAAGTGTTTTGTTATTTATTCCTTTGTTGTGTACTGTATTCACAACAGTAGTGCGGAAACTACGGTACGAGAGGAAGCGATGCTTTTTAATTAGCGTCAGCACCACGGTGCCCCGATTTTCTTCGATGAAAAAGAAAAGCAAAAGGAAGGCGGGGGGAAACAAGCCCCAGACTTTGTTCCTTGATTGATTATGTTGCAAGAGGGGCACAGCGTGAGTTTAGAAAAAAATTCGGCAAACAAATCCATGAATAAAAGACACAACAAAGAGCGATTTGAATACTTGCACATGTGGAAGTGGTGTCGGCGTGTATTGGGGGGTTGGACTTTTACAGCCCAGATACACTAAGCGGGCGGTCGATGAAGGTGATAATTAGTGACTAGTCGACATCACACATTGTACCGTAGTAAAGTCGCCCAGTCAACTAGTGTGTCCAACCCCGAATGTTCAACCGTTGGCCGTTGTTTGAGAACAGAAGAACCTCATCATCCCGACTTTTCTTTCCAGACCATGATCCAGTCCAGGAAGGCTGGCCTGTGCCACACGTTGGCGACGCGGACCTCCCTCAATGACCAAGAGCTCGTGAGTCAAGTTGCCCGGTTGTGTCGGGGTGTCGTACAAAACACGAGTGCCGCAAAAGATCTGCCGTCTCTTTGGATTGTTGACGCAACGGATGCAAATGAACATCCCTGCCGATGAGTTCCGCCGCGTCCGCGTTTCACCGGCACCCGTTGCGGTGTTTCCCAACAGAAGTGCCACGTGTACAAGAAAACGCTTCAGGCTCTCATCTACCCCATCTCCTGCACCACGCCGCACAACTTTGAGGTGTGGACCGCCACCACGCCCACCTACTGCTACGAGTGCGAAGGGTTGCTGTGGGGCCTCGCCCGGCAGGGCATGCGCTGCGCCGAGTGTGGCGTCAAAGTCCATGAGAAGTGCCAGGAGCTGCTCAACGCCGACTGCCTGCAGCGTGAGTGGAAAGAGCTTCTGTCGCCGGAATCCGATCTGAGGGTTCACATGGACCCTTTCCCGCCGTCTTCCTCAGGAGCCGCCGAGAAGAGCTCCAAGACGGGAGCGGAGGACCGCACGCAGCACATCATCATGGCCATGAAGGACAGGATGAAGATACGCGAGAGGAACAAGCCGGAGATCTTTGAGGAGATCCGCCGAGTGTTCAACATGTCCAGGACGCTCCACGGCCAGCACATGAAGAACATCAAGCAGAACATCCTCGACGGGACCTCCAAGTGGTCGGCCAAGATCACCATCAACGGTACGTTCTTGTCCTCCATCACTGCGCCGCATGGCCGATGGGTGTCACTGTACTCCACACAAAAAGTTGGGAATGCAGTTTGGGGCTTTTGGGAGAAATTTTAGGATGGATTGCAGAATGCCTGACCTAACAGCCAGCTTGTAGACCAGGGCCTCGGGCTTGTGTGGCCACTTTAGAGTGCCCCGTTGTTGGCCATGAGTGCTGGGACATCACGAAGAGAAACGTTTTCACTATGTACCTTTTTCCATGTCTGACTTAACAGTCAGCTTGTGGACCAGCGCTTCAGATTAGTGCAGGGCGACCAAAGGGAGCCCTGATTTAACAAAAAAAAAAAAAAAAAAAAACTCAGTGCAAATGATCGCTTGGCCATTGTAATTTGTGAGCACTGATGCACATCTCTGCACACATAACCGATCCAACTTTACCTCACCGCAAGCCCGCTGCCGCCGCCTCCCGCGCATCCAGGATGCCACTGTTACCACGGCAACCTGACACGTGGCAGCGTGCAGTGGCAGTGGTTGTTGCCGTGGCAACCGTCACACCTTGTCTCTGTGCTCCATCAAAGGCGGAAACATCATTCAGACTCTTGTGGGTTTTTTTTTTTTTTTTTTCCCCCCTCACGCTGAGATCTTCATCGATGCTTGATTGAAGTTGAAATAGTTGCACAAGGTTGCTCAGGAAGTAGTCGCATTCATTCTCTTTTGTTACGCATGAAGTTAGTCACGAGAGTGTGTGCGTGGTGCGTTGAATGCAATGTGTTGTTATGCAATTTGTTTTTCCACTGGTGCGTTAGTTGTGAGCGCGCAGGGTCTCCAGGCCAAGGACCGGACGGGTTCCAGTGACCCGTACGTCACCATCCAAGTGGGCAAGACCAAGAAGAGGACAAAAACCATCTATGGCAACTTGAACCCGGTCTGGGAGGAGAAGTTCAGCTTGTAAGTTCCCTGTTCTATTCCTCACCAGCGATTTATTGGTTTTATTTTTAACCCTCCGCCATCTTTTCCAGTCAGTGCCACAACTCGTCGGAGCGCGTGAAACTGCGCGTGTGGGACGAGGACGACGACATCAAGTCACGGGTGAAGCAGCGGCTCAAGAGGGAGTCGGACGACTTCCTGGGCCAGAGCATCATCGAGGTCCGCACGCTCAACGGCGAGATGGACGTCTGGTACCACTTGGGTACGGTTGCCGCGCCGTGGCAGGACATCATTGTCGACACGCTACACCGCCCGACAGAGTCCCGGGATGTTTTGTTTTTTTTTTGTTCTTTTTTTGCAGTCGATGCTAAAGTGATGATGGCCGACGTCAGTTAATCGATGACATCAGCGATATTTTGTCAAGTCGCTGCGCATGGTTTCGCCATCAAGCACGAGCTAGCTCACTCGCTTCCTCGTCGTTCTCGGCTCCGGCAATTTGAGCGACAAGAAATGTGGCAAATGTGGCACCCGTAGACCCACAAAAAAGGTCCCAAGAAGCCATGAAGATAAAGACACAGTTATTTTTGATTGATTGATTTTTTTTTTAATCGAGCCACCACAGGTAGTTTTCACTTTGTAACTTGAGCTTTTTTAGACATGTCCATCAAAACAGTCTCAAGAAACCATTCCCGAATCTGCCATTTTTGGTTTGAAGCAAACATTTTGGCTTCGCCGAAGCCTTCGTGGCCTCACAGACAGTCGGAACGTGCGAAGCCGACGCCAAATCCATGACAGGCATCTGCCTCCGGCCCCATTTTGTTGTGAACCTCCATCAAGTCCGTTTTTGCTTCTTCCCAACCAAACACATGAAAGGCACGGCTATCCTACACCTTATAAAATTCCGCTCTGAGTTTATCCTCTTTTCTGAGCTTTGTAAAGCATGGAGTTGTCCCGATAATAGGCTCTGAAACGCGTCGAAGTCGACATTTTTTTGAGGGTGGGGGTATGTTTGTTTATTGTTCTGTATTTTTTTGCGTTTGCAGAAAAGCGAACTGACAAATCGGCGGTGTCGGGCGCCATTCGCCTTCAGATCAGCGTGGAGATCGAAGGCGAGGAAAAGGTGGCCCCGTACCATGTGCAGTACACCTGTCTCCACGAGGTAAGGCGCTTGCTTGCTTGCTTGCTTACTTGCTCCCCCTCCGGTTGGGGTGCTCGGTGGAAAAGTACCAAAGGGGCCACTTGTGGTGCGGTCCGCTAGAACATTTTCCACTTGGTGACGGACGTGGAGGGCGGCGGCGCGGTCAAGTTCCCGGCGGCTCAGGGCGACGACGCCTGGAAGGTTTACTTTGACGAGGTGCAGCAGGAAGTGGCGGATGAGTTCGCCGTGAGATACGGCGTTGAGCCCATCTACCAGGCCATGACGTAAGGCTACCGTCAGTCATTCGCGTTACATTGACGAGGTTCTGAAAGGGAAATGACCAATACGGTGCCAATTCCAATCTTGCTGAAAATAGTGTCGGGTTGAAAGATCAAATTATTATTTTTTTGAACATACCCTAAGTGGCAGCAACACATGCACACAGAGTAGACAATACTCACAGGCATGTATTCTTTATCCACTGCGAAGACTTGTGACCACTTTGTAAGTCAAGGCACTGCTGTACTTGACAATCTACTTATTTTCCGTGTGTGTGTGTGTGTGTGTGTGTGTGTGTGTGTGTGTGCGTGTGTGTGCGTGTGTTCATTCAGCCACTTCTCGTGCCTGTCGTCCAAGTACATGCTGTCGGGCGTGCCGTCCGTGATGAGCACGCTGTTGGCCAACATCAACGCCTTCTACGCGCACCCCAGCGCCACCACCACCAACGTCGCCGCACCCGCCAGGTTCGCCGCCTCCAATTTCGGGGTGAGTGCCACGACCATCAAAACGCCGTAGGACACAAAATAGTGACTATTTTGAGTTTTTGCAAATGTCGAATGCAACATTCTTCTCAGTCACCAAGACTTGTTGAGCCGTGCCAAAAACAAATGCGGTGCAATGCGGTTAAAACAGGCGCAATTTCGCCAAGCCTGTCGAACTGTGACGAAGGACTCATGACATTTCGACAGACTTTGGGAAATTCAGCCCCTGAAGCCAGTTTCTCTTGACAAGATGTAATTTCGTAAATGCGTCAATTGGGAGGAGACCCATAAAAAATTCTCAAGAAGACATGCTCAAAAAACACTGGAAGTCAGTTATTTGGTTTTTCGGCTCAAGACTGATGGACCTTACTTATTTATTGATCGTGTGCGTGTGTGCACTCATGTTATGTGGTGCACGTAGGCACGCAAAGAGGAAATATTTCAAGAGTTTGGCAGATTAGCTGGTCGGTGTTGCCAGGTAATGTCGCCATCGCAATTGTTTGATCCTGACATGAAACGAAAGGGGAAAGCCTCTCCAGCTTGTCGCTAAGCAACCAGCTTGTCTTTGGCCGCCCTATCAAAAGTGATGCGATAGTTAACATTAATGTTGAAAAATACTGACTTCTAATTTATTTCTTGCAGATGAAGCGTTGGGGGGGGGGGGTTGTCCTTCTTACTAACGTTTTGGCATTTTTTTTTCCCCCCTTCCTAACAGAGGGATCGTTTTGTCAAGCTTTTGGATCAGCTGCACAATTCGCTGAGGATTGACCTCTCCGCCTACCGAGTGAGTACGCAGGCAACGGACTTAGGAAAAAGTAGATGCGCTATAAATTGTGCGATCAAAACCGATAAAAAAGACTTTTTAGGAAGGGTTGGCACTCATAATAAGCGAGAAACGTTGCTTTCAAAAATAATTTAAGAAATCGGATTCCAATAAATAATGAAAGAAGGTATGTCCTGTTTTAGTTTTTTCCTTTTTGTTCTGTTTCTCAAAGCCACGCCATTTTTTTCACATGTTCAAATAAGAAAACGAAACTTTGTCAAAGGGATTCCGTTGAAAGTCGGTGTGCGCGCGTGTCCTCAGAACAACTTTCCGGCCAGCTGCAAGGCGCGCCTTCAAGATCTCAAGTCCACGGTGGACCTCCTCACCAGCATCACCTTCTTCAGGATGAAGGTACAAACCCGACGGCACTCGCTGCACTCGTTTTCTTCAGGCCGATTCACTCATTTCCTCGACAGCGTTGCCTTGACTTACAACTCGAATTGATTCCCTCACCGAACTTTGCAACTCAAGTGACTTGTATATATCGCTGGGATTTTCCCCTTTGGAATGTATTGAAAATCCATCACGGTAGTGATCAACATCAAGAAATGCAGTCAGTTTATGTTAGCAGCAGGCCCCTCGAGAGTGTTTTCACTTTTATTCGCAGGTTAGACCGTTTGTCCCATTCGATCGATGACTTTTTCATCGGAACAATTTGAGTTTGAGAACCTCGCCGATGGGAATGATACAGTCATGTCCAATGCGGTCCAGGTCCTGGAGTTGCAGAGCCCGCCCCGGGCGTCTTCGGTGGTACGCGATTGCGTCAAGGCCTGCCTCAACTCCACCTATGAGTACATCTTCAACAACTGCCTGGAGCTCTTCGACCGCCAGTTCCAAACCGCCGCCCCCGCCGTCAGTAAACACCTTACCCCTGCGCACTGTTTATTTTGCGAGCATGTCAAATTACAGGCCTTTGAAAAGGAGAAGTCAGAGTCCGTCCATTGATTTTTCTTCTTGCAGCCTGAGCCAGAGAAGAAGAAGGGAAAGATGGAGGGTGAAGACGAGGAGGAAGAGGAAGAAGAAGAGGAGAAAGACGAGAAGAAAAAGGAGAGCCAGCCTCCAGAGGAGCAAGGCCCGAGCATCCAGAATCTTGACTTCTGGCCCAAACTCATCACACTGATCGTGTCCATCATCGAGGAGGACAAGAATTCCTACACGGCCATCATCAACCAGTCAGTCTTCCTTCTTCTTGCTTTTGAACTCTTGTTTTGATCAAGTCGCCCACCGTCGACATTTTAACTTGCATCATGTCAAACTTTGCAGGAGTGTCGAGACAATTAATATGAATAATAATATTGCCGGATTCTTTTTCCAGAAAAAAAGGCATCTTTTCAAAACAGTTTGTCTCATTCAAAGACCTCCAACAAAGACAAACTACCCCAAGAGACAAACTACTCCAATTGCTAGCAAATGTCAACCACGTACGCTCGCTTGTAAGGAATTCAGTAGACGAGGCTCGGAGGCCCTGCAGCCTCGTCGGAGTAATACGATGGCATTTCTTGTCGAGGTTCTCAGTGACGATGCATCCAAATGAAATTCCAGTGGGCGAAACTTGTCTTGAGTATTTAAGACTTGCCAGGAAAGGCTGCCTATTGCAAAAAAAAAAAAAAAAAAAAAATTACCTTGAATGTGCCAGCATAACACACGCAACTCATGTGCTCCCCCTTCAGGTTTCCTCAGGAACTGAACGTGGGAAAAGTCAGCGCTGAGGTGATGTGGACGCTGTTCGCTCAGGATGTCAAGTATGCTCTGGAGGGTGAGATTTGATGCGCACGCCTTTACGAGTCTGTGTGCGCTCGTTCTATTTTTGTGTGTGTTTGTTTTTGCTCAGTCTGGTTCTTTTCTTCGCTAATCTGTGATCTTTCTCCAGTTTTGGCTAAAGGCGGTCGCTACCGCGGGAACGTAGGTGAGCGCTGCTTGTTAGCATCGTTAGCATATTAGCCGTCACGTGAGTGTCTAGAACGTACTCCGTCTCGTCATATCAGCGTAAAAAGAAGTGAATCACAATTAATATTCAACTTGAAAACCATTGTCTCCTCCCTACCAACTGTCAGCATGTTAGCATGAGGTCAATTCTCATTTGAAATCATGTCCAACCAAAAGAGGCCGTGAAGTTGTTGTTGCTCAACAGTTGTGCTTTAGGACCTCGTTTTGCGATGAGATTTTTCAATTCAGTTACATTTTGTTCAACTCTATTTGTGTCGCACTTTGTCATATCAAATGCAACTCAAAGATCCCAACCCAGGGAGATGCAGGGGACCCCCCCCCCCGCACCCCCCCATTCACCGAGCCAGGACCTCCCCATCGGGAATTTCTGCAAAATATTGTTTCTTTTATAATATTATTTTAAAACATGATAGAATGTTCCCAAACGGCCGCAGCGTTTTCGGGCCGGTCGTCGGCATCGAGGCCGGGCGACCCCCCCACCCCTCACCCCCCCACGCCTCCCACCACCAGCACTCCCCGGTCGCCATCACGATGTCACCGTCGCTTTGATGGCTCTTAATAATGCAGGCTCGTGTTAGTGCGTAATTTGTGTTGGTGTGTTCGAGGCTGCGTTTGGATCGCAGCAATCCATCATGGGAGCGTTTTCGCCACGTCACCGCTTTCTCCATCAAGTTTATCATCACCATCCTCCTCCTCCTTTTCATCTCTGCTGTCATTGTTTTTTTTGTTTTGTTTTTGTTACTGTTTTTGCCGTTCTGTCGCCATGGCAGCAACAGCTCCCGGCACCTTCCGCATCCGCAGAATAGAATTCCACGATGGTAAGCCCGCGGAATGCAGATTTCGGAAATATTGCACATCGTAGTTGTTAGATCAAAGGATGATTACCTTTATGCCTAAAAAGAAAGGAACGGGGGGAGATTGCTGGTAAGTATGGAAAGGGGGTTGCTAGTACAAAGGTCGTTTTAGGAAAGGAGATTTTCGTGTAAATTGGTTGCTGGTCTGTTAAGGAGGACTTGGTTGCTGGTAAGTCAAGTCCAAGTAGCATTGCTGGACAATTCAGGGTTAGCCGGTTCACTGTAGAAAGAGGCGATTGCTGGTAAGTGAAGGGAATGTGGGCTGCTGATGGTCAACGAAGAAAAGACGCTTCACTGGTGGCTAGCTGGTCATCTTCCAAATCAGTTTGTTGGTAAATTTCGGAAGTTACTGGAAAGCAAGTTGCTGGTGGAGTCGGGGAAAATGGAATTACTGGTCAATTTTCGGGAGGAGGTTTCTGCCACATCCGGGAAAGGAGCATTAGACAAGGGGTGTTGCTGGTAGATTTCGGTGGGTGGAATTGCTGGCAAATGTGTTCAGGAAAGGCATTTGCTGGTATGTTCTGCACGTGAGATAAGTTTGCCGTCAACTTGTCTTCCCCAGAGCACGATCGTCATCGTCTGTGCAAGCCTTCCGACTACATGAATCTTCACTTCAAGGTCAAGTGGCTCCACAACGAATACGTCTCGGATCTTGCCGCCTTCGCCGACGTCGTTCCCGAGTATCCTTCGTAAGACGCCGTCTTCCCCCATCCCCCCGTGGCTCCTTCACACCTCTGCCCGCAACGCTGTCCGCGTCCCACGGCCTGTTGTGGTCTCCAGGTGGTTCCAGCCCTTCGTCCTGGCCTGGCTGACCGAGAATGAAGACGTTTCCATGGAGTTTATGCACGGGGCGCTGGAGAGGGACAAGAGAGAAGGAGTGAGTCCAAGACATACCAGTCACCTCACGCTTTCTAAATTTACCAGCGGTCTCCTCTCCAATACCAGCAACTCCCCCTTTGCTAATCTTTCCATTGTAAAATTACAGCCCCCACAACATGAAATAAACTTACGAGCAGCACCGATTCTAAAGCGGACCAAGAATCTTTCCTCTGCGAAAGTCCCATTCCTGAAATTACCTGCAATTCCTGTTTTTCTAAGTCAAGCAACAATCTTTGCCGAACATCCCAGCAATCTCCGATTCCTAAAGTTACCAATTGCCCCTTTTCCGAAATTTGTCAGCAATCCCTGTGTTCCTTCATTTACCACCAATCACTTTTCCCAAATCTGTTAGTGACCCCGCTTTCCTGAACCGACATTCCCAAACTGACCGTCAATGAGTCTTTTCCGAAATTTACCAGCAATCGCCCTTTCCTAAACTTGACGACTTACCAGCTACCACTAAATTTACCAGCAATGTCCCTTTCCTTCACCGTTCTTTCCTAAACCTCGCAGCTACCCCCGTTTCTAATTTTACCAACGATTTGACTCTCATCAACTGACCAGCAATTACCCTAATCCCTAAATTTAGCAACAATCTCCCCCATTTCCGAACCTTACGAGCAAAGAAAAGGCATGAGTTGAAACTGCTTTAACACTGTCCGTCAAAGTCGACTTTCCCCAGGTTGCCAGAAGTAATTTCTTTTCTTCTTTGTCGTCTTCTTCTTTTTCTACCTCTCCCCCTGTTGTTTATTTTTGGGGCTCCCCAGTTCCAATCGACATCGGAGCACGCGTTGTTCTCCTGCTCGGTGGTGGACATTTTCACGCAGCTCAACCAAAGCTTCGGGATCATCCGCAAGCTGGACTGTCCCGACCCCGCCGTGCTGGCTCACTACAACAGACGATTCGCCAAGGTGACGTTGGGAGCTGAACGGATGATTGCCATCCCAGATTGCTGCATCTCAATTTCTCGTCTCGGTTGTCAGACCAAGAGATTAGCGTGATCACGGCTGTTAGCTCAAAGGGAAATGACCATCTTTAAAGTTGTAACAGCGCATTTTTCAGATCAGAAATTAGTTTGAATAATATTATTGTCGTTTATTGTCGATATTAGATCAAACTTATCATCTCGGTTCAACGTGATTGTTCAAGCAAATGATTGTCGTTGTTTATCGTCATCGTTAGGTCAACTCAACCGCATGTGTTACTGTGATCCGAGATGTAATGTTAGATCAAACGAATATCATCGTAGGTGTCAAATCAAAAGATGAGCATTCTCCGAGATGAAAGAAAGGACTTTGATGTTCTCATGACGCGCCGCCGTGCTTCTCGCGCGACGCGGCCGCTCGCCGTGCTAACGTCTTGAGCTAAAAGTAATTTTTGGGGTGTGTGCTTGTTGTCGTTTTGTTCAGACCATCAGCAAAGTGCTGCTGCAGTACTGCGCCCTGCTGGCCAAAAACTTTCCATCCTACTGCGCCAAGGAGAAGATCGTCAGTACACGAGCGTCGCCGAGAAGTCGACGAGGTCTCGGGAGGGGCGCGCTTCATTTTGTCTTGTTTTTTTTCTTTTCTTTTCGTGTTGTCGTGTTAGCCGTGCGTGCTGATGAACAACATCCAGCACATGAGAGTCCTTCTGGAGAGGATGTTCGAGTCCATGGGAGCAAAGCAGGTCAGTAACCTGTGGTTGTTCTACTGGTGTGCCAAAGTTTTCCTCCTAATGAGGACAAAGATGAACCTTCCCCTGGATGTCTTTGATATCGAAGGCATCGTAAGGTGGTACGAGTAAGCCAAAAGTGGTGCGAGCGGTGAGGGGAAAAAAAATGTACAATCGAGACGCAGCCTTTCTCCAAGTGTGCCCGAGTTATTCCACGAGTGTGCGGAAATGTCTTTCGGGCAGAGAGTGTACTAGTACGTGGACTCCATGAACTATGGAGTAAATGCTGATCTACGGTGTGAAGACGGGTGACCACTTTGTGATGCTTTTCAATCTGCTTTGAAGACGTTTTTGGATGATTTTCCAGTGTTTTATTTTCTTGGCAGTTTACGGTTGAAGAGGAGAGAGTAAGTTGCTTCTTAGATCCCCACAGCCCAGCCATCTTTTCCGCTCTTCATCCTTATAATAATCCCAACGTCCCTAGATGTACAACAATTCCCCTTACCTAATTGACAGCAATCAGCCACTCCCTTCATTGAGCAGCATCCCCTGACCCTGAAGTTACTTCTTTCACACTTTCGCAAACTTCTCCTCAGTCTCCCCTTTTCCTACATTGACAGCAATCGCCATTATTAAGAGCTGCAACAATACAGCTTTCCTGAATCGACCAACAATCTCCCTTTTGTAAACATAGAGTCATACCCCTGATCTATATTTACAACAATCTACCTTTTCTTAGTTTACCAATGATCCCAATCTCCGAAAATTACCGGCAACCCCCGCTTCCCTAAATTCACGACCAATCTCACTTTCCTAAATGTATCACAAATCCCCTTTTTACGAAACGTGCTATCCCTCTTACCTTAGCTTGCTAGCAACACCCGTTTCCTCAATTTACCACCAATCTCCCTTTCCTGAATTCAACAGCAATGCCTACTTTCATGAATGGATTAGCAATCTCCCTTTCCTTAACTGAGCAACCTTTTCCTAAATTTGTCAGTGACGTCCCTTTCCCTCATTTGCCAGAAATTCCACTATTGTGAAACATTCAATTCCCAGCGATTCTCTCCCTCATTTACCAGCAGCCCACTTTTCCTTACCGGAAATCCCCTCTCTTGAATCTACCAGCAATCAGCCCTTTCCTAAACAGAAGTCTACCTTTCCATTACTTGAGCAGTACACCCCCCGCCCCCCACCAGCCACCCCCCATTTCATTGACTTTTGTTGTTCGTTTGATGTTGAATATTGTTGCTTCTTTGCAAAAGTTGGAGGAAGAGGAGGATTTCGATGACGAGGTGGGTGTATCTGTCGCACGATCACATGACTCCACCTCCTCTGTAGCCGGGTTCATAGTTCAAACGTTTTTTATTGTTTTTTTTTCTATTTGCGTTTGCTCAACTCGCCCCCTACAGGCCAACAATGACATTGAAGGCTGTGATGATGATGATGATGATGACATGGTGGGTATGCTATGCTAGCTAGCTAGCGACACGGCACACTTTTGAGGTTATTGTTTTGTCTTTTTACTGTTTTTTTTTTTTCATCGGCTTCTATTTTTGACGCAGTCGAAATGCTCGGACTCAGAAGGCTCGGAGGTCAGTGGCAGCGGTCATTTTTAGCATTAGCATGGTTAGCATTGAACAATGACAAGGGAGGAAACAGGAAGTAGAACTAAATCTGTTTTTGTACATCCCTTCATTGTTCCATCTCTGTTCACGTACACGCTCAGATGGACAACAAGGACAAGGAGGACAAGGTCCGAGTGTGTGTGTGTGTGTGTGTGTGTGTGTGTGTGTGTGTGTGTGTGTGTGTGTGTGTGTGTGTGTGTGTGTGTGTGTGTGTTTTGTGCGTGCGTGCGTGCCACGTGTTTCTATTGTGAACATTATCTGAATGGGTTTTTTTTGTTTGTTTTTGTTGTCATCCAAAAGATTGAAGAGGAAAAGGTGAGCTGCCACAACGAACAACTAACAAAATAAATAGGAGATTATTTGACGTTTAAATGTTAGATGTTTTTTTAATTATGATTTATATACTTATAATCCTTCGTGCAGTTCAAATAAGATGCATTCATGTCATTCCTCGTTTTTTTTTTGTTTTTTTATCCCCTTGCATTTGTACAGCTGAAATCCGACATGGAAAAGGTGTGTGTGTGTGTGTGTGTGTGTGTGTGTGTGTGCGTGTTTGCATATTTATGTTTTGGTGTCTATTCTCTTATGAACGGTGACATTTCATTTTTTTATGTTTTGTGCTGTTTCTTTCTTATTTTCACTTTTGGACAGTTGGAATCTGAGGAAAAGGTGTGTGTATATGTGTGTGTGTGTGTGTGTGTGTGTGTTTTAAGTCGATACAGTTTCTGTGTCTTTAGTGTAGTGTGTGCAAATTTGGGGAATAATCCATGTACCGATGTTATGTATTCAAAATACCAAAAAAAAAAAAAAAAAAAAAGTTTTCTGTTCGAGCTACAGAAGGAAATGACCGATCTGTTTGTTTTGGGATTTTCGCTATACAAATGTATATTGTAGCAATATACATTGTTTATTTTTATTTTGTCAGATTTGGTGTGAGAGTAATCTCAAAGTAATGGAGTGTATTCGCGTCACATTACTTTAATAGCACTTGGCTTACGTTCCTAACTGCATTTTTTTAAAACAGGTAGCTAGCAACCGTACGCGTATACATACTTTTGAGCAGCGTTGGGCAAATTACTCCCATAATGTAATATGTTACATATTACTAGTTACTTGCATTTGAAAGTAATATGCTGCTTTACAATGCAACTCAGTAACTGTGGTCGGCGTGAGTGACGCGTGTGCGTTGTGTTGTTTCAGGCCGAGAAGAAAGACAAAGAGAAACAGGTCGGTTGGGTGGTGGGTTGCTATTTTGTTTTTCATGTTGTTCTCTTGCGTCGGCACCTTTCTTCCTGCCTCCTCGTCTTGTTCCTCCCTCGCTTCCTCGGACGCGTCTGGAAAGCAGATTGAAAAGCGTCCAAGGCAGACAAAACGCGGTGGCAGACCACCACAATAAATCCCAGCCGCCATCCAAACTGTCACCTCAAAGGTTCCATCCAGTGTGTGTCGTGCTGTCCAACCCACTCCGGACGACCCTCAACCTTTACTCGGACTCACCCCAGGCTGCGTCTCTTCTGTGTGTGTGTGTAATTTTTGGCCAAATTGGTGTGTGCGCGCGTTTGTATATTCCAGTTGGACACGGAAGCGGCGGACATCCTCAACGAGCTACAAATGAAACTCAACGGCGTACTGGATGACTTCAGTGTTGCCTTTGCCAAGAGGTACACACTCACGCGTGCGCACACACACACACACACACACACAAATCAAATCAAATCAGTTCTCGCGAGGTCATTTGTTTGTTTCTTCCCGCACGTGGACGGCATCTCGCTTGCTTGCCTTCAGCTTGCAGGCGCGCATCAGCGCGTGCATGCGTCAGATGTCGGAGCTGCTGTCCCAGATGAGAGGCCCCCCCAACCCCGACACGGCCGAGGGGGAGGCCGACGCCATGTTGAGGCCGCTCGTGGACTTCCTGGACGCCAAGTACGCCCCCCGCTTTCATTCGGCCTTCCCTGACAGCGGCGCGGCCTTCTCAGTTTTTGTTTGCATTCGCTTGCAGTCTGAGCGTGTTTGCAGACGTGTGTGAGAAGGCGGTCCTCAAGAAGATCCTGAAGGACTTGTGGAAGGCGGTCCTGAGCGCTCTGGAGAAGAGCATCGTGTTGCCGCAGAGTAACGACAGCTTGGTAACTGAAAAAAAAAAAGCACTTGAATTCTTGAAATCCCACTCCTTCTCTGAAACCAAAACCCGAGTTTGAAACCTTAATTTGATACGGTAACCACGTCTTGAAACCCTAATCCGTGTTTCAAACCTGCATATGAGAAATGAATCCAGTATTGAAACCCTACTCTGAAAACCTTATCCCTGCTTGAAACCCCAATTCGAAAGCCTAACACTACCTTAAAACCTTAGTTTGAAACGCTAACCTTAATTTGAAACCTTAACCCTTGATTAAAGTTACAACCCATTCTTTAAACCTTCATTTGAAAGCTTCACCCTGTCTCCAAACCCTAATCCAGGCTGTAAATCCTACTTTGAAACATGGTTTGAATCCTTTCCTTCAAACTCTAACCCTACCTTCAAACCGTAATTTGAAATGGTAACTCTGTTACCTTCATTTAAAATCCGAACCCAATCTTCAAGTTCTAACCCAGGTCCAAAATGCAATTCGAAACCCCAAATCTTGCTTGAAACCCTAATTTGAAACTTTAAACGAAACCTTCATTTAAAATCGGAACCCAATCTTCAAGTTCTAACCCAGGCCCAAAATGCAGTTCGAAACCCGAAATCTTGCTTGAAACCCTAATTTGAAACTTTAAACCTTGTTTGAAATTTGGAACCGTGATGTGGAAGTTTAAGACTGTCTTGAAACCATAATCCGGGCTGGAAAGCCAAATTAAAAAGCCCAACCCTACCTTGAACCTGTGTTGAAACGCTAATTTGAAGTCCTCACCCAATCTTGAAACCCCAGTCCTCTCTCGAAAACCTAATTGGAAATTCTAAACCAGGCCTAAAACCCAATTTAAAACCCTAACCCTTCTGTAAAATTACAACCCAGTTTTAAAGTTCCTGTTTGTATCCTTCCTGAAACCCTAACCCAGGCTCAAAATGGCAATTTGAAACCATAACACAGAAAATCAAACCCTAACTTGATACCCTGAACCAATCTTGAATCCAGGTTTGAATCCCAAACCCTTGTTTGCAAGGCCCAATTTCAAACCCGAAACCCTGACTTGAAACCTTAACTTGTCAGTGTCTCTTCGATCCTTCTTGTTAGCCGCACGCTGCATGCGGTTTGACAGTAGAAGCTCTCCTCTGCCATCTGCTGGGGGCTATGAAAAAAAACACATTCGCTGTCAGCGGTTTACACTGGGCAGGAAAATGACAGCGACTCCAAAAATCAATCAAATCAATCATTTGATCACTGCTGTCGGTGACTTTGCAGGGTGCGCAGATCCTCACTGCCGCCAAAGGACTCTCCAACCTCAAGGTAAGTCCTCTTAAGATGAAGGCGACGACGGCGGCGGCAATGACGACCACGAGGACGTCGACGACCCCGTGTTTGTGTTTCAGGGCGGCGCCGGCGGAAGCGGCGGCGAGGCCAAAACGCTGACGCCCAAGCAGTGCGCCGTGGTCGACGCGGGCCTGGAGAGCCTCAAGGTAGGCGGAGCCATCCTGTCCCTTGACCCCGGGCTTCAAACAAACGGGCGACTTCCAGTCGAGTTGAGGAATTTGAACCCGGGGTGAGGGGAAGCGGTTCAGGCCCGGGTTCGGGTTTCTAACGCGGGTGACGGGCATCGGTTTTCAAATTGATGCTGGAGTTTCAAACACAGCTTTGGGATTCAGTCCCGGGTTGAACTTTAACTAATGCCGGTTCGGGTTTCAAGACAGCGTTTGGGTTTGAAAGTCAAGTTGGGGTTTCAAACGAGGGTATCAAGGCAATCTTAAGGTTTCAAACTCAGGTCCTAAAATATTCATAACATTCGAAACCAAACTCTGATTTCTAAGAGCCAGGGTTAGGCTTTTAGAGTAGGGCTGAGATTTTAAGTCCAATATTCAAGTCCGGTTTAGGGTTTTGAAGGGGTGGGGGGGCATTGGTTAGGGTTTCAAGCCTATGTTGGGGTTTCAAATGAGGATTCCAAGTTGTAATTTTGAGGTACGGCTTTCAGCCTGGGTTGGGGCTTTAAAGTATGGTCTGCAACTTGGTTAAAGGGTTCCAAAATAGGGTTTCAAGTCTGGGCTAGGGTCCCAAAATAGGGTTTCAAGTTCAAGTATGGGTTTCGAAACTGTGTTAAGGGTTTAAGTCAATGTTCGGATTTTATCGGAGGCTTTCAGGCCTGGGTTGGGGTTTCAAATTTGGGTTGCAGTTTTCTGTTAGGGTTTTCGCTGGTGGGTTCGGGTTTTAAACTTGGGTTTCACTTTCAAGGGCTAACATGTAGCTCATGCTAAAACGCACAATCAAACTTCTTGTAGTTTTCATGTCGCCATACACGTCGCCGATGGCGTGGTGGCGCGCTCGCCTGACTTTGTGCGGCCAGCGTGGCATCGCTTCCCGCTCGGCGCCGCGCTCTTCGCCATAAGCGCCGTCGACATCCCGAAATACACTTTGGCTGAATATGATTTTTTTTTTTTCTTCTTTCCCAGCAATATTTCCCCGCCGGTGGCAACGGCTTGAAGAAATCTTTTGTGGAGAAAAGTCCCGAGTTGTGTTCCCTGCGTTACGCTTTGTCGCTTTACTCGCAGAGTACTGATGCCCTCATCAGAACTTTTGTCAGCTCGCAGCGGGAACAAGGTCACCATGCGCTCGCTCGCTCGCTCGCGCACACGCACACACACACACACACACACACACACACACACACACACACACACACACACACACACACACACACCACACACAAAAAAAGAAGTCAAACAGGCTTCACTTTTACAGTCTTGCGTAAAGTATCTGAAAGCAATACTCGAGTAAAAGTATCTTACAAAATGCGACTGAGATGGTTATGAAATGATAGTTTCAAGTCGGGGTGAACATTTTAAATTGGGGTTTCTAAGGAGGGTTTTGAAATTGGGTTTTTAAGTTGGAGTGAGGCTTCTAAGTTACGACTTCAGCCCAAGGCTTTGGGCTTGAATAACCCTTGTTTCAAGCCTGCTTTAGGGTTTCAAACAAGGGATAGGGTCCCCTGTCAGGGTTCAGGTTTCAAGTCTGAGTTAGGGTTTCAGCCTGTTTTATGGCTTCGAACCACGGTTAGGGTTTCAAGTCAGCGGTATGGTTTCACGTTAAGATTTAAGGGTTAGGATCTTAAATTAGGGTTTCAAGAAAGGTTTATGATTTCAAGCTAGTGTTCTGAGGGTTAGGGTTCCAAATGTGGGTTTCAAGGTTGGTTTAGGGTTTTAAGTCAACGTTAAGGTTCCGACTCCGGGTTTCAAGCCTAAGTTAGGGTTTTAAACAAAGGTGAGAGTTTCGGTCTCGGGTTGTGATCCAGGGATATGGTTCTGAATTTAGGGTTCAAGCTTGGGTTACATTTTGGGTATCAAACGGGGTTTCCGGTTTCGAGACGGGATTATCGTTTCGAGGCTGGGTTCGAGGTTGAAGTCAAAATTAAGGTTTCTAATTAAGGTTTGAAGCGCTGGGCTCGGGTTTCAAGACAAGATTGCGGTTTCCAGCCTGGGTTGGGTTTTTAGGTCAAGGTCAGGCTTAAACTTTTGGTTCGGGTTTCAAATGAGGGTGTGTGCTTTTCTGTTTGAGGTTCGGGAGTGGAGAACCCGATCGGCGAAGTCGTGCTGCAGGTGGACGTCGTCGCCAAGGAACGCAAAGTCGGCGTCAAAGGTGACGGTCGCTCCGTTTCGCATTTAAGAGCGCCACGGTGGCGCTGGGAGACTTACCGAACGGTCGCCGTGTCGTTCGTCAGTGATCGGCGTCAATGACCTGCGCTGGCAGACGTCCGGAATGTTCCGCCCCTTCGTGGAAGTTTCCTTGCTGGGGCCGGCGCTGGCCGACAAGAAGCGCAAGTTCACCACCATCCCTGTCAGGGTTAAGGTTTCAAGTCTGAGTTAGGGTTTTAAACAAGGGTGAGAGTTTCAGTCTAGGGTTTGTGATCCAGGGATATGGTTCTGAATTTAAGTTTCAAGCTTGGGTTACATTTTGGGTATCAAATGGGGTTTCCGGTTTCGAGACGGGATTCACGTTTCAAGGCTGGGTTAGAGGTTGAAATCAAAATTAAGGTTTCTAATTAAGGTTTGAAGCGCTGGGCTCGGGTTTCAAGACAAGATTGCGGTTTCCAGCCTGGGTTGGGTTTTTAGGTCAAGGTCAGGCTTAAACTTTTGGTTCGGGTTTCAAATGAGGGTGTGTGCTTTTCTGTTTGAGGTTCGGGAGTGGAGAACCCGATCGGCGAAGTCGTGCTGCAGGTGGACGTCGTCGCCAAGGAACGCAAAGTCGGCGTCAAAGGTGACGGTCGCTCCGTTTCGCATTTAAGAGCGCGACGGTGGCGCTGGGAGACTTACCGAGCGGTCGCCGTGTCGTCCGTCAGTGATCGGCGTCAACGACCTGCGCTGGCAGACGTCCGGAATGTTCCGGCCCTTCGTGGAAGTTTCCCTGCTGGGGCCGGCGCTGGCCGACAAGAAGCGCAAGTTCACCACCAAGTCCAAGAACAACTGCTGGAGCGCCAAGTTCAACGAGAGCTTCCAATTGTCAGTCGCACACACATCACCTCGTGCATAGAAAAATGGGTCAGGTCTTAAATGCGGTTTGAGTTCGTGTGTGGATGAGGTCTGGGTTGTGGTTTCAAGACGAGGTTAGGGTGCCAAGAGAGAAGGGTCAGATGTCACATGAGAGTTTAAAACAAGGCTCGCAATTTCTCATTAACGTTTCAAATTAGGGTTTTGAGACACAGCTATAGTTTCAAAGTCGGGTCTCAAGCGTGGCTTTCAAGTTTGGCTTTGGGTTTCAAACAGATTTAGGGTGAGAAATGACGGCTTTTGGTCTGAAACAAAGGTTATGGTTCCAAGTTAGGATTTCAAACGAGAGTGAGGAGTTCATCATTTGGTTTCAAGACTGGAAAGGAGGGTTTCAAGCTTGGCTTTGAAGCCAGTGTTTCAAGACGAGGCAACGGGTGTCAAGTTATGCTTTTAAATAAAGGTTTAGTGTTTGAAAGTGGGGTTTCAAGTTAAGGTTTGCAGCCGGGGAAAGGGGTTCAAGTCAGGGTGAAAAAAAACAGATTAGGGTCAAAAAGCCTACGTTAGGTTTTCAAAGTAGAGCTTCAAGACGAGGTTAGGGTTTCAAACTCGGGCTATAAACTAGGTTTAAGGGCAGTATTTGAAAGTAGGGTTTCAAGTTCGGTTTTGAAGCCGGGGTTGGGTTTAAAAAGTCGGGTTTCCAGCCTGCCTGAGGGTTTCAAAGTCGAGTTTCAAGACCAGGTTAGGGTGTGTCAACTCGGCTTGAAACAAGGTTTGGGCTTTCAGATTCAATTTGAGGCCAGACTTGCCATTTGAAAGAGGAGTTTCAGATAAAGGTTTAAAAGTGGTCTTTTCAGCCGGTGTTGGGGTTTGAAAGTAGGGTTTCAAGACTAGGTTAGGGTAAGTAAGAGTTTTTAAGAACGGTTTCGGGTTTAGTTTAGTAGATTTCCAATTGCAGCGTTGCAGCCAGGTTTCGAATTTCAACGTTAGAGTGTTTGAACCCTGAATGAGGGTTTCAAAATAAGGTTTCAGAACGACTGTAGGGTTTTAAACAAGGTTTAGGGCTTGCAGCCAGGGTAAAGGTTTGAAATGAACGGGCCCCAGCAAGTGGGTGTCCCTTTTGTTGATTGCTGGCCCTTGTCCGAGTGTGCTTTGCACTAACGCGCGCGTTGTGGCTCCTCGCCAGCGCGTTGGGCAAAGAAGGCGGCGAGTGCTGCGAACTGCAGGCCTCGGTCAAGGACTACTGCTTCGGGCGGGCCGACCGGGTGGTGGGCGTGGCCGTGCTGCAGCTGCGCGACCTGGCCGGGCGCCGCGCCTGCGTCTGCTGGTGCCCGCTGGCTCCCGCAGCCCCCCCCGACC
>NW_017805852.1:825154-843162 GCF_001891065.2 Hippocampus comes
TCCACGCGCTCGCTCGCGCGCGCACACGCACACACACACACACACACACACACACACACACACACACACACACACACACACACACAGTTAACATACGTGTGCACGTGTGTCCCTAGTGCACAGCGGCATGGGCATCAGAATCACGGCGAACGAGAAGGTTCGACCCGATCGAGGTGAGCCCTTAAGCCCCGCCCCCCGAATGATGTCATCTGTCAATCTCGAAACATTTTGCGCACCAGCAAACAAGCTCAGGCTTCACTTTTACAGTCTTGCGTAAAGTATCTGAAAGCAATACTCGAGTAAAAGTATCTTACAAAATGCGACTGAGATGGTTATGAAATGATAGTTTCAAGTCGGGGTGAACATTTTAAATTGGGGTTTCTAAGGAGGGTTTTGAAATTGGGTTTTTAAGTTGGAGTGAGGCTTCTAAGTTACGACTTCAGCCCAAGGCTTTGGGCTTGAATAACCCTTGTTTCAAGCCTGCTTTAGGGTTTCAAACAAGGGATAGGGTCCCCTGTCAGGGTTCAGGTTTCAAGTCTGAGTTAGGGTTTCAGCCTGTTTTATGGCTTCGAACCACGGTTAGGGTTTCAAGTCAGCGGTATGGTTTCACGTTAAGATTTAAGGGTTAGGATCTTAAATTAGGGTTTCAAGAAAGGTTTATGATTTCAAGCTAGTGTTCTGAGGGTTAGGGTTCCAAATGTGGGTTTCAAGGTTGGTTTAGGGTTTTAAGTCAACGTTAAGGTTCCGACTCCGGGTTTCAAGCCTAAGTTAGGGTTTTAAACAAAGGTGAGAGTTTCGGTCTCGGGTTGTGATCCAGGGATATGGTTCTGAATTTAGGGTTCAAGCTTGGGTTACATTTTGGGTATCAAACGGGGTTTCCGGTTTCGAGACGGGATTATCGTTTCGAGGCTGGGTTCGAGGTTGAAGTCAAAATTAAGGTTTCTAATTAAGGTTTGAAGCGCTGGGCTCGGGTTTCAAGACAAGATTGCGGTTTCCAGCCTGGGTTGGGTTTTTAGGTCAAGGTCAGGCTTAAACTTTTGGTTCGGGTTTCAAATGAGGGTGTGTGCTTTTCTGTTTGAGGTTCGGGAGTGGAGAACCCGATCGGCGAAGTCGTGCTGCAGGTGGACATCGTCGCCAAGGAACGCAAAGTCGGCGTCAAAGGTGACGGTCGCTCCGTTTCGCATTTAAGAGCGCCACGGTGGCGCTGGGAGACTTACCGAACGGTCGCCGTGTCGTTCGTCAGTGATCGGCGTCAATGACCTGCGCTGGCAGACGTCCGGAATGTTCCGCCCCTTCGTGGAAGTTTCCTTGCTGGGGCCGGCGCTGGCCGACAAGAAGCGCAAGTTCACCACCAAGTCCAAGAACAACTGCTGGAGCGCCAAGTTCAACGAGAGCTTCCAATTGTCAGTCGCACACACGTCACCTCGCGCATCGAAAAATGGGTCAGGTGTTAAACGCGGTTTGAGTTCGGGTGTGGATGAGGCCTGGGTTGTGCTTTTAAGACGAGGTTAGGGTGCCAAGAGAGAAGGGTCAGATGTCACATGAGAGTTTAAAACAAGGCTCGCAATTTCTCATTAACGTTTCAAATTAGGGTTTTGAGACACAGCTATAGTTTCAAAGTCGGGTCTCAAGCGTGGCTTTCAAGTTTGGCTTTGGGTTTCAAACAGATTTAGGGTGAGAAATGACGGCTTTTGGTCTGAAACAAAGGTTATGGTTCCAAGTTAGGATTTCAAACGAGAGTGAGGAGTTCATCATTTGGTTTCAAGACTGGAAAGGAGGGTTTCAAGCTTGGCTTTGAAGCCAGTGTTTCAAGACGAGGCAACGGGTGTCAAGTTATGCTTTTAAATAAAGGTTTAGTGTTTGAAAGTGGGGTTTCAAGTTAAGGTTTGCAGCCGGGGAAAGGGGTTCAAGTCAGGGTGAAAAAAAACAGATTAGGGTCAAAAAGCCTACGTTAGGTTTTCAAAGTAGAGCTTCAAGACGAGGTTAGGGTTTCAAACTCGGGCTATAAACTAGGTTTAAGGGCAGTATTTGAAAGTAGGGTTTCAAGTTCGGTTTTGAAGCCGGGGTTGGGTTTAAAAAGTCGGGTTTCCAGCCTGCCTGAGGGTTTCAAAGTCGAGTTTCAAGACCAGGTTAGGGTGTCAACTCAGGGCTTGAAACAAGGTTTGGGCTTTCAGATTCAATTTGAGGCCAGACTTGCCATTTGAAAGGACAGTTTCAGATAAAGGTTTAAAAGTAGTCTTTTCAGCCGGTGTTGGGGTTTGAAAGTAGGGTTTCAAGACTAGGTTAGGGTAAGTAAGAGTTTTTAAGAACGGTTTCGGGTTTAGTTTAGTAGATTTCCAATTGCAGCGTTGCAGCCAGGTTTCGAATTTCAACGTTAGAGTGTTTGAACCCTGAATGAGGGTTTCAAAATAAGGTTTCAGAACGACTGTAGGGTTTTAAACAAGGTTTAGGGCTTGCAGCCAGGGTAAAGGTTTGAAATGAACGGGCCCCAGCAAGTGGGTGTCCCTTTTGTTGATTGCTGGCCCTTGTCCGAGTGTGCTTTGCACTAACGCGCGCGTTGTGGCTCCTCGCCAGCGCGTTGGGCAAAGAAGGCGGCGAGTGCTGCGAACTGCAGGCCTCGGTCAAGGACTACTGCTTCGGGCGGGCCGACCGGGTGGTGGGCGTGGCCGTGCTGCAGCTGCGCGACCTGGCCGGGCGTCGCGCCTGCGTCTGCTGGTGCCCGCTGGCTCCCGCAGTCCACACCGACCAGACGGGCGCCACCGTCCTGCGCATCCTGGCCCAGCGGGCCAACGACGACGTGGCCAAGGAGTTCGTCAGGATCAAGTCGGAGACGCGGCCCCCCGAGGAAGGCAGGTGAAGGAGGAACCTTTCCCAATGGGGTCCGCCGACCGCCGCTACCACGGACGAAGACGGCGTGCAGCTTTGAAGGACTCCTACGTGTTGGCACCGCGGCAATTATTAGGAAAACCCAACTGAAAGCGGGTCCAGGAAATGCAAGTACCAAGATCAAAAAGGTTTCAGAAACTTTAGATGGAACAAGTAACTTTTATAGGCCCTCTTGTGTGTTCGGACCTTTGGAACTCCGAGACTAAAAGATCACGCTCCTACATGGCTGATTGGAATCCATTAGTTCTGGGAACTACAAGAACCACGAACTCAAAGTTCCAGAAACTTTAGACGGAACTAGCAACTTTAAGAGGACCACCGAGTGTTGGGACCATTTGAACCATTGCTAAATCTAGCCCCCAGACCAGAAGGTAACCCTCACAACGCCCCTAAAGGCAACCTTTTAGTTCCAGGAACTACAAACACCCAAAATTAACGTTTCTGGAACTTTTAGGCAGCTTAGAATTACCGTTGTGTGTGCATCGCAGGAATTATTGCCTAAATATCGGGCGTCCTTCGGAGAGAGATCCAACAATGGTCATGAACCAAGACCCAAAGTTCCCTGGAACTTGAGGACCATCGGGACTTTGGTCCAAATTTTGTTCCCAGGTATTCTATCGGGGCTAGAAGATCTTTTAGTTCCAAGAACTACAGAAACCAGGAATTGAAAATTCCGGGAACTTTTCGTTCTAGATCACTTGATGAGGCCCACTGTGTGTTTGGACTGCAGGAACTATTGACTTCATGTAGTTCTGGGGTCATTTTTGAGGTCCAAAAGAAGATCCTCCTAATGGGTGAAGTACTTTTGAGACGTTCAGGACACTGGAGGTTTTTAGTTCCACTACAAGTACTTCCTGGAACTGATGGTGGAAATGCCAGTTTCTACCATCGTGGATCCTAACGAAAAACAAAGTTAGTAATTGGACCAAAAGAAAAGTCTGCTCAGTATTTTTGAGAAGTCCTGGAACTAGAAGGATCAGCAACTGAATGGTCCTGAAGTATTGTCCACATTCAATTTCGGGGTAATTTATCTGAGCCAAACTAAGACATTCCTCCAAAATGGCCATCGTAATGTTTACAAATATTTTGATTTCTGCATTATTAGAAGAAGCTAGCTAGTTAGCTTCAAAGTGTGTTCTTTCGTGTCATACCTTGAACGGCAACCATTTTGCAAACGATTGCCGCCATTTTGTTGGTGGAAAACAACATCGTAGTTCATGAGCGCTTTAAAATGTCGTTTGATGTGAAAAGAAAAATGTGGCTGTGACGAAGAGCAGAGTCCGCATCGGGCGGCTAGTTTGAGTACCTTTCTTCACTCGATGTCCTTAAAACTGGTGCTTGACGGCAACACTTGTGGATTTCAAAAAGCAGGAAAGCAAATTGTTGCTTGTGCTGCGTTACGGACATGAATCGTCATGCCTATTTTCTTGCTGCCTTGTATTCAAACTGCGACGACTGCTGCCAAAACGAGGACAAAAGTTCAACTTTGTGACTTTTCAAAGTCTCCGTGGACATTTTGAGTTGGATGTCGACATGTGACGTTATTTACGACGCCATGTGTGTTTACAACGTGCCAAGTCATCCAAGGTACACATGAAGATAAAGAAACAAAAGCATGTATTTGAACAAAGTGTACAAACGGTGTAACACTTTTGCCATGTATGTAATGTGACTCATGGGGACTGATCAAATATGTAATTAAGTCATTCAATTCAATCAGCCATTGTGTGATATAACAGTGGAATATTTTGTACATAAAATATTTATGAATGAAGGCAAAGTGGGGTCTCTTTTTTGTTTATGACAAAGTGGCCGACAAGGCCTCTCTATAGCCGGGTGCCTCGCCTGGACAGCAGCTTAAAAAAAAAAAAACGAATAACGAAAGCTGGAAGCTCGCACGCCTCCGTATTTTGCACTGGGAACGAGCTACCATGCATATACTTAAAATTGTGCTCATTATTGTCTAAGATGACTGTTGGGAGGCAAAATGCGTATTTCAATCCGACGGCTAGTTTTGAAACTGACCATCGTCTTTTCGTCAGACACGAACCCGGAAGTATATAACTGCACCCTCTTGCGTGGCGAATCATCCTTTCTCGAACATGACAATTACCGAAGTTACTGTTGCCGGCTAACTGCTTGTAAAAGTAACCTATCAAAAACATACACCTGAAGATTAAGAGGTAGGGCATTGCATTTCTGTCGGCTTAAAGGGTGAAAGGTATTCCGTCGTCGGAC
This sequence comes from Hippocampus comes, assembly GCF_001891065.2. Taxonomy (NCBI): domain Eukaryota; kingdom Metazoa; phylum Chordata; class Actinopteri; order Syngnathiformes; family Syngnathidae; genus Hippocampus; species Hippocampus comes. Next base: position 830,279 of record NW_017805852.1, read on the forward strand.
GAATTCCAACACAGGCCCCAAAATGACTAAGAATGTTCTTATCAGCCCTCGAACCACCCAAGTTAAAAATGGACATCAAATCTTTTGATGTCACAAAGCGTCACGCGCCATGCTTCTTCGTGATTACAAATTGTATGCACGTCTTGTGGACGTAACTGATGGACTGACGATGCGCGTGAAAGTGATGAATGTAATTCTCTCGCACCGCCCGCTGTGGTCCTGACCGGAAGTGATATTCGCTTGTTTACGTTCTTTGGCACGAGAGCTAGCAAAACAATGGCAGACAGTTGACCGACTCGTTGCAAAATAAATGAAAAGTAAACCAATAAAAGTCTATTGGAGACGCTTTTAGCTCTTAAGCTGTCGGACTGGATCACCATGGCGTCCCCGCTGGCGGTGCTTCTGTGGGCGGGGCTGCTGCTGCCCTTCGCGGAGGCGGCAGCGGCTGCTCCACGGGTCGCTGTGGTGGAGGTATACGCGGAGCAGCGGCTGAGTGGCGCTCTGTTCCGCGGGGAGGTGATGACAGCCAGCCGGAGAGAGAGCAGCGAGGGCCCCGGTGAGGACCCGGAGAACCTGGAGGGAGAACTCGTTCTGGTCGGAGCGTCACATTTACGGTTCTTTGAGTATGACGGAGTAGGTTCATATTTTGAAGTCTAGTTGATGCGTTAGATTCGCGACGCCGAGTCGCAGCTGAGCGGAGATGACAAGGAGGAAGGGGAGCTTTGGATCGGCGTGATGCCCGTGGAAGACCACCAAGGATCCGCCGGGAAGCAACACGAGTCCTTCACCGAGGCGGTCGTCAGCAGGGTAAATATTATGAACATTTTGGTTATGCGATAGACTTCTTGAAAATGCTCCGAATGAAAATGTTAATGGCACGCTTGCACCGATTAAAAAATAATTTTGGTCAAGAAATGTGAAAAGGAGGATGTACGAATGTAAAATCGACGTATTGTTTTGCCAATGCTGTCTTGGAAAATGTGAAACAATGAAAAACTTATGAATTGGGAGAGAGTGATGGAATCGGTGGAGAATTTTGGAATGAGTAGAGCGGTGAAATGTGTGGAATGAGATACTTGTTATGAGTGCACTGATAACGTTTTTCTCTTGACCAAAAGAACATATTCTCCAATTTTGTTGTGTAGATGAAGCGAGCGTTGGTGCTTGGCGCCTCGGCGCTCATCATCCTGGCTCTTAACCAAAATACCGTCAGAGAAGTAAGAAAAAAAAAGTGCGCGTGCGCACCTGTGAATAAGATAACGCTAAATGTGTTTGTGTTGTGCTTGAGATGGATCTGTCTCAGGCTCTGTCCAAGCCTGTCATTGTCATCCAGACGTCGGAGAACGTCACCAGGCTCATCGGAGCGCTGCTCAGGTATGCTAACGTGCTAATATGTGAACATTTTTCATCATCAACATCCATTTTTCGTTCCTCAGGGGCCTCCATGCGAGCGCTAAGATTACCTTCAGCAACGTCCTACAAGACAACCTGGTGAGCGTCAGCCGTAGCCGACCTTGGCGGACAGTCATTCGGAGATTGTGTTTGCTTGTTGTGCGACAGGGCGCCACGCTGACGCTGTGGTCAAGCTGCGGGCGCTCCAGAGGCGGGCGCTATGGAGAGTGGCAGGGCGTCATCTGCACAGGGGAGACCAACTCGCAGGTGCAGGTGCGTGTCATCCCGCTACCTTCCTGTCACGCTACCTGCTAACATGATGGACTTATCAGACCAGCCTTTATCACGACAGTGGTTAACTTGCTTTCACACTTGTATGCCGATAATCCTAAAATGTTTCGAGGTGAACACTGAAACCGATGAGTTGCATTTTCTATCCCTTCCAAACGGTCCGTCCTGTATGCCTGGGTTCAGGAGTACCTGCAGCGGCTGTGGGACACCATCCTGTGGGTGGCGCTCATCCTCAGCACGGGCGTCATCCTGCAGGCCCGCCGGCATAACTCTGACCGCCACCTCCACGGCAACATGGAGGTGAGTCCCCGTCCGGCGCGACAGCTGTCAAATCGATCACGAATGACCACGTCTCCTTCAGTCTCTCGCTAAACAGGACGTCCTGAAGACCATGTCCTCCCTCCGGACTAAAACGTACCGGAGGCCCAAAGTGCGGCGCGGCGAGACGGACAACTGCGCCGTCTGTCTGGAGCCCTTCAACCACAACCAAGTAAGACGGGCAAACCTACTTGAAAATGAAAACCATACCGTTGACGCGCGTGACCTGTCTGCAGTGTCTTCGCGTGTTGCCGTGCCGACACGAGTATCACCGGGATTGCGTGGATCCCTGGCTGCTGCTGCGTTACACCTGCCCGCTGTGCAAGCGCAGCATCCTGGGTGAGCGCGACAGAATCTCGCGCGACCGATTCATGACACAATGCTCAAAAGCAATGAAAAATGAGGACATTTTGGGGAAAATAGTAGCATCCAGAATAAGTGTGTTCCATCACCATGAAATCGAACGCACACATTAAGCATAATGTGACGTATCCATTTCAAATGGTTGTGAAACGCAGTGGTAGTCGCTTCTTGAAAGTATTTTTCTTTTGAATCAAATCATTTCCTGCCAAAACCTGAAAATATGTTTGCAAAAACACAATCGTTTGGGACCAAAATGTATAAATATGTTTGAAAATATTTTTGAAATAAAAACACCCAAAGGGCTTTGCGCACCTTTTTGATCGGGATCAAGGCTGAGGGACTGATTTCAGTATGATGAGTCACCACTAGATGGCAGGAGATCAGTTCTTGGCCCACACAACGTTTATCTAGCAAGAAGCTGTTATTTTGCAATCAAAAATGAGTCCATAGCAGATTTACAATTTTTTCCTTTCTTAGGCGGTGTCCACAGAGACAAATAGCGGTCACCGTGGCAACACTCCCATTTTTTTGTTTGAAGGAGCCGAGTGCCGCCTCTATTGGATCCGAAACCGTCGCATGTCCGGTGTTTCATGGGAAATTTTCCCCCCCTTCAACCTGGACGGCATTTTTGACACTTTGAGCTTTTGCATCCGCGACCACGAAAACCTCAGCAGGCCGTTTCATCTGGGAAATTTTCCCCCCTTCAACCCGGACGGCATTTTTGACACTTTGTGCTTTTGCATCCGCGACCACGAAAACCTCAGCAGGCAAGTCGGTCGGGCACAGGTGGGTCGGCAACTATGAATCCGATGAAGCCCTCAAGTGTGTTTTAGGTGTGAGCAATGAGAAGCAGGCGGGACACCTTTTTATTTTCAGCATTTTCATGTCCTGCGGTTACAAAGTGCGAACGGATCAGGTGCGTGTACAAAAGTTGTTGATTTGTGGTTTGCCGAGGCGCAAAGCGGTGCGAAGCGTCCGCTTCTTCCGGATGTCAGACTTTGCATTTTCATTGCAAAAATAAACCTCTCCAGACTGCTGCACCACTTTGGTTTCCAATCAAATAAATTATTTGTCCAAACAAGAGAGCGTCAGTCCTATTTTTTTAAAAAAAAAAAAAGAAAGTCCTCCTCCTCTTCTTCGGAACGTCCCTTCACGAGGGGATCATACCTTTGTTTCTCTTGCGGTCGGCCATGTTGCGCCGGTTGTGGTTGGCCCCGCGGCTCTTGTTGGCCTCCTTCTTGCGTCTGTCCAGGAACGTGTCCAGCGTCTGTCCCTGGCCTTTGGGACGGCCCACCACGTGGCTGGAACGCTCGGGCTGGATGCTGCGGAGGATTGGTCAACGCTTAATAGATGGACGGCGGGAATTTTTCCGTCGCCGCGAGTCCCGCTCGCGAGCGCCTCACCCTTTCCTTTGCTGCGCGGCGGCTCTTCTGGCCTCGGCTCGCTCCCTCAGCAGCGCCGGGTCTTGAATGAACTGGTCCCTGTTCACGTTGCTCTGCGAGACACAACAAAGGATTGAATTTAGGATTTCCGGCCTGGGCGAGGCTCTCACGTTGGGGTTTGAAGCCGTCGGTATGGACTTTAATTCGATTTCGAAAGCGGGCTCGGGATTCAAGCAGTGCCAAATGATTTGAAACATGCAAAGCGGACGAACATCCTCTCCACCGACCTGCAGTGCTTGGTCCTGTTCCTGCGGTTCGTCGTCCTCGATCTCCTCTGCTTTGTCCGCTCTCTGGAGGACTCGAGGCACCGTGAACGGTCTGAAAGGGGAAAACTGTCAGTTAGCATCAGAGTCGAAATCGGTGCTGAGAAGTCACGACACGGAGGGAAAAGTTTTATGCTGAAATTGTCGGCAGGTGCCACAAGATGGCGCAAAAGACTAGTGTGGTCGAAATCTGCCTTATAAGGTTCCGCAGGGTTCCGTTCTCGGGCCAGGCCCCTTCTCTTTTATTTTCAATGTGCAGTCATCTCCAGTCTCGTTTGAGGGGATTGAAACTCTCGGGACCGGTTTTCGATTCCCATCGCTACGCTGGCAAACGAGCAAATGCCGAAGCGGCAATACGCGGGGGCCTGGCCCTCCCTCCCGTACCTCCTGCTCAGCAGGGTGTCTCCGTCCAGGTCGTTGGCGCCCACTTGGTTCACGTCGTACGTGTCGTCGTACTCGTCGTCGTATTCGTCGCCCGCGCCGTAGCGAGCCGACGCCCCCGCCGCGTCTCCCGCCTGCAGCTCCACCTCGTCCACCACCGTCTCGTAGGCCCGGTAGCGAGCGCGCTGCTCAGATATGTGCCGCTTGTCGCTGAGCAGCTCGTCCGCGCTCTCGCCTTTCCTGTTGGAGGTTTCGTAAGGGCGTTTTTACGGTCGAGCGTGAAATATTCGGGGCTCCAAATTTGAGTCGGAAGCCGGGATTCCGTTTTCAAATCACGTTTGTGTGCTCGCTCTCTCTCACCTCCTTCCCTTCCAGATGCGCGTCATGTCCACGCGATCCCTGCGGAAGACGTCAAACTCATCGTCGTCAAACACGTTGGATCTGCTGTTCAAGACGGTGGGGAGAGCTTCTTTCGCCGCCCTCCAAACGCAGAACAACAGAGAGTCAAATGGAGTCTCAACACGATCAGCTCTTCTGTCCGCAAAAGTTGACATCGTGTGGAATGTTGTCGTATCTCAAAACCACATTGAAGAGTTTTGACTTATTCAGACTTTCTTTTTTTGGGCGGTAAGCCTCCTTCCAATTTGGGGCCATGAAGCACTTCCGGCATTTTTCTTTGAAATGTGAGACTGGAAGCACGCTGAAGTCACAAAAGATTTTTCAAAGACCTTTTAAGCGCATTCCAGAAACGAGCAGATTCCGTGCGACGGATTTGAAGCAGTTGCCGGAAAACTGCTTTGACTTCTTGATTGCGTACATTTTTTTTCTGCGGTGCAGTGACTAGAATGGGAATTTTAAGATTCACTCGCTTCTTTTTCCTTTAGCCTCTTGTCGGGTTGCCCGGCAAATTGGCCCATTCCAAGGTTTAAAAGTCCAGTTGCGTTCCAAAGTCTCATTCGCGCGCTCGCATCGAGCGTGGTGCAATGTGGGCGGGGCTCACCTGGGCATGGCGCGGTCCAGCGCATCCAGGTCGGGGGCCAGGCGCCCCTCCAGGATGTTGTTGATCACCAGCTCCGAGTTGTAGCTGTACTGCCGCAGGCACGCGAGCAGGAAGCCCTCGCCCAGGTCGGGCAGCAGGTCGCGGATGCACGACAGCAGCGACTCCAGCTCCGCCTCACTCACCGGGCAAACGTCACCCTGGGCACAGAAGTCAACGGGCGGCCCATCAGATTTCTTGGGAGTGCTCCTGTCACCATTTTTTTCTTTTGGGTGGGTGGGGGGGGCATACGTTGCTTCCTCCATGGGGGGGATCCAACATGGCCTCAGCCCCCCTGGGGCTCTCTCTGCCGCCTTCTGCTTCCCTCACATTCCGAGCGATGGAGAGCGAAGCCCCGCCCACCGCCCCCCGCTCGTCCGACGGCGACGGGGACCCCGCGGCCGGCGGTTTGCGTCTGCCCGCGCTCTCCCAGGCACTGTGGACGCCCTGCAGTAGGTAGGACGTCCTGGTCTCGTCGCTGAGGCGCACAAGTTGAGGCTTCCTTTCCTTTGTCTGACATTCCTCGCTTGGCTTCGCAAGCTAACGTCGCTCTTCCTTACCTTTCATGTGAAAGGCAACACCGGAAGCTATTTCTTTGCCCGCACGGTAGAGGTAAAGGCAACTTCAAAAGTTAACGCTGGAAGTGAAAGGCGGCGGCAACGTTAGAAGTTCACTTTGGAATCTCATGTTAGAAGACAATAGAAGTCGCTAACAGAAGAAATCGACATGGCCGCCACAATCATTGGAAGCTAATGTAGGAAGTGAATGTTGATGTATTCTTGGAAACTGACGTTTTGTTTTTTTAAATGAATTAAACGCGGCGTTTCCCTGGCAACGAGGATGACGAGAGGATACATGGCAGGAAGCGCTTGTTGGAGGAGGCTGACATCGTCTTCGATGGGAAACAGCTCGTCGTAATCGCACAAAAACCTAGAAAGACGAACCAAAAAACGTCACGGCACAACAAATCGATCCCCGGGAGGAAATAGCAAAGTGCTGCGTTCCCACCTTTTCTCCGACAAAAACGACGTAAAGTGTTGCAGCACCTCTTCGGCAAACGTTTGCGTGTTTTCCGCCCTGCATGATGACACGTGTGACTGTTAGCATTAGCATTAGCTTGGACGTGTCGCGCGAGGCGTTGGCCTCACCCCTCCAGAATGGGTTGCAGGCAGGTGTGGTGCAGCAGCAGGTGAGCCGTCTCCAGCATCCGGCGGCGCGAGTGGGACAGCCTCCGCCACACGTCTTCCTGCAGACTGCAAAGAGGCTTTCAGCACGTGACATGTTTGCAAACATCAGTCCTGCTCATTTTGGGGACCGGTCCGCCTTTGAAGGACCCCCTGAAAACGGCAAACTGAGCAGAAGGTTGTCACGCGGACCAGAAATGACCAATTCCCATGCTTTTTTTAGGCAGGGCTTCTTTTTCCACGTGCCAAATTTCAAGTTGCTCAATGAAACTGACGTTGCGAGCTGAATTTTTAAAATGGTTGACGGACAGGTCGGGATGACCCTCAATCGTACGATTGTACCTGCCCTCATAAAAAATAAAGTCCCCCCCAACCCCGCTGGCCAATGAGAAACCTTCCACGTGCACCTTTTATCCTGAAATGTCCTCTTTGTCAAGGCGTTTTCCAGGTCGGGCACGACGCTCTCGTAAAAAGAGGCCAATCTGCAGCGGGAGGAAAACGCAGAGACGCCGTTGTGAGCGCGAACACGAGGCGTGTCTGAGCGGCCATTTGGCCGGCGCGCGTCCGTCTACCTGCAGAGGAAGCCGCGCGAGTGGAAAGTGGCGCAAGCGGCGGGGAAGACGCTCAGGAAGGCGTGCAAGGTGCTGCTTGCGTCGCACAGGTACAGAACAATGTCCACAAAGTCCTACAAAGACAAGAAATGCACGGAAAGCCAGAAGTGACATCAAGAGGGCCTTCGGCGCCCGATGGCGTCTCACCTGCTGCGTCATGCCGACGGCGGTCGGCTGCTTGTGGGCGTTGAGCTTCACCGGTTCGGCGGCGGCGGCGCAGCGCAGGCCGCACTTCTCCAAAATGGTGTCAAACACCTGGCGGGCGACACGCTTGACCGTTAACGCTTTTTGGTGTCGTTCGTGGAAAAATGCACGGCACAGAGGTGCAAGTGAGGAATCGGCAAATCGACTTTTCTGCCGACGTCAACCCCCAAATTTCCTTGACAAGAAAACGTATGCGCCTGCACTAGTCTAAACACGGCATTCCGATTCATGTGGTGGTTGTGGAAAATGAGTGAAGCAGTAAAATGCAAACATTTTGTCCATCTCAGGGGGCGGCCATTTTGCCACTTTTCTGACATAGCAGTTGCTCAGGGCTCAGGTAGCGACCAATCACGACCCACTTGTTTTTTGTCACTTACTTATGATTGGTCGCTACCTGAGCCCTGACAACTGTGATGTCATTTTCAGTGGACTCAAAGTGGCAAAATGGCCGCCCCCACCGCTTGAGTCATTTTTCCACAAACGGAATGCCCCGTTGAGGGGAGTGTGGCGACATTGAACATTGATAGTGTCGCTCAAATGTTGGGGTTGACTTCCCCTTTAATGGATTGCAACAATACACGAAGATAGCAATGACAATTTTTTAAAATTTTGCAAAGAATTGGCTGCGTGACGGGTTTATGAATGGGCCCAGAATTTGGTCTCACCTCCAAAATAGTGGGCACGGTGTCCTCCAGGTCACTGTAGTAAGACGGCTGTTGAAGGAAGATGTTGTCTGCACGCAAACAAGTTCAACAAAGGATGCTGTCATCTACACAGAGTACAAAAGGTCACCGGCGACGAGGTGAGGCGGCAATGGTCACCGATCATCTTGCGCAGCAGCGCAGCGTTGCCCTTTCCGAAGAGCACGCACAGGTCCATCATCTTGGGGACGTCAAACAGGAAGTTCTCATACAGGATGTCCCCAAACACGGCAGGCGTTATGAAGTTCTCCTGAAGAACAGCAACGGCAATGTCGCGTGGTAAAAACTCAATGGGTATTAAAGCGGTCTCGCAATTCGCTGCCACCGTAGTGAGCACTTGCAACTCAGTACAGGATGTCCCCAAACACGGCGGGCGTTATGAAGTTCTCCTGAAGAACGGCAACGTCGGATGGTAAAAACTCAATGAGTATTAAAGCGGTCTCGCAATTCGCTGCCACCGTAGTGAGCACTTGCAACTCAAGACGGAATCCTAACAACAGTGCGAGCGGGGCAAGCGATGGCTTGGCGGCGACTCCGGAACCGATTTCCCACGCTAAACGGGCTTGTGACTGCATTCGATTATTAGGCCGGTCGCACCTTGGACTCCTTGTGAGTGGCCATCCGGAGGAAGGCGAAGAAGACGGCTCGGTGGAGCGAACACTGAGTTTCCGCCACCGCCGGAGACGACGGCGCGGAGGCCAGGTCCAGGCTGCGAGGGGCGTGGTGGACGTACGAGTCCAGGCAATTTTGCAGCGACCTGTCAAACACGACCTGAGAAAAGAGGGAAAAAGCGTCCCTGTTTTGAATTTCAGATGAAATGAATGGGCGATAGCATTCAGCGAATGGAATTTCACAAGACCAAGTCAATTGAGGATTACGTCAATAAACTTGAGGGGGCCAATCAAAACCTCTTTCACCTGACACCAAAACTTGTCATGCGGCAGGCCGAGTAGCCATTCCAGATCCTCCAAGATGAACCTGCCGCGTTCCAAGAACTCCTCCACCTCAGCCGGACAGGCGTCGGCCGACAGCGCTGCGTAAGGCACGAAGAGGCGTTCCTGCTTCCTGTCCGGGTGCTGAACAGAGAGATGGACGGTGATAGCCAGCGAGCACGTTGCTCAACGACAACAAGAGGACGGCCATTCACCAGCGCGGCCAGCGAGCGTTCCCTGCCAAGCTCGTCTCGCTCGGTCACCTGCTGCTCATCCAGCGGTACCCGGGCGCAGGCCATGGCTCCTCCTTGAAAATCAAAAACACAAACACATTATACAGCTTCAATGTTTTTATGTTTTGTCATTATCAGCCTTTTTTTCTGCCCCATGCGAGCGGCAAAATGAAAACTGGAGACTTTTTTGGCGGGCCAAAAAAAAAAAAAACCATGCGTGTTTTAAAGCTGGATAATCAATTTCTTATCTTTGTGTTTCATATAAAAACAATACTTTGGGATAGTTGCTTTTGTGTTGGATAACATGGCTACACAAATTGTAAAATTTGAAAGACATTGAAAGACATCAAGAAGACAAATTAAATGGATCACATTTGGTTGGAATGGAATGACTTTCAATGTGTCCTGATTAGCAACTTCGCCATTTGTGGACATGTCAAGTCACAAACTTAATTCCACACACTTTTAACATGATGTACAGTTCATCCCGCTCTGTACATGTCTAATTTTCACCTCCACGAATCATTACATTTAACACTAATCTGTATTTGAAGGTCGTGTGGCACAGAGGTAAGCTAATAAACTAAAATCACCTTTGATGAAAGCACGTCATTCAAAAACATCAGCAAAGCGTTAGCATAACGTGGCTAAACAAGCCGAAAACTTTGCCGTGTGGCCGAGAAAGAGGCAAGAAATTCACCCACCTTGTTACGATCAGCGTCTGCCACTCTCGGAAGTCATCCTCGTGGAAATGTCGTCACTCTTGTGAGCTGTTTTCACTTAAAAAAATGTTTTTTTTCTCGATTTTTGTCCGGCGTCTCCAGCTGGGTAGAACACGCATGCGCAGTACGAACAGCTCCGAGTTTGTTCTTCGACACTGGGTGCAGAGACACAGCAGCTCTTATTTATTTACCGCCCTCTAGTGTGCAACCAAGTAAAGTACAGCATTCTTGGTCAATGACAAAATCAACCGTGAAAACAAAACAGGATTTACATTTTCCTTCTAGGCCATATAAAATGTGAGTCTTAATTTAAAGCGCAAAACCAACAGTAAAATTTAACAAATGCTATACCTATACAGCACGTGAATTGGAATTTTACATATTTTATTTTTAATTGAATTAAATAAATACATTAGAGGGGATAAGAAAAGTAGCACTATGCTCTAGCGAGTGAAATAGTTCAAAATACAGTAATTAGAATTCATAGGCACTAATGCAGAATGTCTGCCTATAAGAAAAGTAGCACTATGCTTTAGCGAGTGAAATAGTTCAAAATGATTAGAATTCATAGGCACTAATGCAGAATGTCTGCCTTTTACATTTTGTTCAAAACAAAAGTAATCTGACACATGCATGGAAAAATCTTACTTTTATTGGTCATGTATAAAGTCCGCTTAAATAGCACAGTCTTGATTTTCTTGGAAAATGACTTTTTTGCCCGATACAAAAACAGAAACTGAATGGTGTGTTGTGACAGTTTGAATGATCACAAATGTGAACTATCAATCCAGTTGATTGGAATTCAGAGTAACACAAAGAATTTCACAGGCCTGCTTCCACACGTTTTTTTTTCACCGTTTCCCATGTGCTACATGAACTCAACATTAGTCCAACATTGTAAGAAAAAAAAAGGAAAAGAGAATGACCGGCTTTCATGACTACTGTAAAAAGCCACAATAAATAATCTCCCATGTACATTTTCAGTGTCAAGCAGCAGTAACGATGGAATTGAGCTCATAATCCATTTACAGATTAATCAAGAGATATTTTTAAATCTGAAAAAAAAAACGTATGAATTTTTAAATGGTCAATTTTTCAAATTTTTTTTACATACATTGTATTAACAAATTCCAACATATGACTAACATAATGTCATTCAAAAACGCCCCCTCCCACCCCAAAATTAATAAATAAATCTGCTGGGTGTAGACGATTTTGCAGAATCTTCTTAAATACTAAAGGACAAAGTATTGTAAAACTGTCAAATTTTCTTTCTATAATTCTTAAATCTGTATTGTTTTGGCAATTAAGGGACCAAAAAAAAAAAAAAAAAAAGATTTTTACTCATGATATCGTTTTGAAATTTAGGCTCCAAACAACAACCCCCTTCAGGTTGACAATAAAGTTGATTTGACTTGACTTAAGGGGTGTTGAAAATGGATAGGTGGATAGTTGTGAAATTAATCGGCTGATTTATCGATGATCATAATTTTATCGTGCCAAATATCGGAATCGGCCTGAAAAAAAAAATAATCCACGTCAATCGAGCCCGCCGGTCAGTCATACTGCATCTTCTTTTGGTGAGATAAAAAAAAAAAAAAAAAAAACTGCATCAGTAACTCTCTGGAAATAAACTGTCAGGCACACAGCCCAGAAAAAAACAAAATGTGACCAAAGGGCGTGCGTGCGTGTGTGTTCGCATCATGTCCAAGTCCAATACATGTCTTTTTTTTTTCATGCCAAATTGAAATACACACGAACCAATTGCAAAGTATTCTAACCACAATTGGAGGAAATTGTCAGAACATCTTCTGACCGTTGATTGATGCAAGCGTGAAAAAAAATTATCTAACCTTTATTTCTTATTTTTTACGGTTTGACAAGAGAATGGATAGGTGGCTAGGAAAAAAAAAAGAAAGAATTCACATTGTACTTCATGGAGTAAACTGAACAAATGTGACATTCTCAAATTGTCTTGCATGATTAGTCGGTTTATAATTATGCATAATTATGTCAATTATTAAGCTAATGACTCGATGAGGTCATACATGAATTTCCTCAATGAATCATACATTCATTGCCATTTACAACATCATTAATACAAATGAACTAATTACATCCTTTTATAGTAATTGTAGACAAATTGTCCCTCATTATTATTTACAATAATAGTGATTTTTCTTTTTCTTATACAAAAAAAAAAAAACATACATGAAACTGTCTATTAATTAGATTGGGAATGTCATTCATAACAGGTTGAACCTTGGAATAAATTCAAATATTTTTGCTCCACTTTGGATACAACGGTGGTTGTTTTTAAAGCGCTCGAGAAATACACTTGAGTTGAGATTAATTGCTTGCATTTGAATTCATTTCAATTTCAAATTGACTTCAGTTTGGCCACCGTACAAACTACTGGTGAACACACACGCACACACCCGCACGCACGCATACTGTCGTGTAGTCGAGAATGATGTCCATGTTCCAAGTTCCAAACAAGTTGATACAGCTATTAGCATTGGCCGCTAAGCCGTTGAACCTTTTGTTGAAAAATAAAAAAGCGATGAGGAGAACCTTTTGTCATCTTTGGTCGGCGCAGTCACTTTAAATCGGTGAGCCGAGGTTCTTTCTAACAATCACGTTCCGCCGCACGGCTACAGATTTTTATTCCTATATTCTCGTATTCTCACAAAAAACAAAGTAAAGGCGAGAGGTTTACCGTCATTTTTCAAGATGAAAGAAGAGCCGACAGCGCTCCTCTTCTTCGCATTGAAAACAAGAAACAGTGTGCTTGCTTTGGGAGCCGACCCC
>NW_017805852.1:843172-871508 GCF_001891065.2 Hippocampus comes
TCGGGGGGATAATTTGAAAAAAAAAAAAAAAAATCAGTGAAGATGGGACTGACCATGTCCGCCAGAGAGATGTAGAGGAACATGCCTCCTGCCAGGGCAAAGATCCAGTTGGGGGAGAAACTGTTTCCGGCCAGAATGCCGAAGCCCATCCCCAGGTAGCAGCAGCAGGCCGACAGGAAGTTGAAGAAGAGCGCCTGCTGGATGGTCATGCCGGCGTTCAGCAGGATGACAAAGTCGCCTGAAGGGTGGCGAGGACGGGCGTCAAAGGGGGAAGAATGACGTCGGCGAAAACGTATCGCTTGTCTCATAACAAGAAGCTGCAAGTAGCACTTGACACGTGTTTGTTACAAAAAAGGGGCATTTTTTTGTTACGGGGCATTGTAACAAGGTAGTCTTGGCGATAGCCTTTAGAAAGCTTGATAAGCTATCAAACTTGATTTAATGTAGTTTTGAATCGTGCTACTGGTGAATATTTTGAAATGACATCAATCCATTGGAGCAGCAGCAACAAGAAAAAATACAATTAAAAAAATAGCATGTTATAATACTGTACAGTATGAAAACATAGGCATACGGATATTTCAATAGAATCAAAAGAATTCATCGCCATATTGAACTCCTTGAAGCGCCTTCTGGTGTATACAACTTGGCCACCAGGGGCAGTATAAACAGTCGGGCAGTTGTTACGGGGCATTGTTACGAGCGTTGCTCGTAACAAGGTAGTCTTGGCGATAGCCTTTGGAAAGCTTTATAAGCTTTCAAACTTGATTTAATGTAGTTTTGAATCGTGCTACTGGTGAATATTTTGAAATGACATCAATCCATTGCAGCAGCAGCAACAAAAAAAGAAATACAATTAAAAAAAATAGCATGCTATAATACTGAACAGTATGAAAACATAGGCATACGGATATTTAAATAGAATCAAAAGAATTCATCCGCCATATTGAACTCCTTGAGGCGCCTTCTGGTGTACACGACTTGGCCACCAGGGGTAGTATAAACAGTCGGGCAGACCCAAACCAAGAAGAGTTTCACAACTTGTGTTCATGACTCAAGACAACAAGATCAGTTTGTCTCAATGTTCGCGGTCAAACGGGTGCAAATAAAACAAGCGGCGGAGTTATTTTCGTCTTCACCCAGTTCGTGAGCAGCAGCAGCAACAAAAAAAGAAATACAATTAAAAAAAATAGCATGCTATAATACTGAACAGTATGAAAACATAGGCATACGGATATTTAAATAGAATCAAAAGAATTCATCCGCCATATTGAACTCCTTGAGGCGCCTTCTGGTGTACACGACTTGGCCACCAGGGGCAGTATAAACAGTCGGGCAGACCCAAACCAAGAAGAGTTTCACAACTTGTGTTCGTGACTCAAGACAACAAGATCAGTTTGTCTCAACGTCCGCGGTCAAACGGGTGCAAATAAAACAAGCGGCGGATCTTTTCAGGTGTGGTTGATTTATTTGGCCTGAGTATTTCCAGGCGCCACACCCCATTATTTCTTCTACCCTTTCTCCCAAAAGCCAACTGTTGAATTATATTATCAACAAGTATGCTTCTACTCTCTCCATCTAGGAGTGACTTGAATTATTTTGTGCACACGCCTTCTCGAAATGGCTCGGGGGTTACGTTTGTTTTCCAAGAGCGAGCGTGGCTGCTTTTAATTTGGGAGCCACTCTTTCCAGGAGCGGCTCTGGCACGAAGGCTTACCTGCGGGGTCTGCGAGGGGTGCAGCATGAGCTCGCCCTCGCCGGCGTCCATTTTGCCCGGAGCGTGGCCGGCGCTCAGCTCCCCGTTCTGCTGCAGCTTCTCGCCCTCCTCCACGTCTAGGCCGGGTGCGGCGTAGCGCTCGGCGCTGGAGTAATGACTGTGGCCGTGACCCTGATGGGCGGACAAGCACTCAATCAAATCAAGGACCTCCCGCCATGTGGAGGATTTCATTGACACTCTCTTAAAAGCCCCCCCCCCCTCGCAATCCCAAAAAAGTCTTTTTTGTTTTGTTATGTTTTTTGTTGACGTCACTCACTGTGTCCTTCTGCTTGAGGAGCATCTTAAGGATCTTCTCGGTGAAAAAGAAGAGGTAAAAGCCTCCAAACACCACAGCGGACTTTGACGCATAGAAGTCGACCATGGGGTCGAAGCCCAAGGCCTGATAAGGGGGGGGAGAAAAACAAATCTTCAATACAACGACAATGTGCTTGGTGACATCATCAAGTCAGGTATGCCAAGTGTCAAGGCGGCAAACTCCTCATCTTGCAACAACGGAGAAAACAAATTATTCGTGCTCAATGAAGTCTGTAAGTCGTACAGTACAGTTGAGTTCGCTGCTTGGTACGCTTTGAGCCCCTCATCTGATGGCGTACTCGCTCACTCGAGGCAATTTGAAAGGCGCTAATAAAGTCAGGTATGCCAAGTGTCAAGGCCGCAACTCCTCATCTTGCAACAACGGAGAAAAACAGTTATTCGTTCTCAATGAAGTCTGTAAGTTGTACAGTACAGTTGAGTTTGCTGCTTGGTACGCTTTGAGACCCTCATCTGATGCGTACTCGCTCACTCGAGGCAATTTGAAAGGCGCTCCTCACTGCTCAATTAGCATTAGCATTAGCATGGCCTCCCTCCATGATGCAAAACGGCATGACTTCATCTCGTGATTTGCGGATTACTTCTCATAGCGCCGTTTTTTTTTTTTCCATTGTCACCATGAATCAGAACGAAGAGCGAGCGAGAGGCGCAACGCGGACCTCCTCTGTTTTTGTCTCATTGCACAACAGCTGGAACTCTACCTAGCATGGCCTCCCTTCATGATACAAAACGGCATGACTTCATCTCTTGATTTGTGGATTACTTCTCACAGCGCCATTTTTTTTCCATTGTCACCATGAATAAGCGAGCGAGAGGCGCAACGCGGACCTCCTCTGTTTTTGTCTCATTGCACAACAGCTGGAACTCTACCTCTGGAATGAGCTGGAAAAGGGCGTTGGAGTAGAGCGTGCCGATGGCCAGCGCAATGAAGTAGAGCAGCAGACGCTTGTAAAATGTTTTCTTCATGAACGGCACCACGCTGGCCCCCACCAGCGAGCACAGCGAGATGAGCGTCACGCACAGCGGCCTTACAGTGCACCTCCCATTCCACCCGTCAACTCATTTCGGTTGCTACACAGAAAAAAGAAGGTTAAACTAAACACACGCACACACAAGCCCTTTTCACGCGACCTGTCGAAGGTCTTTGAAGATTTCAACAATTCATCAGCTGGCTTTAGAACGCCTTTTCGAGTATTCGCCGCACTGCATTTGAAGACGGACTCGCAAAGTTGGCTGGCGGCCGCGCTATCGATCTCAGTCAGAGTGCAAAACTTTCACACGCTTGAGCCACCGCGGCTGCTTTGCCGCACTGACCGAACCGCCCGTCCGTTTCAGTTCTTGCTCATGGTCAAACATTGCGACTGGCTTGGTAATGAATGCACTTCAGCGGAGTGGTGGCGCCGACATGGAGACAAGCCGTTTGAACTTCTGCCCCCTTTGCCAGGTTCTGCGTGAAAGGTACAGAGTGATGAATTCCAACTCGACAGTAACATCTCCGATTGGCCTTCTCTTTTGTTTCAAGTGAGTAAAAGAGGCTTCAACCACACATGCCCTTTTGTCTATCCAGGTGTTTGCACCTTAGGTCCTGTAGACAAAAAAAAAAAAGCGGGGGGAGGGTCAAATTAAGCGTAACCACTCAAGAACAGAGACAGACTTGCCATTCATGCCCAAATGAAGAAGCCAGTGTTTTTTCCACACAATGAAGTAGCAGGAAAGAGAGAAACCCGCGCAGCAGGCCACCCTGAAACAAACAAAGACAGGAAGGAAAAGAAGCGAGGCGCAAGGGGAGCTTGAGGGAAGTGTGCAACATTTTGCGGGAACCTCTCCGTCCTTTTGTGCAACCTAGCGGTGTAACGCGGGATGCAAAGTGGGGTTGGGGGGGGGGGCGCTCGCACGAAGGCATCAACAAACTCCACAAGCTCACGTTAGATACGCCCGCAAAAAGAGGAGAAGCTCTGCAATGAGAAAAAATGCGTAAGACAATGAGCCACCTCGAGGTTCCAGTGTGAGACTTCGAAGAAAAGCTTCCAGAAATAATGTCGTCCAGTGAAAATAAACCACACATCTCCTGGAACATGGGTGGTTTTCATTGGGCAGCACTAAGTGACATAGGCCACATATAACAAAAAGACTACATTTTGCCACCGTATAAATTGCATTTGTTACTAAACTACAAAGCCAATTCCAATAAAGTGGGCACATTGTGCTAAACGTCAGTCAAAACACAATGAAAAAAAAAAAAAAAAACCTGGAAACTTGGAGAAATGTGTTTTTCACTGGACAGAAGAGTGACAGGAAATAGCTAGAGCGCAAGCTAGCTAGGTAGCTAGCTAAAGTGTTTGCTCTAGCTAGCTAGCTGTCTGTCCTGCTAGCTTGATAGCTGGCTAGCTGGATAGATAGCTGGACAGACAGATAGGTGTGTGTATTATACATGTGACATTTCATTTTCAAGTAACTTCCAATGAAAGCCTTGTCGTTTCCTCTCAAGTGCTTTGGGTTCATCAGGATGCGGCGAGCCCTGCGAGAGCCTCCAGATCAAACCCTAAATTAAGTTGTTGAGACATTGTACCTTCAGCATCAGTGGGCCTCGGCGAGGTGTCGCTGCCCAGCTGGTCTTGAGCGCGGGCTCGGCACGCACCGGCGTCCAACTGCTGCAGCATGGTGGGGCACAACTCCTGCAAGCCGCGCCCGTCCAGACGAGACTGCTCGCCCATGCTGTAGATGGCCAGCGTGTCCTCCGGCAAGCACTGCGACGGGGGGGGGACAGACAGTGATGGATATTGCAAGCAGAATAACAGTCATGTGAACTTGGAATAACCTTCCACCTGATCACTTTGAAGGCTCAAGCTCATCGGGCCAACCGGGCAATCCTGCGCGACATTAAGCCGCCGAAATATGCAGCGACCGGAGACATCGAAAGCTGCTTTTGAAGGGAGTGGACCTCCACGTCCGCAGGTGAGTCTGCTAAATGGAGTCAGCGAACCAAATCCTCAGAGTCTGCTCTCCAGTGAGTCCGCTCAAGCGAGTCCACAGTGAGTCTGATAAGTCAAGGCACTTCAATCACTATTTCCGAATCATCGGAATCACGGACTCAAATGTGCAGTGAGTCCCTTTGAGCCAAAGCAGCCGAGTATCGATTCACTGAACCAAACCATTTGAGTTTGTGTTGTTCTTGAGTTCTTCCAGGTGGTGAACCGACTGATCTGAGCTTGCGGGTGTTTCGTTCCAGTGAGTGACAGTAAACAAAAGCATCTGTGCCTATGGGCGTTTCTTGCCTGTGTGTCCACACCAGTGAACAGAGTGTACCACATTTCACATGAGTCTCTGGAGTCGTTTTTTTTCTGCAGAGCGCACTCATTCGAGTCAGTGAACCAAACCAATGGGATTCGGCGGCGTTGCGGTTGGCTTCATAAGAGTGGAGGCGCTTCAGCCAAGGTTCACGGCAAGTCCGCTAACTCGAGTCTATGAATCACGTCATCCAGGTCGCTAACTCTGGTCAGGGAACCAAGTCATCCGAGTGTGTGCTGTTTCCGATGAGTCCGTTCCCTTGAGTTGGCTCACCAAATCGTTCGAGTCTGTCGTCTCTGGTGAGTATGTCATCTCCAGTCGGTGAAACAAGTCATCGGTGTGAGCTAAATCCCTCAAATCCACAGACATTCGGATGAGTCCAGTGACTTGAGTCAGCTGGTTTTTAGCTAACTTAAGAGTACCCGGAGAGACGTCTCATAAAAGCCTCAAATTGACCTCTGACTAGTGATTATTGATTGATAAATCAGGATCTATTGTATTGTATTCAATACAACTTTGACTCATGAGGCCAGGGAGTTTTGGAACCAACCGGTTCTTCTTCGCTCTTACCTTTGAGTTGTTCAGTTTGGGCGGCGCGGTCGTGGTCGTCACATTCTGGCGTACCGCGTCGGCATCGCCCTGGCTGAGCAGGGCCAGCAGGGAGCGCAACTGTGGCACAGTGATGGTGCTGTTGTCGCCGTGGCGGGCCAGCAGGTCTTCGAGAACCTGGGCTGGGGACTGGCGCTGAACATCCTCCTGAGCTGCCACTTGACAAAGCGGCAGGACAAAGGCCAGGACCAAGATGGGCAGTGATCGGAGTATGCCGGAAGCCATCGACATGGCTGCTGCGCGGGCTGGACTTGTATCTGCCGATAAGAAGGAAATAAGGCATCTCACAATAATGACGACAATCGTCCCTTGTTTATCGCCATTCCAGAACCCTCTGCGACAAGCGACAATTTGATTCAGCGACTCAACTAACTCACCAGAAAATGAGTTCGCCAACTCACCGGAAACACGGCGGTCTCACTCTATTTGGTTGTCCGACTCAAGTAAGTGGGATTCCGCCTTGGGCTCGTTTGACTACACCGAACTAAAACCCAATTCGTTAACGTGAGTCATTGAACCAAATCCGGTGAGGCCATGGTGGCTCCAGATAGTCTGTTGAATTGGTCGCCAGCCATCAGCGGGCACAAGTAGACGAAACAACCGTTCACACTTTCTCAGGGGGAATTTAGATGTTCAATCAACCTCGAGTTCATGTTTCTGGAAAGTGGGCGGGAGAACGTGCCAACTCGACACATTCGAAGAAATCCCTCAGAACTGTGAGGTGAGCGTGGCAGCCAGTCGGCCACCGTGCCTCCCTCACCTCGAGTCGAGGAACCAAAATGACCCGAGTCTAGAATTCGACGTCTCTGCTGAGTCACGCGAGTCGATGCTTCTGGTTAGTCCTTGAACTTGAGCCATGGCCCTTTTCCACCACGCTAACACAACTAACGCCCCTGGAGCCTTTCCTGTGAGTCATAACATAAGTCAACCTAGAAATGAAGCGCAACGAGACTTGTCGCCTCAGGACCGATAGCTCGCACTTATGCAACAGAGCACTGTACAACACTTTGTCACCCGTGTCGGGAAGCACACTCATCGGGCCCGACAGAGATTCCTCTGAATTCACCGACGGATCATCCAAACCTGCGTTTTCTGCCCGTGAATCACTTCAGTTTCTGGTGTTTCTGGTCAATCCCCAAACTTGAGTCAGAGAACCAAATCAACTCAGGCCCCGAGTGGAAGGACGATTCGCAACTCGAGGCTCACAGCTCCCACTTGGGAGTGAAATGACCGGGCCGCACTTCTATGCCAGCGCATTCCTGCACTTAACAGTGTGACTGAAGTGACACGGGTGGGAGGAACCATTGTTGATCTTTCCAACGACACGCCGCTTCATAAATGCACACTCTCCCATTTTGGCCCCATGCCAAGATGCAGCGTGCGCGCGTATGCTCACTTTCGACAGATGGGACCTTGATTCGCGGCCGACAAACAGGCTCATTCAGTCACAGGCGAGAGGCTCACCACAAGGGGGGCGGGGTGGTGGGTGGGGGGTGTCTCTCGGCGCTTCAGCGGCTTGGACTAGGTGGGAGACAGGAGACAAAAGGTACCACTCACCGGCGAGTCGACGAGGACGTCGTCGGAAGGAGGACGGGCGACTGCCCGCTTGACTCGGGCAATGAAGTCGAGCCCAGAGTCAAAAGCTCCTCCTCTGCAAACCACATTGGAGCATTCCTCCGACATTTCAAGGACATTTATAGAGCACATGGACTCACTCGGCAGTTTTGGGGCTCCACTTATCTTTGGTGACATGCTGTGCTTTGATTACTCGGAGCGGGTGCACATTGCGCAACTAAAAACAGAGAGCGCGGTGGTCTTCAGATCATCTAACTCGTTGAAATTAAGCCAAAGCAAACACAACTGAAGAGCCGCTGACTATTGAGATGGGAGCAAATTTGTTGTGTGGGACACGTGCGATGTCACGGAAGGCTCACTCCAAAGCGCAAAGTTCTTCTTCTGTCACTGGTGCAGAATCAAGGCTCAATCTTGTCAAGTCTTGCTGACTTTGCTTGGGCTGGAGTAGAACGTAAAACATTTTGGGTTTGTTATTTTCTTTTTTTGTGGGGGGGTTAATAAGTGGTTGTTCAAGACGCTTTTCTTTTTGTTGGTCAATTGTGAGGAATTCAAACAATGCAATGTTTTTAGTCTGTCTCCCTTACTTTACGGTGTCGCAAGGAATTGCATTTTTTTTTTGTTTTCAAAAAGTGACGCATTTGTCGATTGTGGAGAATTTGACGCAATCACCACAAGCATTTCTTGTGTCAGTCTGACTTTACTGGACTCCCAAACAACAGATTTGTTTTGAGATGTGTTTGTTAGTAAGGATGCTTCAACTGTCCACTTTAGAAATGTTGATCAATGCAACCAGTTGTCGACCTGTGCTCCCAAAACGCCCCTGAAAATTGAAAGTGGCTGACCAATTGTTATTCTAATTTCATCTTGACTTAGCTTAATTCCACTTGACTTGTTTATTTGAAGACGAGGACATTTACTGCTGAGCCTTGGGAGTGTTTATTCTTTTGTTTGACGAGTCACATGGTAAACAAGGAACTAGTGTTACCTAGGTACTCGAACCGGACCACAATTACGAGAAAGCAACACATTCTTCGGCCGCGGCAAAGAGGACTTGGGAGAGCCCAAGCAACAGATGGAATTATTTCGCTTAAATTTTTTGTTTTGTTTTTTTGTGGGTCAACTCCCGATGCCTACCAAATTGCATCTTGCCAAATAAAGACCGCGCACTGTGAATTTTACAGAGTTCTTTCTAAAGATATAAAGTGAAATGCTGAAAACGTACGAGAAATATGGGGAACATACTCACTTGTGGCGATTTCGCGTTCTAATGCTGTCCATCATTTCGGTTTTCCGATTTTTAAAAATGTATTCATTTTTTCATGAAGCTGAAACGACGCCCGGTCACGAGACGTGGGCATTCGGCAGGAGTCGCCGCTCAATCCATGCCGGACTCCAAAGTGAGTCACGCACTGCCATTCGAATAAATTGGTGTCTTTTTCAAAACAATATCGGACTTTTTAGAGAGGAAACGCACCCCTTCATTCAAGTGCATTTATTCACTCCCACGTTAAGAAATCATTCTTTGGCATCAAATAGCGTGTGACACGATTATTGGCAACCCTAATGTTAATCCTTTGTTCCCAATGCCTTTTGCCAACAAAACGGGAGCGATGGGAAAACGAAGCTTCATGAAGCACTCGTTATATTTTTTGACTCCTCTAGATGGTGCTCTTGGTTTGAATATAAAAGTTAGCGCAATGGAAATGGATGAACATTCCACTGCATCTTTAAACCTAGAGGAGTCAAAAAACGATCACAAGTGCTTCATGAAGCATCCGTTGTGCACCACTACAAAAGGGCACCTCATCTCCTCCTCTGAAGATGGGAAAATACAGAAATCTTCCATTCTTCTTCGTACAACCGAAATCGTCCAGCAACCTGGCTCCTCTCTCCACTCTCCTTGTCCGCCCCCTCAATGAGGTTGAGGTCCGGGGACTGACATGGTCATGGGAGGAGCTTGATTCTGTGTCAGGTCAAACGATTCTATGCGCAATTTTTAGCACGAGAATATGTTTCCGCAAAAAAAATAAAATAACACTTTTGAATACATCTTAAGTAGGGCTGCCAATAATGAAGGCAGGCAGTGAACACGAATAAAGTCCCTGTGGCGACTCCAAACAGGACAAGCCAGATCCTAAATTAAAAGAGACTAAAATCGTCATCATTTGAGAATAATTTTTTTTTTTTTTTCCCCATGAGGAACTCCAACGTGTGAGACTAAAAGCAGAAGTTTACTTTTGCATCGGCGT
The DNA here is from genome assembly GCF_001891065.2 of Hippocampus comes. Lineage (NCBI taxonomy): Eukaryota > Metazoa > Chordata > Actinopteri > Syngnathiformes > Syngnathidae > Hippocampus > Hippocampus comes. The sequence goes on from NW_017805852.1 coordinate 852,983, forward strand.
CCAATCAATAATGACGAGGGCGACACGCCATGAGTGTCAGCGGCGGAGTCGGCGTGTCCGCTTGCTTGTGACCGCTCAAGAGTCCAAGGCCCATTCGGAGCGGCATGCGCCGCAGATAACGCGGACGCTGAGGGCAGACTGGCAGTCGTCAGCGTTCCGATCAGCCAGACACAACACTTGTACCCAACAAAATCCAATCACATCAAAAGCACAGAGCAAAGCTAAGCTCACCCTAACACGTCCCACTGGACTCGACTGAAAATGCCAAAAAATTGCAAAGGTTTTTCTTTCTTGCAGCCTTATCGGCATCTGAAGCGGGCGGCTGGGAAAAGTCACGGCTAAACCAGGTCACTCATGAAAAAGGCCACCAAAAAAGCTGACATCATTAATTTCGACGTCATGAAGCCAAAATGTCTGGGGGGGGGGGGGGGGGAATCCTTTTTGTGTTTTTTTTTCTTTACATAAATCCTCATAAGACAGGATTCAAGGTGTAATTTTATGAAAATAATGTCAGACTTCTGACTGAGAGAACTTTTTTTTTTTTTTTTTTTAAACAAAAAGTTAGCGTGCTACAAGAGACCTTTATTTGTCCCACACTGGGGAAATTTGCAGTCTCCAGCAGCAAAATTGGGGGGTAGAAAAAAAAAAAAGTGTTGCATGCACAAATAAATGTTTCAGAAAAAGAACTGTACACAGTACGAATGCAATATAAATACAAGATATAGATATAAGCATAAATGCCACTGCATATATGCAGCATAAAGTGGCTGTGCTATTTACAATGGTTACAGGTTTTCATGCATGTTTTATTCAGCAGCCTGACAGCAGTCGGTAGGAACGAGCGGCGGTATCTTTCCTTCTTGCAGCGCGGGTGTAACAGTCTCTGGCTGAAGGAGCTACCCAGTGCTGTCAGGGCGGGCTGGAGGGGGTGGGACGGACTGCCCATCATAGCTTTTAGCTTAGCTAGCATTATGCCATATGGTTGAATTTTTAAAAATCTTTTTTAAATTATTATTAGGGAGTAAAAAGAGATATCGCTACAATAAAAGCTCCCCCTTCAAAAATATGATTTTTTTTTTTAATGTCTGAAAGATATTTGGAGATTAATTTTTTTGAGATTCCTGTTCATATTTTTTTGAAGCAAAAAGCTGTATTTTTCTTCATAAAAGTTGCAATGCTACTGGAATTTAGTGGTAATCTTGCAAAAATTATGTTGGCCTTTTCATCCAATATACTTTGTGTATTTTTGGAAAAGGCGTATTTTATTTTTGCAGGATTTTTTTTTTCTTTTTTCATATTTGCTTAGACAAAAACATTTCAGACAAAAAATAAGAGTCATACTATATTTGCAATTAAAAAAATATTCAAGAAAAAAGTCAAATCACTGAGAATAAATAAGACCTTGATACATTTATGAAGCTTAAAAGCTTTCATTGTTTTCGATCAAACACATTTTCCCAAATAAAAGTGGCAAACACGACCGAAATTGAGTTACAATCTTCTGGAACTCAAGTCATACTTTTCATCTCTATAATGACCATAAAGACTGATTTTTTTTTTTTCCCCCACCAAGCGACGACTTGGATAGTTTAGAAAAAGTTGCAGCGTTACCAGAATAGAGTCACATTTTCTCCAAGACTTTTTTCCCCATTCTTTTTCCTTTTTTTGGTCACAAAGAGGGGGCTTGTGAGCGCAAGCCATCCTACCTTGGGGTTTGGCGCCAAGTCGAGTCGCTCCGGTCGCGAGGAATTTAATGTGACGCGGCTGAGAAATCATCCCGTTTTTCAGAACGGGAATGTTGACTGCCAAACAAGTTCCGAGCAGACACCAAACGTCACCAACAGCTTTGACGGGATTCTCACAGCGCTCACAAGAAGAGGATATCGTCGTCTCTTGCTCCCGTTTTTTTATATCCCGGTGGGCTGCCGGGGGCCGGGTGATTGAGTGGCCCCCCCCCCCCCCACGAAATTATCAGGGTCGCCTTGCAGTCGTCAGCAGCAGGACTGTCATTAGCCGCCGCCCGCGCCGCTTCAGCAAACGCTTTGTCAGGCCCACACCTTGGGGAAACCAGAGGCTTGTCCACGCCACCGTCACCTCGGAGGACCCCCCCTCCCTCCCACCTGGCAGAAAAGCCGCGGGGGCCGTCCCACATCCTTTCTTCGAATGCACACCATCAAACCGGCTCGTTTGGACCATTTGTTGACATCGCAAATGCATACTTGCCCTGAACCCATCCGTCCCGTCGCTTGTTGACATTATCCAGACGACTGGAATATTTGATGCGATAATTAACATGATTGGTGAGACCGAAACCAACATGTTCGGGTTTTCATTGACAACATACGAATTATCGAGAACACCATTCGAGAAAACATTTGACAAATCCGGCCGAGTCTCCCAAAATATTGGTTTGATACTTCGATCACCGCTCTGGTCACACAGATGAGCAGCAGGTGAGACCTAAAGAGCACAACCACTGTGGACGAATTGACGATTCCTTTCAAGGTTAGGTTCAGCGACATTAAGGAGTACATGCGTGGCAAGCCACACCCCCGTTGGGGATTGAAATTATGGGCGAGAACCGGAATAGCTAGCATACTTTGAGGTCTAGCAAGGGAGTGTTGATGGGAGGAGAGAGTCAAATCTGAGCTCGGACTGGCAGGTGATGTCATGAGGACGCTCGCCTCCACTCTTCCTCGAGGGTCCAAACTACAAGTTTTTCTCAGGCGGCTAGTTCGAAAGAGCTCAAGGAAAAAGGGGAGAGGGAGGGAAGCGCAACATCTGCGCTGTCAAGGGGCATGACAACCGAGCAGTGACGCATGTGTCATCGTCCTTTGCCGGCCGGGCCAGACCCGGCGCAGAAAATTCAGTGCAAAGCCACCAGAACCGCGGTTGAGGTGGAGAGGCCATACATTGCGGGTTGCCACAATGCTTTAAGTAAATTGATAAAACGAGGATCAGCATTATTCCTTATAATATTTGGCTACTATTAAGGAGGGAAATGAACAATCCATCCTGCGTTTAAATGCTTTCACATTCTGTAGATTTGATCAGACAGAGTGAGTTTCTGCTACTACCAAGTCTCTACGTTGCAAGAAGACGTCATTTTCCTAAAAAGTTAATAAAACCTAAAAAAACAAATGAATCAAAACGCTTCCATTTCTCCATCAGAGGCCTTCTACAACAATATCAAGGTCAAGGTCAAGGTCATCTTCATTGTCAAATATGCTTTACGTATGACATGCAGCATAGATGAAATTTCTTCCTCTCAATCCTCAGTGCAAACATGCATGCAAACATGCTGTGAGTTAAACACACACAGCTAAGAAAAGATAGCAGCTACACTGTATAAAAAAGACATAATTTGTCATCTGAACAGTATAAACAGTATAGACGATATAAACAATATAAACAGCATAAACAATGGTACTTGTGGCTATTGTGGGTAAAGTGAGGTAGTGCATTGTGCAATACGCGGATGTTGGATAATGAGGGGAGGGTCATAGTCTGTGACAGGAGGCAGGGGTCGGGCAGAGGCAGAGGGCGGGGAGTGCGGGCAGAGCAGGGAGGGAGTTGAGTCTCCTGACCGCCTGGTGGAAGATATCTAAGCGGTCAAAACATTTTTTTGCTCATTTCTTTTCTATTTCTGGGTCTTACAGGGTTTTAAACACGAGTCCAAAAGAAAAACAATACGTTTTAGGGTTTCTTTACTTTTTCTAATTTTTTTTTTTTTTTTTTATGTTAAAAGCAATGGGCATCTGAACGCAAAATAGCAAAGTCTAGCAACACAAGTAGAAAGTTACTATTGCAATATTCAGAGGCGTATATTCTTTATCCTCTCCAAGAATGAATATTACAGCCATGCCGACAAGAGAGCATCTAACGCTCCAGTCCAATTGTCTTATACTGCCCCCTGAGGTGACCAAGGCACGAAAAAAAATACCAAGAGTGGTTCTCGTACCACACTTAAATCATAATTGCTCAAAATAATTCTTCGATTCATCGAGGTAGTTGTTCATTACATTGATAATAATTAGTTTTTGATTCATCGATTCATTGTTTTATCTCTATTGCAACGGAGAAAACACAATTTTGGATAGGAGTGTTTTGAGTTAAGATTGTGGTCACGTAAAGCATTCAAACTCGTATCTCAGGGCACCACGGCGGTTATTTGGAGGACTTTTTAAAAAAACTTTTATTTCACTCATATTATTCTTAAGTCACAATGCCCTTACTTGACTCCGGTTTGTGGCTCAGTAGACATTCGACCGGCACTACAAAACGGCCAACTAACAGTATTTGGATTTAACCTGTGTGATTTGTATGATTTGCATCAATGTAAAATCCATACCTATGTGTCTTTAGGTGGCGGATAATGCCGGTAACATTTGTATTAGTACCACCGGGAAAGACTTGATCTTGACTTCCACGTCATGCCTTTGATGCTCAGTCGCTTCAAAGTATAAATAGGGATCGATCGATAGGACCGCCTTTGAAAGAGTCCTCGTGGCACGGACTGCAGTGCAATCACGACAGCTTGCTACGTTTTTTTTTTACGTTTTGGATTAAAATAATATTAATTTCAGTTGACAAGACCGCTCGGTGGCGTTGTGCAGCTAGCTTAGCGAGCACGGAGAGTACATTAGCTTCGAGTCCTTCATTAGCTTTCTTACCTTGCCCGCGGATGCTGCCACCAGAGCAGCCTTGACGTCAGCTGCAGTCCACGGCAGCCGTCCCACGACACGCCGGCGAGATCACATTTAGTCTGCAGGCGAACGGTGGGGGAGTGGGAATGTGTCAGATAGCGGCGCTGGTCTGAATCCGTCGCTTCATTTTAACACTTGCTCTTCCCATTGATATGAAACGTTCAGCAGCGAGAAAAGGCGCCTGGTGCACGGCGCTGGAGTTATGTTCCGGCGTGACGTCACACGCACTCCACGCGGTTCACTTGGGTATTGCAACATCCCTCACGAGGGAAAAAAAACGTCGTTTATAGTTTGCTCTGCATGTATGCATAAATGTATTATAGTCACGCAGGTATAATTTTTATCAACTTACTTCGTGCTGAAAAAAAAAACTCGAATAAAAAGGTTGGGCTCGTCCGGGATTTGAACCCGGGACCTCTCGCACCCAAAGCGAGAATCATACCCCTAGACCAACGAGCCACCTTATGGAAGTGCACCTTCAAAAGTTAAAATTAAACTTCATCTATCAATTTGCGTGAACATGGAGCCCCAGTTATTTTCCTAGCCCTGCTATTTACCATGGAGCTATCCCTGGTCACATCGCAAACTGCTTCTGAATTCACTTGTTTCACATTAAAACATAAAATAGTTGGCATGTTCGGAGGGCGAAATACATGTATGTAGTTTTCTACTCTGGGAAACGATAAAGAGCAGTAAAACGCTGAAAAGTAAATGCGATCCCGTACCGTGGCTTAGACGTCGACGGTATACGGCGCATGCTCCGTGACATCCAACCACATCCGCCCCTTCTTTCACGTAACAATGCGTCATCTGTAAGTTGTTATGATTGCGGAAGTGTTCGGATGTCGAGTAAGCGCAGTTCCTTCCATCAATCAGGCTTGCGAGTCCGTAGTTGGATCTCGATTTAGGCTCGATATATGTAGGGTCGCCGTTTTACCTCGCGACCAGGTAAGAAGTAACCAGAACGCCGATGCGAACGTTTCGTTCTTCTTTCTGGTCCGTTTATGTCGAAAAATAGTAGCCAGGTTAGCTACACGCGGCTAACGCAACATCACTGGCATGCAGTCCTCTGACTGTGTAAAATTTGACATTTCGCAATACTATGAAAGAGAAAAGTAGCTAAATTGAATATGGGACATATCCATACACCTCCGACTGTTGTGCTATTATTACATGACGTTTGAACTAACCTTGTGTCGTTTGTCACACACGAAAAGTGGCAATTAAGTGAGACTTCAAATTCCAATTGTGTTTTTACACATCCAGCAGTGGAAAAAGTGCCATTCAAGGTCTGTTATTGTAAAGGTATCAACTTCAAACACTTTAGCTGTCGAGTACATTACATTTGAACAGGGTTTCCCATTGAGCCAAGGCTCACATTTCACATTACCCAAAAACCCCTCTGGACATCACCAAACGAAAGTAGATTAAAAAAAATGATGATCTCTTCTCAATTTACTGACAAGTTTACTAAGTCCATGTGGAATCTGGCTTTGTTCAGTTTTTCTGGTGTATGAATGGCAACAAGTGGAAACAACACTTTGTCCCTTTGAGTTATGTTAAATTAATTTTAGGGGGATTTTGGGGGGAAAATTGTTCACCCTAATCCCAAATATGAATGCTCGGTTATGAATGCCGCAGCTATCAAATATGTTCGTAATTAAATGTTAAACAGATTATCCAATCAATTAATCGAGTAATATGATTTGAAAAACAAATTTCTAACCTCGTTAAAGTGCATGTAAGGTAGAGATATTATTTTTCCTCCTCTTGAGTTTGCTAATCTCACATTCTGCTGTAGTAACTGCGACTTTGAGTGTATATGGCTCGAGTGATGTTTGTAAAAATGAGCGCTATAGGTGGCCCCCATGTGGGGGGAAAAATGAACCCCGTGAAATTTTGAGGCAGACAGTTAACCTTTTATTGAATCATTTGAGCTATTGAATTCATCGTTGCAGCCCTGGCCTTCATGTTTGTAGTGTTCCAGGTTGGGGCCGCGGCCATGGCGGACCACAGCGACATCAGTCTGCCGCCGGAGGAGCGCGTGCGCATCCTTACCAAGAAGGGGAGCTGGGTGGACATCAATGACGAGGTGCCCCTGCGCCGCTACTTCCGCTCGGGCATGGAGATGATCCGCATGGCCAACATCTACGCCGAGGAGGGCAGCATTGAGCGGGCGTTCGTCCTCTACAATAAGTACATCACGTAAGAGAAGCTTCCCCGAGACAGTGTGGAGGTGTTCCCCAGGGATCTTGACCTTCTCATTGTCCCCCCCCCCTTCCCCACATAGGCTCTTCGTAGAAAAGCTTCCCAAGCATCTAGATTATAAAACAGCGAATATTCCAGAGAAAAAGGACACGCAAAAGGTACGCACAAAATGTCTCTCTCAAACTTTTTTTTTCTTTGCTTGCTTGCCTCTCATTCCTTTTGTCCTGCAGAAATTGAAGGACGTGGCTTTTCCGCAAGCTGAAATCCTAAAGAAAGCACTTCTCAAGAGATTTGAACAAGACTATGATCAGTATTGTGTCAAGAAGGTAAAGATAACTTTTCGAAATATTGGAAGTGCATCGACCATTTCATATGACGCCGTGGCCCTTCCAGAAAGCGGAGGAGGAGGCTCTGGCTCTGCAGCAGTCGCGCCAGCGGGCCCTGGATGCCGAACGGGAACGCGTGGCCGAGATGCAGCGGCGGCAGCAGGAGCAGGAACAGTTCAGCGCCTTTGAGGAGATGATCCGGCGGCAGGACCTGGAGCGAGAGCGCCAACGCGTTCTCCTGGAGTTCGGCCAGCCTTCGGCGCCTCCCCAGGACACGCCGCTCATCCCAGGCATCATGGGCCCACCCGCCATCTCGCCCGCGCCGCCGCACAGCCCCCGCGACGCGGCCGGGAACCACCCTCCCTCGTCCGCCGCCCCGCCCAGCTTCGACCGTTCCCTTAAGCCCGGCTCGCTGCTCAGCCCCGGGAACAACGGTGAGTTTGTGGCTAGAAAGAGATGATTTCTGTCGAGCGCCCAACGTGACGTGTCTGGGAGGAAAATGTTTTGAATTGTGGTCGATCATGTAGCCTTAAGACACATTCTTAATTTGAGAACAAAAATGCAAATTGTGGTCAAAAACTGAAAACGATTATATTCGAGCTATGACTAACAAGTCTTTTTAGAATTGATTACGCCATCAAATCCTCTCGTCATTGTGTTCATTTTTCCGACAACAATCACGTCACTTTACGCTCGCACTTAGCGAGTGTGTGATGTCTACAACCGTGCGATCCTTCTTTTTTTTCCCCCCTAATCCTCAACCCGCTGTCGGCAGACCTGACGGTGGATGCCCTCCGCCAGCTACTCGTGCCGTCGGAACTGTGCCGAAGTTTCCTGCGGCTGGCCGAGGCCAACACCAGCCGGGCGGTCGAAACCTGCGGCATCCTCTGCGGCAAACTGGTCGGTACAGTGAGCCTGAAAGGCTCTCTGTTCCGCTCTTCAGGTGTAAAGGACATGAAATGTGATGTAGATTAGGTGTGTGTGTGTGTGTGTGTGTGTGTGTGTGTGTGTGTGTGTGTGTGTGTGTGTGTGTGTGTGTGTGTGTAAACTTGGCATGACACTTCTGCTACTTGGCAATACATTGAAAGCAATATATTTTGTTATCTTTTTTTCTTCATTTTACAGTCAACGGCTAAAAGTCTGACCGAGTCTTGCCACTGTTTGACTTTCCAGACCAGAAACACATTCAGCGTGACGCACGTCATCGTTCCCAAGCAATGCGGCGGCCCCGACTATTGCGACACGGAGAATGAGGAGGAGCTCTTCCTCATACAGGACCAGTATGATCTCATCACCCTGGGCTGGATCCATGTGAGTCAAGCCCTGGACCAGAAATTCTCTCGGTGCAGTCGTACTCCAGCGCAAACGGGAAAAACCTGTCGCACCGACATTCGCGTTCGCCTCGTGAAGCACGCCGCACAGGCAAGGACTTTGATTTTGAGGAGGAGTGTCGCGGCCAAGCTAACCTACTTCCTGTCACTAGTGCGGGAGTCCAGTCCTGTTTAAAGTCGGGACAAAAACAAACTAAACATCAAGATGGCGAGGAAGTTGGAGCATATCAAAATAAAAGCAGGGACAGAATTTGGGTTTCAAGATTTCATCATGTCAAAGATCACAATCACAAGTATTCCATTTGATGTATTCATTTATATTTGTAAATGAAATAAAAAAATAATTACTTGTTTTGGTATTAATCTATTTATTTATTTGTGTTATATTTTTTTCATAGTTTGTTTTATTGCATTACATTTTACGTGTGCATTCTAATTGTTTTTCCTTTTTTTATATTATGACATTTTATTGTTTTATTGTTATGACTCATTTCAACTTTGTTTCCCCCTTCTCTTATCTTTATAGACTCACCCAACGCAGACGGCGTTCCTGTCCAGCGTGGACCTGCACACGCACTGCTCGTACCAGATGATGCTGCCTGAGGCCATCGCCATTGTCTGCTCGCCCAAGTTCAATGAGTGAGGCTTGCCTAGCAACAAAAAAAAACAAAAACAAAAAAAACGAACGTTTGGCTGGACCAAAACACAAAACCATTCGTTTCTTCCAGGATCGGCTACTTCAGATTGACAGATCGGGGAACCAATGAGATCTCCTCGTGTAAGCAGAAGGGCTTTCACCCTCACAGTAAAGACCCGCCTCTATTTACCGTGAGTACCCCGCGACGACTTGAGCTCCAACTTCAAGTTAACCCCAAAAAAAAAAAATGCCAATTACACTTGGCGCACGCAATCCATTCACACTAGCGTGTCATCGAGACACCTGGGAACAGTTTTACATTCTGAAAAATGCAAAATATGTCTCCTTGCTGTGGAATGAATTTGTGTCTCTTTCCTTGAACGCAGCATGCCGGCCATGTCACCATCTCTAACGACGCCGTCTCCGTGATGGATTTGCGGTGATTTGAGGATTTTTTTTTTCCCCCCTTTCTTTTCTTTCCTCCTCCTCCCGTTCCTCCTGCGACGACACTCTAACTGTTTTATCACACCGGAGAGTTTTTATTTGTTTCCAGGATTTGTCTTCATATCGTTCTGTGGACTAGGAGTGTTTTCCGAGGGGGAAAGAAACAAAACAAAAACAATCGAACAACATCGTCATTATCTCACTCGTGTTCACTTTGGTGTCTGCGTTCTGAATGTGTTTGTGTTGTTCTCCAAGTTTCCGCCTGACTGATTTAAGTGCCGAGGGCGACGACGTGGATGACATTGGATGTTCAGACTGCAAATTTGATTTGCTCAAGGCGGTTGGAACTCAGGTGCAAACCCATCAAACATCTCAAACTTTTTATTTTTGGAAAGGCATTCGTCAAAGCTTGTGTTCCTCGTGTGTCCTCGCTTCAGAAAGCGTGAATGTACAACTCCACTAAGCTTCCCGTGCCTCGTTCCCCCCCTCTCAAGAGTTGGTTTGCGAGCCTCGTGTTGAGATCATTGTGGACAGTTATAGCCCACCCGTGTGTGCATATGCAAATATCTTCCATTGATAAAATGCCAAGAGGAAATAAAATAACTGTACATGAGTTGGGCATGTTTGTCTCCTTGCCTCTGTCAAAAAACGTGTGAATTAACAATGTTTACATGCTTAACAAAACATTTTGTGAATTTTTTTTTTCTCCCCAAATATATACTGATTGTGTGTTTTGGTTCGTATCAAGGATAACTCACTCAGTCTGGACACTGTCTTTGAAGTGAGGATTTGATGAGCACATACATAGCAATATATGGCGTTAGGTTAAACATTATGCAATATTTTTCAACATTATTTGAATAAGATAACCCAAAGAAAATTACAATATATGTAAAATAGTTTGCATAAAAATGTTAATACTAACACGGTTGACGATATGTACATACTCAAAATGATCAAAACTATATTTTTCACTGTAATAAATTGTACATACTCCGAAAGTACTTAAAAATAATTCCCAACACTCTAATTACAAAAACCATCAAAATGATTCCAAATATATTTTTGCACTATAATAAATGATGTACATTATCATTAAAAATAGGGCAATCTGTCATTTATTTAACACACATAAAATAATTTGTAATAATGAATCACTTGCGTGGTCAAACAGATGGGACCTCTGTTCGTGATTAACAACCGCGCTAAAAATAATTCAAAAGCTAAAAAAACATTTTCAAGTTTAAACAGATGGGGGCGTTTGAGTGCCTTCCTGATAAACGAAGGATGACGAAGAAGAAGAGGATGCGCATCAACATCCGCATCTATCTCTCACGAACACACTGAACTCTTGTGTGCGAAAAGCATTCTTCGGCGCATTTGGCTACAAACAGACGCAAACATGGGGAAGCGGCAGCACCAAAAGGACAAAATGTACGTTGAAATTGATTCTAATTACGATCGATTATGTGCCGTCACCACAGAGGCAAAACTCGCCTCTTGTTGCTAGCTTCCGTGGCTAATGCTAACAAACGAACCATTACGAGCGCTATGTCTAAATTGTGCCGATTCGAGCCCATTTCACAGTCACAAATGTTTCTGTTTTTTCTTATTCCCTTCCACCCACACAGGTACATCACGTGTACAGAGTACACCAACTTCTACGGAGGCAAGCGCGCAGGTAAACGTAGTCTTGAGATGAGTTAAATTCACTTTTAAAATGAAAACAATTTTTTCATTTAGGGGTGACTTATTGCATTTGATCTACTTGAATACTCATCTGCGATTGGCTGGCACCCCCAGTCCAGAGTGCACCCCGCCTCTTATTACAAGACTTTTTTTTCTCGTAAGAATCAACTTGAGACTTGTACTGGTAACAAGAGGTCTAGAAAAAAAAACTACTATTTTTAATTTGTGAAAATTTTGACTTAAATCTCATATTTTGACTTGGATAAATACAATAACATAATAGCAAACTCAGGGGAAAAATGAATTGATTCTCATGAAGTTTTTTTTTTAAATAAATCAAGATTATTCTTGATATAGTCTAATATTTTGCCTTTCTTTTCCTGAAAAAGTAAAATGTTGTTGACACTAAAACAAATTTTAAAATGTTTTATCGGTAAAATATAACTTTTTTCCTCAAAATAGCTTTTTTAAAAAAAAATGTCGATACGTATCACGTTAACCATTTGACTCAGCAGTGACATGCCATCGTTGTTTTCACTCCATTTCTACGATGTTGAATATGGAACGATTAAGTATTGTGTTTTGTTTTGTTTCGGCTGTCAGAAATCCCGCAGACAAACTTCAGACGGCTTCCGTTCGACCACTGCAGGTGAGTCATTTTATTTGATTCGAGCCGATTTCAAATGTTTCTGTTTTTTCTTATTCCCTTCCACCCACACAGGTACATCACGTGTACAGAGTACACCAACTTCTACGGAGGCAAGCGCGCAGGTAAACGTAGTCTTGAGATGAGTTAAAGTCACTTTTAAAATGAGCACAATTTTTTCATTTAGGGGTGACTTATTGCATTTGATCTGCTTGAATACTCATCTGCGATTGGCTGGCACCCAATTCAGAGTGGACCCCGCCTCTTATTACAAGACTTTTTTTTCTCGTAAGAATCAACTTGAGACTTGTACTGGTAACAAGAGGTCTAGAAAAAAAACTATATTTTTAATTTGTGAAAATTTTGACTTAAATCTCATATTTCGACTTGGATAAATACAATAATATAATATTAGCAAACTCAGGGAAAAAATGAATTGATTTTTTTTTGATTGAAGTTTTTTTTTAAATAAATCAAGATTATTCTTGATATAGTCTAATATTTTGCCTTTCTTTTCCTGAAAAAGTAAAATGTTGACACTAAAACAAATTTTGAAATGTTTTATCGGTAAAATATAACTTTTTTCCTCAAAATAGCTTTTTTAAAAAAAATGTCGATACGTATCACGTTAACCATTTGACTCAGCAGTGACATGCCATCGTTGTTTTCACTCCATTTCTACGATGTTGAATATGGAACGATTAAGTATTGTGTTTTGTTTTGTTTCGGCTGTCAGAAATCCCGCAGACAAACTTCAGACGGCTTCCGTTCGACCACTGCAGGTGAGTCATTTTATTGACGGGCTTTTGGTTGAAATGTACACGGAAGCAGACACGCACACTCCAACCTTGAAGCATTTTTTTTTGTCTTCCTCCTCAGCTTGTCCCTTCAGCCATTTTCTTATCCGATGTGCACTGCCGATGGCGTCGTCTTTGACCTGTTGTAAGTCTGTTCACTTTTGGATCGCGAACAGATTTTATTTTTTAAATTGGTTAAGATGGGTCCTCTTTCTCTTTTAGGAGCATTATTCCTTGGATCAAGAAGTATGGCACCAATCCCATATCTGGGGAGGTGACTTGAAACATTTTGTGGAATATGCTGAATCCCTCCACATTCACAGTTCGGATTCACCAACTCACAACGTTTAAAAAAAAATCTATATATACCTATATATATAAATTGAAAGCAAAAAAAAAAGTTAACCTTAAAAAAAGACTTGATTCTTGTAATATTTTGACTTTTTCCTTGGGTAGGGGGGGGTCATACCTTTCCATCGTGTTTATTATTGAATCGTGAGAAATGTTTTTTTCTATGCAGAAACTGGAGGTCAAGTCGGGAGGGGGGGGTCATATCTTTCCATCGTGTTTATTATTGAAATGGTGATAAATGTTTTTTTCTATGCAGAAACTGGAGGTCAAGTCGCTCATCAAACTCAACTTTTCCAAGAACAATGAAGGTAATCATCAACAATTAAACTATTTCTGAATGTAATACAAAAAAAAACGTGCTGTGTGACCCCCACCCCCGAATTCATTCGGCGATGCCTTTTCCTTGTGTTTTCACCAGGCAAATATCACTGTCCCGTTCTGTATTCTGTCTTCACAAACAACTCTCACATCGTCGCCAACAAGGTCACTGGCAACGTCTTCTCTTATGAGGTGAGTCACAACACTACACACACTTAAAAAACAAAAACACTATTCATAAATGAAAAATGCCCATATATTTGCGGAAAAAAATACAAGGGATTAAGAATCAAATGGTAGACGAAAAAACACAAACGATTTGTTCAGGCAGTGGAGCAGCTCAACATCAAGACCAAAAGTTTCAAAGATCTGCTGACCGATGAAGAATTTACCAGAAAAGACATCATCACGCTTCAGGTGGGCTTTTTTAAAAGTGTGTCATTTGAAATGCTCATTGGCGAGAACCTCGCCGATCATCAAGTTCTCCCCGCTAGGATCCGACCGACCTGGACAAGTTCAACGTCTCCAACTTTTTCCACGTGAAAAACGACCTCAAAGTGCTGGATCCCGGTCAGATGTGCACCAGAGCTTCGATTCTTGTACGCATGCTAAAAATCACACTAAGGCTCTTTGTTGTGATCCAGACGAGGAGAAGGCCAAGCAGGACCCATCCTACCACCTGAAGACCACCAACCTCGAGACCCGGGAGACCCTGGCCGAGCTTTACAAGGACTACAAGGGGGACCAGCTGCTGGCCGCGACCATGAAGGAGCCCGAGGCCAAGAAGACGGACAAGCTCAACACAGTAAGGACATTGACGAGACACCGAATTTGGCTCCAATTCCAATTTGGGGCTTCTTTCAACCCAAAAGGCGGAAGCTCCCCCTTTCCTAAGCGCATACTGTACAGTTTTCAATGACCAAGAGGTATTCGTTTAACTACTGTATTGGCCTGAATATAAGACGGTGTTTTTTTGCATTGAAATACTGTAAGACTGAAAAAGTGGGGGTCGTCTTATATTCGAGCTGGAAGAAGTGGCTGGGGAGAGGGAAGGCTGGGCTTCCCTGCTAAAGCCGTTGCCCCCGCGACCCGAACCCCAGATAAGTGGTAGAGAAGGCATGGATGAGAGCATGTCTTAACGTTCACGTGGCTGTGAAATGCTTCACTTTTTGCAGTCGATACATTCAAAGTATGTGATTCTTTGCTGGAGCCTCGCTCCAGGCGCACTTAGGTGCGGGTTGATGATAAAAGTCCATCAAATAGGAGCCAGGTGTCTTGAATGCGGGTGCCTCCTCGGAGGGAGTGAAGCCAATGTAGGTCTAGACGGTGCCATGCGCGAGCTAGCGTCTGCACGAAGACGACCTCACGGATTTACTTTCCCAATGAAGATGATGATTCGCGCCGCTCAGTGAATATTTGGAGGCATCAAGAGCGTGCAATCAGCTGTCCCAGTCTTTGGCTTTCACGTGACGCTCCCCTTTTTGCAGAAGTGCAAAATGCGTGTTTGGGTCGAGCCGACGACGTCAGTGGCAGAGTCAACGGAATGTTGCTCATTCAAAAGTGGAAATGAATGTTTGTCCTTCAGGCTCACTACTCGACGGGCAGAGTCGCCGCCTCCTTCACGTCCACGGCCATGACGCCGGCCACCACCAACCAAGCAGGCAAGTCAACTTGAGCTGGAAAACTCGCTCACGCTCTCTACTTGTGTGGAAGTTGTGATACTTGTGGAAAGAACACTTCCTTCATGTGGGGTTTATTTTTTGGTTGTTATTGTTATTTTGTTCCCCCCTCCCCCACCCAAAAAACAAGACGCTCCCTAACCCCGACTGAATTAATGCCATCACACCACTGCGTGCGCGTGCCGTCTTATTTGTGGCCCCAGACTTTCACAATGACAGTACCCTAAAACATGGGTGTCAAAGTCCAGGCCTGGGGGCCAGATCTGGCCCGCCTCACCATTTTATGTGGCCCGAGAAAGCAAATCAAGCATGTCAAATTTCATGCTTGCTAAAGTCTGAACCAAAATGTCAAATTGTCATATGTAATCCACAAATAACAGTCATTATTTATCCATCCAGAGTTATCCATCAATTTGTTGTGCGCCGTGTATGTAATCTATGGAGGTGATTCAACATTTCTATGGTTTCCCAAAATTCATAACGGCCCTCCAAGGGAATCCGTAACTACAAAGTGGCCCGTGACAAAAAATGAGTTTGACACCCCTGCCCTAAAACATGCAAAACAAGCGCACGCCTTGCAACGAGGATTCTGATATGTTGTGCGTGTGTGTCACAGACGCCATCTCAGACGACACGGTGCGCTACAGCTACATCAAGAACAAAGGTTACGTCCGCCTGCACACCAACAAAGGAGACCTCAACGTCGAGTTACACTGTGACAAGGTATTTTTTTTTTTTTTTTTTTAACGATGAGTTATCCTTTCAGGCAATCCGGATGATGCTTGCCCCCCCCCTCCCCCAACGTTCTATTTCCGTCCCGCTGTTTAGGAATTAATGAGCGGCGCTTGCATGTCGCATAGTCTCTCCATCACACAAATCCTCAGCTCACCTTCCTCCGCGTTTCTCGGACCCGAACCGACCCAGCCGCACGCCCCGCCTCGCCGAAAAGGACATGTGACAAACCCCTCCGGCTCCGCTCGTCGGACACGCCAAAAGCTGACCTCAGAATCGACGTTTCCGCGGATACTCCTCAACCGAGACTCGCTGTCATATTTCGGTGAAAGGAAATAATCGTAGAATCGACGTTTCCGCGGATACTCCTCAACCGAGCGAGATAAAATAGAACTCGAGGTCTGGCTGACAAATCCCATCGCTGCGGCCTGACTCGCTGTCATATTTCGGTGAAAGGAAATAATCGCAAGTATTGTTGCAGAATTTCATTAAGCCGGGCCTCGGTGTTCCCCTGCAAATCGGAGCCGTCCCGCGAATCGCGAAAAACCAAGACTAATTGTCAGTGTATTTCAAGCGAACTCTTTCTTTCTTGAGCCGGTCAAGCGAGAGCATTGTTCAAGGCTCACACAATATTGCGTCTTATGGAGCCACACAAACTACCAAATGAAAGATTTGATTGTCTCCTTTCATCGCACACGCAGAAAAAAAATGGTTCTGCCGTATTCCATTTTTCAGGAATTGACTAGACATCATTTCTGCTTCGCTTCCAAAAGACACATATCGGAGTTGGCCCCACTGTGCCGATCATTTGGGAGCCGTGGCCACTGTCATCGTGGTTTTGCGCCGCAAGGAGCTCGGCCCAATTCAAGCGAGAGAGTCTTTAAGCGTGTGAACGGGCGTCACAGGCCAACCTCGTTCCCGCGCTTGACATCGCCGATCACAATTCCCGTCGCGTCGCAAAAAAATTGATGGCTGAGCATTTCGGAGCTCAAACTCACGCACAAAGGCGCCCGCAAACGCAAAGAGTCCCATTCAGGGAGCCGACGTGGAGTTTTCCGCAGCTGGCCTTGTGCTTTGAAGACGAACAAGAGGCGAGTGTTGTCAAAAGGCTTTGACGCCTCGGGGGGGCACTTCAATGTGACCTGAATGACGTCAACGCCGCTTGCTCTTTTAGGAAGCGAGCTTCTCGTCAGACAACCGCACTTGACCTTGTCGCCAAGATAAAAGGTTCTTTGAACACAAAATGAAATTGTCTAGACAAAACGTTTCGTACAGTGATTGGTAATTGCGGGTTCAGGACCAAAAATTGCCGGGTGGGTTGCCGACAGCGACTGAGGTAGACGACATTGAGGTACAGGAGACAGATGGCGAACACGCAACCCCGCGCAGCTCTGCTTACCGTTTGCATTTGACATGATGGCGTTTCCCACAGTGCACCCTCGACAGCGTCAACGCAATGGACGTGACGCTTGACATATTTCAACGCGACTGAATTTTCAGCATGCGCCTTGTGCTTCCTCAGATTCCCAAAGCGGGCGAGAACTTCATCGGCCTGTGCAAAAAAGGCTACTACGATGGCACCGTCTTCCACAGGTCCATTCGGAATTTTATGGTAAGGACGCACGCGACGAGCCACGCGGTCTTTGCCCAGCTCCTATCCGCATCCCATTTGTCCAACTAAAACTCAAGCCTCATGCGGAGTCAAAAGCCAAAGAATAGAAATGCGTTTGAAGACCAGTTTGAAGGATGGGCAGCGAGGTGGCAAGAGAGGGAGCGGCAATGAAAAAGGCTCCATCCCCTCTGAGGCTCCGCTTGTTTCTCGGCACCTCTGGTCCGCAGACCCTCGGCACCGGGCGGCGGCTTAAGAGGCGCAGGAGCTCCAAGGTGGGGCCGGCCCATTTCAAAATTGGAAAACAAATCAGAGGATCTTGAAAAGAACTCGAAAATGCGGAGCCAGTGACACGGGATGCCAAAGTAGGAGTGATGCGCTCCCTATTACGAGTCCCAGTCAAGAGGCGAGCAGCGGCATTCTGGAGCAACTGGAGACACTTCATGGAGGATTGGCTGACTCCAAAGTGTGCTCGAGTCATCCGGCCAAGATGTCGACCGACAGCGAGATAACGAGGCAGGAAAATGCAAGGCTTTATTTCTGGAAAGCCCTTGCGAGTGTGTACGTTTTCCAATGATGGCTTCTATAACATTGCTTGGAAATCACAATGTACCATCCATCTGTTCATGTTTCTTAGGGGCTTACTTGTGCTCGCGGGAGAAATAACACAAAAACATTTTGTTGGGCTTGCACATATTGCGGTGCACTTTAAAGGTGATTTGCCGATAAAAGCTGCCCTCTTTCGAATTGCGACTACAGAAGAAGGAGCCACTTGAATCTTTTCTGAGCAAGTCACCGGCTCAATGGATCAATTTCGAAGAAGGAGGACAGACGAGTTCTTGTGGTCGCCACAACAGACCACTTCTGTACTGCCTCTAACTTGGAAAAAAAAAAGGTTTGAAACATGCGGCATAACTTTTTTTTTTTTTTTTTTTTTGCTCTCTCTCTTCCAGATTCAAGGAGGCGACCCGACCGGCACGGGCACAGGTACCATCGCCGGCAAACGCGGAGCCTTGCGTCACACCCCTACTTCTGTGTTCACTCCCCACCCCC
>NW_017805852.1:871549-904880 GCF_001891065.2 Hippocampus comes
GGAGGCCGCGTCTAAATTTAGTCCGGAAAAGAGAGGCACTCAACACGCGTGACGCAAAGGGATGGAGAGAGGGAGAAGAGGGAGCCCAGCATGCAGGGTGTGGTGGTGCTTTTTTTTTTTTTTAAGCCGCCAAGCTGAAAGGGCGGCCAGTTGCACAAAGTCTGTCTGTCCTCACATCAACGCTGGCACTGTGAGAGATTTATGAAGGTGCGGATTTCCAGAGCAGTGGCTGACATTCTCCACGTCCCCTGGAAACAACTTCCACACATCCGCAAAAAAAAAAAAAAAAAATGTCATCGTTAATTGTTGCCAGATGCGCAACACGTAGCCGCTAGCAGCTTGAACTGTAAAACGCCTCCGCTGCAACTTTAGTCTTTTTTTTTTTTTTCTTTTCATCATTTCTAACATCATCATTTGGCTGAGGGGCTAGGGGCTCATTTTCGCTCTTTCCTTGGCAGTTTGTGTCAATTCAAATTCCGGAGAACCTCTTAAGTCAGACACAATTTGTTTCCAGACGCTTTTTTGGCCACAAATAAGTATGCAGGAAACACAGTTGGGGAAGAAAGTTCCTGCAAAACGTTCTGGGGTAAAAAGGTTAGCGTGAAAAGTACCGCACTGACGACACTATTGGTGGCCGTGCAAGAACTTGGCCGGCCCGCTTCACTTGGGAAAAACCGTCTCGACTTCAAGCGAGACGTTATCGTAACACGAGGCGCCACGAGGGCAAAATTGATGTTGAACACTCATTGGAGAAAAGGATCTCCCGCCGAGGTTGTTTTTCTCCTTCCTGACACGCGGAGGTGAATGTCAGCCCCGCTGATCAATTATGTACAAATGTCACCCGTCTTGTTAGCCGCTGACGGCTAGCTATACATCCAAGTGTGTGTGAGCAGGCAAAACGACATCGCGGGTGTATTGCCGTGTCGTATCTGGTGCACTTTCAAGTTTCCGTCGTCGTCGTCGCAGGTGGAGAATCCTTCTGGGGAAAGCCTTTCAAGGACGAGTTCCGACCCAACTTGTCCCACACGGGCCGGGGGATTCTCAGCATGGCTAACTCGGGTCCAAACACCAACAAATCCCAGTTGTAAGACGTTACTGGACTCCAATTGTTGTTGTTTTTTTTAAATGGTTTTCACATTTTCTCGAAAGATCTATCGATGTGTCCAATTAATCCAACATCTGTTTTGTTTTCCATCAGCTTCATCACATTCCGCTCCTGCGCCTACCTAGACAGGAAACACACGGTGTTTGGAAGGTAAAAGCCCGTCTAGAGTCATCCCCGGCGACAACACGGTTCATCTTTCACAATTTTTGTTTTTTTCGTGCAGTTTTTTTGTTGTTGTTGTTGTTTTTACACTGCGATATGTTCTGCATCCTGATTGGCTGAGGGACTGTCAACGAAAGTCAACAGTGTCCGCGCCTCATCGCTGTATAGCTTGCCAAATTTTAAATGGCCTCATTTTAGGCGTCATTTTTAAGGACCGACTTGTTGGCTCTCAGCCCCCCCCCCTCCCCCCCCTATTTTCTGAATGAATTTTGGTTCACGGCAGCCATTTGAAAAGTTCGTTCCACATTTTCTTATCCAACAGGGTTGTTGGTGGCTTTGAGACGCTGACAGCCATGGAGAATGTGGAGAGTGACACCAAAACAGACAAACCAAAGGTAAGCAGCACATTTTTGAAAACTCGGCCAACAAAAACAATTTTAGTAGAAGCATGAAACTAAAAGGTTGTTGTAGTTTATGCAACACAGCAACGGTTCTCATTAGACAACAAAAAGATTACGCAAATGGTGGAGGAAGGCAAAATGGATGCATTTTCCACTTTTAATTAATTTTATTACAAATGTGAGTGTACATACTTATGTGTTTTCATACATAAGATCATTTAGGGGTGTTTTTTTTTCTCTCCAACAGTCTGAGATCAAGATCATAAGCGCGACCGTGTTCGTGGACCCGTACGAAGAAGCCGACGCCGAGGTTTGCCCGCGTTTGTTTGGGCGGGATCCCGGCAGCCTTTGGGGGATGGAGCCGGATTTTGTTTGGGATTTGCGTTTCAGATCGCGGCCGAGCGTGAGAAGGAGCGGCAGAAGAAGAAGGAGGAAGAGGAGCAGCAGCAGCAGGCCAGCGCCACCCTGAGGAAAGCCAAGGAAGCACAGGCTCCAAAGCCCTTCAAGCAAGGCATTGGCAAATACATCAACCCCACCGCCGTGTAAGCGCGCCGGCGAGCGTGGCGGCAGCGGGCCGAGCGACCCGCCGGTGTCCCACTATCGCATCATGACGAGGCCCCCCCCCGACTGATCTGGATTGTTTGAGGCCGATGCCGATTCCGAAATTCAGCAAAATAAAAATACTGTTACTCAATCATTAAAAAGTATCGAATGAGTAAAATAACCCTTTATGTGCCTTAATGCATAAAACAATAAGGCTCTGGCTGATTTGCATAACTTTCTCCCTTATTTGCGTAACGTTACAAGCTGTACACAAAGCCCAACAGTCGAAAGTAAACCCTTATGCAAACCGTAGCCCCCGTAAGGCACAACCCAAGCGCGCACACACGCGGGTTCATCTGAAATTTGAATTCGACCAGAGCATCCTGTTCAAAATAAAAGCAAGTGTGACATGAGTCTTGTCGTCCTCCAGGAAACGTCCCACCACAGAAGAAGAAAGGGGACCTTCGACAAGCGGCGCCGCCGCCCCCAAGAAGCCCAAAGGAAAGAGCACCTTTGGAGACTTCAGCTCCTGGTAGCAGCAAACTCGTCACCGGCGCAACCGCAATTGGATTGTTTTGGTATCTTTGCAGTTTTCTCTTTGTCATCAAATAATAAATACACTTTTATTTGTACGTCCAATCTGTGCTTTATTTTATACAATCCTAACGGTAATGTCAATAAATAACATGAAAAAAGGCCGTCAGCTGGACTCTCAAGATGAAACTGACTTTTTTTTTTTTTTTTTTTTACATCACAATAGACGTGATGAAATTGAGAATATTCATCAGGTGTGAACTCCTATTGTCATTGAAATGTTACTTAAAAGCAAAACAAATTCGGTGTCCATGTAATAACAGCTGGCTGTCGTTTGTTGCTTTCAAAACATGAAAGCGTCATGCGGCATCTCTGCGACCATTGTGAAACCGCAATCAAAAGCAACACATCAAACGTGACGTCTGTCTGCAAGTCATGAAAGTCTCTTTTGTGGTTTGCTGGCGCAAACACTCATTTGCTCTTTAAGAAAACCATTATTTGTCTCACAATGGGGAAATTCCCAATTTACAGCAGCAAAATTATGAAAGGGAGAAAGTAGAAGACAAAAAGTATCTAAATAAAACATATTCTAAATAAAACTGTTTAACAAGTAAGCAAATTAATCATGCCCATACCCGCCACACTCCAGCCCCAGCCGACTGCAAGCCAACAGCTGTGACTCACCTCGTCGGCCGTGAGGGCTAACCCCTCCCACTGCTGACGTCACAGCGGTGAAAGGGGGGGGGGCGCAGCTCAGGCGGTTGAGAGGACCAGATGAGGGTAATCCTGTCGTCATGGTGACAGCATCACTCAACGGAGGAACATGTATCAAGATACCTGACATCACTGATTTAATGATGGAAGACTCGTGTGTGTGTGTGTGTGTGTGTGTGTGTGTGTGTGTGTGTGTGTGTGTGTGTGTGTGTGTTTCGAAAGCTTCATATTCTTCAACTTGATGAGAAAAATTCTTGAAGTGGGCCAGTGAGTAGCATTGAAAATTTATTGTGGTATCAGATGGTTTACACGAGTGAAAAGAGACGACGCGTGACATCATCAGTCTACTGAGGCAGAATGCAAAGCAAATCAAAAGCAGCATCAGAACAATCGCAAGAACAAACGCAAGAAAACAGGCACAGCCAAGAAAAGAACCAGCACGAGTGCCGGTGAGAAAGACAACATGCCGCTCGTAACAATTCGACGACACGCCAACGGCGCTCGCCGGTATGCCGTGACAGCCGACATGGAAACGTTTTTTTGTTTGTTTGTTTGTTTTTTTGTTACGCGATGGTGTCCACCAAGATGGAGGTCCTTTGAAGCAAGACAAAGTCAAGTCAGTCTTTTGCTTCACCCGTAATGTAAAATCCGGACAAGCTGCTCGTAACAGTTGGCGACTTCTAAGCCGATACAAGAACAAATTGTTGAGTACTCGGCGGAGACGACAGGGTGCAAACGATCCACCCATGAGAAGAAAACAGCGCCGACGCTTGAACGTATGGGACAGTCACTGGCAGGGGGGGAAATAACAATGCTCCTTCCATCCAAGATTTTTTTTCCCCCCTCCCAGGGATAATTCGAGTTTGAACCAAGAGACATTTGATCCTTCACACAAGAACTCACCCAACACATTGTGGGTGATTTGGAAAGCTGTTTTGTGTCGGCGCTATTTTCATCCTTTCAACTTTTTTAGGCGGGTATTCCGAGAAGATTCAACACATAAAATTCATAATTCCCAGCTTCATGAGAGTCCTTGCAGGTTGGCAAGCTGCCGCTCAGGTGGCGTGGGCAAGGGAGACGCCGGGCTGAGTGAAACAAACGCTTCTCTTGTCCGGGTCGCCCGTCACGAGGGGAAACATCAAGGTCATGTGATGTTCAAATTTACATGAAGACCCGAACACACCGTCGAGTGATCGGAAAGCTGCAGCTTGTTGAGGGGTATGAACCAAACAAATGCATTGTTGTTGTTGGGCCAAAAACAAACAAAACGATCACAAATTAAGTTTTGGCATATACTCCAACACACTGTTGGTATTGTGACTGAAGCTTTTTGGGGAATGAATATAGTTCGAACTCAATTCACAATTTTTTAATAGTTTACCGAGTTTTAACACCAAGCACTCAAACACAACGGTTTAAGTGAGCACAAGAACACATCTGCAACTGTTTGGAAAACCGCAGCTCAGTGGGACTGCCAGGTGATTGAAAACAAACACTTCTCTTGAGCAGCTACAAAACAAACGCTTCTCCTGTCCAGCTAGTCGCAGGTGTAAACATCCGAAGTAGCTGAAGTTTCCAACTTTACGTAGCAGCTTGAACGCACTGTGGAGTGTTTGGGGGAAGACGCCACGGCGAGTTAAACACTTTGCTTGTCACTGAAGCTTCTTAGGGGGATGGATATCAGTCGCGAGGGTAAACATCCAAGTCATGAGATAACTCCCAACTTTACATGAGCACTTGAATGCACCGTTGACTATTGGGAAAGCTGCTACAAAAAAAACACAACGAATAAATAATAATAGTAAAGGTTCTCCAGGCCGTGAAGCTTTTTAGCGGGAAGGTGACATTTCCATATGTTACACTTGAATGCACCGTTTTGACCCATTGGTCAGCCGCATCTCAGTGGGAACGTCGTCATTGAAGTGACCACAACATGAAAATCTCCAGTCACGGATGTAAAAGACAGTTCCCGACTCTACCAGAGAACTTGAACGAGTCCTTGACAGTGTGGAAAGCGACCTGTCAGGTAGGGATGCCAGGGTGTACAAAACAAACGCTTCTGTAGAGAAAGCCTTTTTTTTTTTTTTTTTTTTTTAGATGATTTAGCTAGCAGCCCTGATTTGGGAACAAAACCATTAAGGCCAGCAAGATGCTAATAAATAATAGGAAATACAATCAATTGTGCGGCTTAAAAAAAAAAAAAAAAAAAAAAGCAAACTTAAGGACCTCCAAAATGGCTGGTGAGGGTGAGATAATGGCGGGAGATTCCAGCTCACCCTTGATGTCCAAACACAGCACTAAATAAACAAGCTAAGCTAACAGGCTAAGCAAACAAAAGTGGCCCACGTACGCACACACATACACCAAAGTGCTTCAAGTTGGGGCAAGAACAGAAAAAAGCCGGCAGAAACAGATATATAAAAAGCTTAAATATGATGTCACTTTATGTACAAAATAAAAGGAGATCATTTTTCTGCGTTTTGTCATTCAAGTAGAGTTGCTAATGCTATAGGTAATCTTTGAGGAAAATAAGAGGCGGAATTGGACTGACCTTCGCCGGCAAAGTTATCAATCACTTTTCTCTCAGCTCGCCAAACATGCGCAAGTGGATGTAGCGTCTTTCTTTTTCCTTTTGACTCACTGGGGGGCAGAGTTATGCGCTGCATAACACAATGAGGTGGTGGTGGTGGTGGTGGGGGGTTGTTTTTTGTTTTTTTTCTTTTGCAAAGGCGTGTGGTTGGTTGCAGCTTGGAGGCCAAAACTTCAAGATTGTAAAGTGCACTGAAAGCCGTCCGTAAGCACGGGAAGACGATGCGGGAACTGTCCTGTCCCTCATCACACAAGTCAAACGAAAAACCGTCACAAACATCCATTACACAAGTACAATCAGAAAAAAGGTTGGTGTCACAACGTGAAAAGCGGGACAGTTTGACATTACAGTAAACGTGAAATTATGTCATAACTGGCCATCATAAAACAGAAAAGAAATCTCCATCATCCCAAAAATAAAACTTAAAAATGGAGGACTGTGTCAAGAGATGTCTATCAAATGAGAAAGTCAGACTGTCCAAGTTAGAACTGTCCATCACCTTAAAAAAAAAAAAAAAAAATTATCAGCCACAATTGAAAATCAAACAAAAATCTAACTACCGTCGTCATAGACGAGAAAAAAAAATGATGCAACTAGCAATGATCAACATAAACGGGAAAATGTAACTGTGATTGTCATCACACCAGTAACAACCTAAAATAACCTATCGATCAGAGCAGTCATAAAAGCAAATGTCAGAGCCGTCAATCATCGCATAAGAAACCCCGAAAGCAGTTGAAAACTGTCAATCAAGACATCCCAGAAAAAACGTTGCAATGCTCATCGCCACATATGTAAAATATGAAAATGTCACAAGTCAGCAACAATACCTGAACTGTGTTTCATGATCCAAGTTAAAAAAAAAAAAAAAAGAATATTTCATAACTATCATAAGAAAATGTAATGTGGAAGTTATGGAATTAAAAAAAAAAAACTGTTAGAAAATGATGAGCTGTCCGTCACAAAAATAATAAAAATAATATTATATAAAAATACTAAACGAGAAAACGTCAACGCCAACCACCAAAGGTGTACAATGAAAACATCTACAGTCAATCAAACAAAACGAGAAAATGTCTTCAATGTTACATCGACCTCCAAGCTGACGTGAAGCAGAAGCCTCGGCAAAGTGCAAAATACACACACATTTGCAAATACAGGGGTGTGCACGACGGCTAAAGACATTGACTGTGTGTGTGTAATATAAATATTTTGATAAATGTATAATGTACTTGTATGGATAATATCTACACGCTAAATAACTCCTCTTTCTATGGAACTGCAATCAGTTGATCAAATGGGCCCAGCCACTCTCAAATTGACCGAAAACTACTTTTGTCATATATATATATATATATAAATTCATATTTAAATATTCATAATCTCATATATTTATGATGTATAAATACTGCTTTGACGCTTTTTTTTGTAACATAATCTGAAACTTGGGAAAGAAAACACCAAAGAGGAAACTAAAATGGGGCAAATAATGCAAATAAAATCTGAACATTAGCGCGCTAGCTCACCAACTTTCTAGCTCAGTAACTTGTTAGCTCGCCGACTGACTCGATTGGTAGCTTGCCGGCTCGCTGAGATGCTCGCTCCTTTGCCACTGCTACATATTTTTCTTCAAAACCGTGTCGACGCCAACAACGTGTCACGTGAAAATCAAAAACAAAACTGCAATTGGATGCTAAAAGCCTAGCGGCTAAGGTAAAAGTGGTCCTTCATTGTCCGGCGAGCGGTGATCACGATGACGCGTTGGGTGGCTTTAAAGTAGGTTTGCCTCCCGCGGTGCGATGTCACAAGACCATGAAAAGGGGCAGGTTGGTTGGGGGCATCTCTGGGTCCAGGGCGTGCAAGTTTGTGGTTGCAGTTTAACTAGCGAGCGTCCAAGAGCGCGAGAGTCACTCCCATCCGTTGTCTTTGATCATGTGAGCCAGCTCGATGATGAACTTTCCCTCTTTGTACTTCTGACTGCTCTCAAAGGCGTGCTCCTGAAACACATTCGCTTAGCTTAGCCACTCTTAACAAGTTTTTCTTGTTTTACAAGGCATTTAAAACACACAAATGCAAACGTTAGCGGAGCCAATATAGTTAATTTTGTTTTACAAGGATTTTAAAATATACATGAATGCTAGCATTAGCTTTACGCGAGCAAGGTTTCTTGATTTACAATAAATTTCAGAGCACAGGGATGCTAACGTTTGCGAAGCGAACTGACAATTTATTTTTTTGTTTTGGACGGGGAGTTCCAAAGTCATCATCTTTGTCTTATGTTGTCATGTGGAAATAAATCAATTGGCGATTAATAAAGAAATGTTCCTGCTGCAGAAATAACACAAAGCGTCCAATTCTTCGGGTGACAACTCACATATTTCCAGCCCAGGGTCGTTTTGCAGTTTTCACAGTAGATGTCGGCCACGGCGTGAAGACCCGTGAGGAGAACCCGCTCCTCGGCCGGACCGCAGCCCACGTTCACCCTGCGCGGCCATACGGGAAGAACACCACAGGGAATGTCACTCAAGCCACAGCAACGAACACTAAAAGCGGCGAGTTCAGGTCTCGTCGAGACTACTTTTTGTGGGGTTGCTGATAAAAAACATGACACCCAATGGTGGCTTTTCAAAACTTGACATGATTTTGAAGGACTCCCAAAAATGACCGAATGGAAACCAAAAATGGGAGCCTCCAGCCAAAATTGCACCACTCCTGTTCATTTCCAGTACGGCTTCTTAAGATTTTTCTGAGAGTCTCTTCAGGATCAACAAATTTTATGTTGCTTAGCCAAAGTGGCCTGGGGGTTAAGTTGGAATGAAAATGGTAGCCTGAAGGACCTTGAAAAAGTGTCTGGAATGGCCCCAATGGCCATCTTTTTGTGTATTTTTGAACTGGGATTTTTGAGACATTTTGGTGGGTCTACCCATGATGGAAACGATGACCGATGGTTTCAGTTTACGTTCTGAAGCTTATTTGAAGGACGCCTGGAAATCTCCGGCATTGTCCTAAAATGGCAACTTTAGTGCCCCACTGGCAGCCTCCCTCCATCTTTTCATCAATGGCTTTTGAGACGTTTTGGAGGGTCAACTCTGGATAAACGTGACTACCAAATTCCATGTGACCAATTTGGAAGTGGCGATAGTGGCTGAGTTTTTGAAAATGCTTTCTGCTGTCGCCCTGCCTACCTGGAAATGTGCCACAGTGGCCTAACATGGCAACGCTGAGTCAAAATGGCCGCCCTGATAGAAATGATGACCAACTTGCATGCAATCGGCCGCAACCGGATTCAGGGGCCAAATGTTGAGGAAATGCTCAAGTAGTTCCCGTGGCTTCTACTTGGAAGATGCCTGGAAATGTGCATGCGACGGAAGCCTAAATGGAGCCAAAATGGCAACCTCGAGTCTTTCCAACAATGGCTTCTTGAGATTTTTTTTTTGGGGAGGCGGGGGGTCTAATCGCAGCGAATGTTGCCAAGCAAAAAGTGGCTTCGGGGTGCGATTTTTCAAAAAACTCGGTGGCGATGGACGCGCATGTGAGACTTACACGGAGTTGAAGAGATACGCTCTTCCTTGGCTGCCCTGAAATGACTGAAAAAGAGACAAAGAGGTTGACGTTAATGTCCGCCCCGCGTACTCGTCGGTCCGCCCGGGCCCGTTTCCCCGGTTGGTCCGCTTGACACGAGCATGTGACGTGATTTGTTGTGACGGGGCTGACGTGTGAGGAAAAAAAAAAACAAACAAAAACACGCTGACACTGAACACGCTTGAACGCCTCCCCACACCCGACAAGACATCAGCATCCCCGCACGGGCTTCATCCATTGGAGCCCGACTTTGTATCCCGGACCGGGGTTTGAAAACATCCCGTCGTTGCCAACACCAATCCTCGCTTGAAACCCGAATCCAGAATTGAGCAGGTCCCAGCTGACTTTGGATGGACTACACCCTGAAAACGGTCGCAAGTCAGTCGCACAGCACATCTGGAGACAAACGACCATTCACGGCCACACCGTCACTGAGTGCGGAGCCATCCAACGATGCTCACACGCAAGTCAGGCGAGTGGACACCTCTCTAGAAACCATATTTTTTGGGGAGGGGGGAAAAAAACCCTTGTTGACCAGCATAACCCAGTTTTGAAACACTGCTTTTAAACCTATCTGAAAACTCCAATTTGAAGACCTGACCTTGCCTCAAATCCCTACTCTGGAATTGAAAATTTTAATCCTTGCTTGAGAATATATCACTTAAGACTTTCAAGCTAATTTAAAACCTTCAACCCTGGTTCACAATCCTGTTTTGAAGGACTAATCCTTGTTTGAAAGCCCAATTCCATGCCCTAAATCCCTTTTAAAACCCTAATCCGAGACCATAACACTGTTTTAAAACCCCAATTTGAAACCCCGACCCTGGCTACAAAACCCCAATTACCGAGACACGAACCCATGGTTGAAACACCAACTTTGAAGGACGAAGCGTTTTTTTAAAACCGTAACTTGGGCTTGAAACCCTAATTTGAAACCCTAACTCTGTCTTGTAACATTATTTTGAGACCACAGCACTGGCTCAAAACCCCAATTGGAAAAACCTTGTTTCAAATCTTCGGCCAGGCTCCAAAGCCCAAACAGATCGACTGAGGCCAAATTGGAATCGCAACCCTGGCTCCAAACCCTAATCGCAAACCCTGCCCCTCGTTTCAAAGACGAATGCGGGTTGGAAAGCCCGAGCCTTCTTCCCAACCCTCCGGCGAGCCTGTCGGGTCTTCAACCCCCATGTTGGAAGGGGCCCCGGGATACCTTGGAGATGAGCTCGTCGTGGTTGGCCAGGTGCGCTCTGCAGTGGATGCAGCTGTAGGTGCGATGGCAGCTGGGCAGGTAGGCCTGGAAAGTCTTGGACTTGGTCATCTTGACCATGTCCGAGGGCCGTAGCTCCTCGCCGGCGTCCGGTCCGGTCGGGTTGCAGCTCCGCTGGACTTGCTGGCAGAAGAGACACCGGAGGATGCAAGCCAGGGCCGTCGTGGTGCCGGTGGGCTCGGGCGCGTGGCAGCTCCACGCCGACGCCGTGCCAGGAAATAGCGCCTGCCCGGGGGGGGAGGAGACCAAGGAGTGGATGACGCTTTTGTGGGCTTTGTCCACATCGCAAAACACGCGTGAGCATCTAAATGGCACCTTCACAGCACCGAAGCTTGGGTGTACCGGGTTGCAGGCACTACAAAAGCACCCAGAACTAAGAGTATCTGAAGCCGTTAAAGCACCGCTGTGTGCTTGGAAGACGGAAACTGCACTTTAGATTTAGTTGCAGAGGGAATCTGTTTTTGGCCTGTTTTACTGCCGCTTCCTGACACTTCTCCCTTTGTGTTCAGACCGCAGGCAGACCCTGCTCGGGTAATAGAGCTTTTGAAAGGTCCAAACACTAAAAGTCCCTGCACGTTAGGTGAAACTCAGAACTTTGGGTGTGTTCTGACGGCGGGAACTATTGTCCTCATTTAGTTCCATGGTCATTTATCGGGGCCAAAAGAGAACTTCTGTGAGTCCAAGAACGTTTCTTTGGGTAATGCCAAACATATCTCATCGCATATCTGTTTTTAATCATCCAATGTTTTTTTTGTCTTATTCTTGCATTAATTAGGTAAGCAAGTAGAAATACAAATATATACTACAATACAATACGTAGTATAAAAAACCGTGAAGATACTAAATTAATGTCTTAAGATCCAAAGTGGACTTCAACATGTTCTACTGAATGGGAATCTGTCGAAAAACATGACGTCACACTAAAAAAAGTCACTGCGAGGCCTTCATTGCCCTACTGTCAATCAAACTCGATGGGGCGGGACTAAGACTTCCTTTTGTTGACTGGCGCTCGACCGCCCACTGGGGGCGCTGTTTCTCCCCTTTCTCCTTTTGTGTACATGAGAAAACATGTTTTGACAGACAAGAGACGGTGGTACATGTCTCTTGATTTAGTTTTCAGTTGACATTTAAGTTTGTGGGGGCTTTTTCCAGCGTGTGGAGAGACAAACAAATGAACAAAACCTAACTGCTGCTCTTTTGCATGAAGTACATTTTGGATAAGTCTTTGTACATGACAACACATGAAGCGCACACGTTAACTGTGAAATTGCAGCGAGTTGCAAAGGAGAGAAAAGGCCAGACAGCAAACAAAGAGCTGAACAGGAAGTAGACATGTGGCGCGCGCGCGCGCTCGCGCAAACACACACGCACACACACACGCACACAGCACACACACACGCACACAGCACACACACGCACACAGCACACACGCGCGGTCAATCAATGTCTTTGTGCGTGCGCGTTGAGTGGGCATGTGTGTCAGACAGCTCTGGTCTCATCTAATTAGCCCACTTTAATTAAGCCTCCCGCACTCCCGCTCACCGTCTGTGATCACAAAGGCTGCTGCGCATGCGCAATCCCACTCGCAACAACAATGTGGCACTTTCCTCGAATCAAATAAAAATACACGGAACATTGTCGACGGCTCATTCGACACGATGCACGTGTTGAAATGCGTCTGCCGTTTTTGTTGACAGAACTGCAGAAGTCTTTTTTTTTTATCATGAAGCCTCAACTTCTTTTTTTTTGTTTTTTCACTTAATTGACCACGTACGTGCCTTGCTCTCCTCAAACTAAATGTTTAAAAAGCTTTCAAGTAGACACTAAACGACAAAATCAACATTTTAAACAGAGTAATTGTCGCCTTACTCTGCAATGGTAAGCGAGAAGAAAAGAGGGAACTGAGCTGCAGAAAGTGACAAAAAATGTCCACACACTTTCCCCACCACGGTTATGGCACCTGAAGCCACCACGAAGGACATTTGATTGTTTTGTTAGCGCGATAGGAGTGTGCTAAAAGAGACGCATTTTCGTCACGTTTTCAAGGTCGACGTCAAATTTGCCAACAAACCACAACATTAATTTGTTTGGTGGCACAGGTGATGGACAAAAAACACTCATAACAAGGGGAAGCAAGCTGCAAAAGTGGCAAAGCGTCAAACGTTCCTTTTGCTCCGGCACCGTTCGGGCACCTAAAGCCACCATTACCTTACGACACCTTTGATTATCGTTTATTTAAATTGTCGCGTAGTTATATTGCTGTTAGGGTATTATACATTGGTCAAAATGACCTTTAATTCGGTTTGAGGGTAATGAAGAGGAGGAAGCGAAGTGGTAAAGTTGCAACAACACGACAGACGAGACTTTTTCCGAGCATGGTTCGGGCACCTGAATCCACCACGACCCCACACCACCTTTATTGTCGAGTTTTTAAAAGTTTATGATGTTGTCACACTTAAATTGCTCGTATTGTGCAAAGAAAACACATTAATGTCAGATTATGTTAACATCTAGTAGGCCACCAAACAACAACGCCAATGTTTTAAACAGAAAAACAAATGCTCAGTCTTTTTCAAGGCCTTTTTTGCTTCTTTTGTTTGGTAGCACAGGTGAGAGAGGGGGGAAAAAGAGGAAGTGGGCAGATCAAGTAACAACAAAGAAATACACTCACATGGGAAGCGCAGACAAAAGACTCGCTGCCTCCTCGACACCAAGCAAGACTTTTAACAACAAAACTCGGGTGTTTTTGACCAAATTTTGCGCTGAGGGGCTCTTTTATTCAACTCTTCGACGACAACTCAGCTCGGAGCAACAGCGTGGTCCTTTTTCTCAACTTATTCTCCGACCCCTAAACCCACCACGACAGCACGGCTTGTATTTCTTGGAAGGGTTTTACAAAAATGCTTACACGAAAAATCATTGACAAAAAAAAAATAATAATAATGTGATGTCACGCACCTGAATGTTAGTTGAGTGGGACGACAGCCTGCTCGAGCACGGAAAGACACACGAACGCAAACCAAGCTCCTTGTTTTCGTCACAATCTCCTCGTAAAAGTCATCGTGTTCGATTCCGGTCCATGTGTGGAAGTGTGTCGGGTTAGAGGAGAATTGTTAAAACACCGACGGCTTGCATTTAGTGGGGGGCTCCCACACGAGCTTTTGTTGTCTTTCGTTTGCGTCTCGCGCTGGCCTGCCAGCTTTGGCACGAAACGTCAACCACGCGGGAGGGCGCAGCGACGATGAATGATGGCCACGTTGGCCAATCAGGATCGGCGCTGCCTTCAAAACCCCCTGGGAAAAATAGGAAACTATACTGTCAAATGCTTTTCACATATGCGTTTTTTTTGCCACATTTAAGATTACCGTCATTCACATTAAACGAGGCTCATTTTGTCTGTTATTTAGTTGTACAGGTATTTATTTACTTACAACTACTTTTAAATGATGGGCGTGCATGTTATTCTTAATCTGATTATCCTGATTGCTATTATTAGTAAGATTAACCTCGTTTTTCGTGCCACAGACAAGATTGATAGGACTTGAGAGAAATAAAGACATCAAATAATGTATCAAAAGAATATAACTTTCTTTGCTGATAACATAGTCACAACTGTAATTCATTTCAGTATGCCCATCAGTTATCGGAGGAGGAAAAAGTGAAGATATTTAATCTTAATAAAATAATGTCGCTCGTCCTGGTCAGTTACTTACAAGGTAAATACAAATTGATTCAATCTTGCGGAATTGCTAAATATGTTTGTGTTGTTTTGCTGACTCTCAGTGGGATTTGAGCTTTCAGTTAGTTATTGAGCATGTTATGACTAAAAAGGTCCATCTATGAGCTACAACCTGTTTCCTGCTAAAATGAGCAAGAAGAATCGACGTTTTAGATGTTTTCTTGGTTGTATACACATAATCCAGACGCAGAGTGATTTTCGAGCATTCCAGGTCATTGTGTCGACTCGTCGGATTACTTCCCATGTGAGTTGAACGCGCCATGGGGGACTGGAGAGGAGGCAGTGGGCATGGCATCCAGGTACCCGGATGTGTAAATAAATACAAGAGGAGAATATGAATTTCACGGGTAAAAAAACACGATTAATGTTCGTTTTTCTACCTCATGCTGTTTCGTTTAAAATAACAGCTCGTCATTTAATTCACAAAACAAATTAATACAGGAAAAGATGAACGTCATTGCTTAAAATACAGGAAAGGCTATCATTTAATCACTCACATGAGCGGAGAACTGGCTGAGGTCAGTTTAAAGTCACATTTGTGCGCGTGCGCGCGCACTCGCACACAATGGGTTGATTTTAGAAAGGCTTAGTTAATTAAACGACTCGTGCTGAAGAGGTTTTGCCTTTACGGAAGCGATTCGAATAAAACAAAACAAGAAAAACAGCTCAGCTCAGTTGGTCGGTGTCGATGACGTCACTGACACGAACTGACACGCGCACATTTTTTTTAAATGCAGCTGGCTGGCTGACTTCAACAAAAACAACAGCAGTGGCGAGAGGGGCGAGCTGCACATAAAATACAACACCGCAGAGACAGCGTCGGGCTGCATCTCTTGAAAATGTGACAAAAACAACAATAAATGGACTCCTTGTGAGCCATTCATGTCTATAGTCTCAACCACATTTAAAATTGTCGCATCTAACCAAATCATGCATGAGATATTAACCTAAACAGCGAGGACATCATGAACCAAAACGAGCAGAAATCATAATGAGGCGTTCAAGGACCGGCAAGCATGTCCTGCAAAGCAGGTCACTCACCCTCGAAAACACTCGTTGACTCCCGGGGAGCCCGCGCGGAGGATCACCGTCCCATGCAGACTGGAGCAGTCTGTCGAGGCTCACTGAATGTCCATGAAAGGCGGTCTGACGATGGGACGATACTCGGTTGTCCGGTGGAACCTCACGGGACGGCGGCGGCGGTTTGTCAGGCGGGACGAGGGAACCTCTCTCTCGGTCATGAGCTGCCACGCAGTCCGCGGGTCTCCCTTGGCGTCTGCTCCGGTCTCCGGTGATCAATAATTCAGAGAAACAGCAACGCGGTGCATCGTGAAAGCGTCGAGAAGTTAAAATAAAGCAAAGGCTGCGAAGCAAAACTTGGCGGAAAAGTGCAAATAAAGTCGCTTTTCTTCTTAATGCTTGTGCTGCCTTTAAGTGCCGTGGGGTATTTTTGATCAGCAACTCGTAATACGAAAACGTCAACTTTTATTCGATACCAGATGGAATAGTTTTCGAGTCGCTTTGAAGTACCCTTAACCTAACCTAATCTAAATAGAACGTTTGATACGGTGGATGTTTACGTACTCAAAAGCGCTAACTTTAGCCACTCTTTGTTGACAGTGGCTTACTGTGTCTCAAACGTATATATAAACACGTTTCTTTGCCTTCTTGGAATCTGGCAAACGTCACAGACTCATGTGTTCGTTATGTGCTTCAATGAACCCGAAAACGTTGTTTTGTGGACTAACTGAGACCCCAAAACGACAAAGTCCCAACTTCTGTCAGGGACCCTAATGGCAGCAGTAGCCTAGCTACCAGACTGCGGCTACAAATAGCGTCCAATCGGCGACAAGCACATTAGCAACCGGGCCAATCGGCGGCGCGATAGGGCGGGACTATAAAATGACAGCCAATCGAAGGCTGAGAAGAGAAGGCGAAGGCGCGTTCGACTGCGCTCGTCGCCGACGACAGACACGTGCCCGACGTCAGGGGGCGTCAGTGCGCATGCCAGGCTGCGTCACGAACACGTGGTCGCATCTCAAGTAAACAAAAGCTGCCCATCGAAAGACGTCATCGTTTTAATCAGAGTTTATCGTTTTTGTGTCACTCTTGAAAGCACATCAATGACTTTCGGAGGTTTCACAATCACGCCGTTTAAATTATTCTATTTTGTGATGAATAACGAATTTTAATGTCACAATATTACACGATTGTCAACACGTTTATTTATTTAATAAGTCACAAAAACGGAAGCATGAACGTGACACACTGACGTGATTGCAACGGAACCGCAGCTCGGCCTTTTGGGAGTAATTCTGCAAACATGAGAATGTATTATTGATTTCAATTTATTTCACACACTGTTCTACGTTTAAGTGTGTCACAGATTCCAGATTTTGGGTGCGATTGACCCGTTTTAGTGTTGACATTTCGTTTTATGTATGTTAATATGTAAAACTAATTTGCTTGATTTAAACATTTCCTTGTACTAACATTCTATGCAGTGTTAACCGATTAAAAAAAAACATTGTTTTAAAGTGGATTGCTTTTTGAGTGAAAAAAAAAGATCACTAATGCTAGACACAATGAAAAAAAGAATCAATAGTAAACAGGCGTGGTGTACAATGGGGTAAGACATGTTTTATTGATCATTCTCAAATTAAATACATTTAGAATTGGTTGTTCCAAAGAAAGAAAGCTATTTGGCAATTCTGTGATTGTTGATTGGTGAGAGCAGTCCAGTCAGTTCAGTACTGATTGTTGACTTTTCTAGATGAGTGGGTGTGTTTTTCTTCCTGGCTTCCAAAAGACCACTGAATAATTCACTTTTAAAAACAGTCTTCAACAATAAGAGCAAAATTCTATACATGACAGCAAAATAAAACTGACCCCCAAAAACAAAAACAAAAATTTGAGGCAGTCGCACCCTTAAAAACACAAGCGGGCCTTATTTTTTGTTTTCTTTTTTTAAAACTTTTTTTTTTGTTTGTTCACAATTGATGAAAACCCAGTGAAGCAACAAGCTCATTTAGTGTCTGATAGAAGCAGAACACTCATCTGACAATAAAAAATATCTGCACGAAAAAAACCAAAAAAAAAAAGGGGGGGAATAGAAATGTTATATGCACACACACGCACACACGAACAAACACACAGCAGTGGCAACAAATCATTTAAAATGTACAAAGCTCACTTATTTTTTCTTTGATTGATCACATCAAAAGCTGCACACGGAATCATCAAAGAAGGCACAAACAGACAAAAGAACGGAGCACAAGCGCTGATCTGCACACGAATCGTGCCGACGCTACTGCTTCCCAGTGCCTCTGAACGCCTCTACCCAAACAAATGTGTGTGTGTGTGTGTGTGTGTGTGTGCGTGTGTGTGTGTGTGTGTGTGTTCGTGTGTGTGTGTGTGTGTGTGTGTGTGTGTGTGTGTGTGTAGGCCGCCGCCACGCGCAGGAGTATGCATGTGTGTGTGTGTGTGTGTGTGTATATGTATATTTTTTTTTTCCCAGCTGACAATGTGCAAAATCAGATTTTTAAAGTCTACTGTTCTGTTCTCTTAAGAACTTTTGGCTAGGCCACATCCACTGAACGAAAGCAATTACTTCGTAAAATTCCTGAAGAGATTAGTGACAAGCTAGTTAGCTGGCAGCTACTTCCAAGTATGTGCTGTCAAAACATTTTTTTTTTTAATCAGTTGGCCTTCCTATTGCATTCACGTGGGTTGGGGGGGGGCAGCATTGTCCAAAAAACCCAAATTACTTTCTAATCTAATTTGTTGGTCTTTGTGCTGCTTCATCATTTGTGTGGAAAAAAGCAGCATCCAAAACAGATTAGCGACATAGTGCCTTCTGCTACCAAATTAGCTAGCAGCTGTAATCTACAATTCCAAGTATATATCATCAAAATACAGGTATGAGGCGCGACAAAGCTGCATTCAGCATTTGTGGATGGGGGGAATTTAATATATATATATATATATATATATATATATATATATATATATATATCCAAAATAGAATAGCGACAAGGATCGCATGCGGGTTTACTAGTTAGTTGACAGCTAATACCAAGTTTGTGTTGTCAACAAAGTCGAGTTAATTTGCCTCATTTGTGTGTGTGTGTGTGTGTGTGTGTGTGTGTGTGTGTGTGTATAAGTGTGTGTGGGAGGGGGCATTATCTTTAAAAACAAAATTATTTTGGAGTTTTTGGTCCTTACACTGCATTAATTTTTGGAGGAAACAGGATGAACAATCATGAGCACCTGCAAGATAGGGGAGCTGATAGCTAGATTCAAGAGTGCAGGGGTCATTGGGTTCATGTTTTTGGGCAAAGCAACATACCAAAGATATGAGCTACAATGAGCACTTGCAAGCTAGCTGGCAGCTAATTTGATGGGTCATGCGATATAGAAATCTGTTCATGTGGCTTTCATGTTTAGGGTCTGGAGGGGGCAAGAGTCCCTCAAGTCAAACTTTTCGGGTTGAGACGGTTGGTTCTGGTGCTGCCTTTTTGTTTGGGAAGAAAAAAAAAGCACTGTCCCAAATAGATTAGCCACAAGAAGGGTGGCTAGTTATCTGCAAGCTAATCGAGGCGCAAAGAACTGAATTGGGCTAACTCCACGTTTGTCATTTTAAACATCTGCAAAATGATGGAGTTAGCTAGCCCACCCACGAAAGGTTTCCGTGGCTTAGTTCCAAAAGAGCTTTGTCAAAAAACGTTTTTATGCTTTGGTCAAACTTATTCACACTCATTCTATTCTTTGAGGAAAATGTCACGACACTCGTGTCGAGTTGAATGATCTCCGTGCTGCATTCAAATTTGTGGGTAAAAAGCAAACTATTCAGAGCAAGCAGCTAATTTGAAGTGCTATGTTGACATCTGAACGGAACCAACGGCTTTTGGAGTCATTTTCCTCCATTCGAGGTTTGGTGGGACAAAACCCTGTCATCAAACTGTCCTCCCACGGTTTCTTAGTTAGCCGCCAGCTAATTGGAGCATTTATTGTTTTTTTGCTTTTCAAGAGTTTTGGTTGCGCCATCACAGACACCAGAACGCGGATCTCGAAGGCGCTGCTCCCGCGACCCGAATGTTTGCAGGCGGACGGCGGCCAAGCTAAAAAACAAAACAATTTCTTTATTTAAGTCAAAATGAGAGGTTGAAGCACCTTGTTGGAGGCGGAACGGTAAAGGCCCGTGTGGCACTTGACATGCTCTTTGTATACACAGCTGCTAACAGTCATGCAGAGGGGGCACACTTGATTTCACTGCAGGCGCGCGCACACGCACGCAAGGAAAATAGAGTCAGTTTCCCAACATAAACACATATTTTACTACTTAGAAAGGATAAACTATTTGGGTTCGTTCTTTCCCTTTCAAACACATTAAGACTGCCCTGTGCTGACCAGCAAAGGCGAAAACAGAAGCTTCATGTACAATAAAAAGATGATTCTGGAGGAGAACCATCAGAACCATGGCTTTTTTTTTTTTCTGGCTGATGATGTCAACTCTGCATATAACACTTTCTTGGGGGTGGGGGCCGCGTGATGTGCAGGTGACAACCCCCCGCACCCTCCCCCCTCCTCCAAAGAAAGCCTTTTAAAGGAAACGTAAGGGGGGGGGGGATGAAAATCGCCCGAGCTGCAATGGACCCCCAAAAGCCGAGCCCCTGGATCACCCTCCCTCATCCCAGAACGACAGACTGATTGATTCCTGACGCCATTCCTGAGCAAAGTGGACTTGATGAGCGACAGCCGAAGCTTTTGAGAAACAAAACGGAAGCAAAAAAAAAAAAAAGAAAAAGCGCAACAACAGTGTTGAGGAGGCGGGGCCTGGGAGTGAGGGGGGGGGCAGCGTTGGCAAATCATCTGCAGGACAAAAAAATACAAAATAAAATCAAATGTAAAAATGACTCTTCATTTTGAATGGTCACCGTTATGCAAAAAGGACACGATCTATTCAAATTGTGCATCTGACTGAGGACAATTGAGACGTTACATTCACGCTTCCTGGGATTTGAGGTGGTTTTATTTCAGTGGGGGGGGGCTGAGGGCCTTTTAAAGAAGCCAAAGACTTGCTTCGCTTGGTTCCTGGCCTTATTTTACTATTTTTAATCATTAAAAATGTTGATAGCGTTGTTATATTTTATGTTTAGATGAATAAAAATAGACGGGGTCAGATTGTGTTCCAAAATTTTGTAGCAATGTTTTGTACCATTTCCTGACCTGGCGTGAGGCGTTAGGACCGGAAGCCGAGCTGGAAGCGTGCCGTCTCCTCAAAGATGAGCTCCTTCAGCGTCTCCTTGGGGAGGTCGTCCAGCTCCATGTCGAACTTGAACGGCGCCTCGGCGACGGGCTGTGGCAAAACGCAAGCGTCAAGACCGGGGGGTGGGCAGCGCTTACGATCGGTCGCCGAGGCGGCACGCACCTCGTCCGTGGGGTCGTAGTATTGCTCCAAGTAGGGGTGCGCCAGGGCCTCCTCCACCTCGATCCTCTTGTGGGGGTTGAAGGTGAGCATCTTGTCCAGCAGATCCAATGCTGACAGACAAAAAGGCAGCGTGAAAATATCCGCAATGTACCAAAATGTCCACTAGAGGGAGCCAGGCCAATCGCAAGTCAAGCGTGAGCTGGTTTGAGAAATCCAATCATCGACCAAGTATCCAATTGGTTCAGCGGAAGCGAGTTGATTTTGCACTTTTAAACACGAACTTGCACATATGAGCTGCATCCGGTTGCCACAACAAACCGCATGACGTCACTCTGTTGTCTTCGCGGTTGCAAAAGAATGTCAGGCATGTGATGTGCATATATGCGTGACCAAACACACCTTAGCTTTCGCGTTTCTGACTCAGTGGATTATTTCGAGTCACTGACTGTTCTGTATTTCTATTGTGCAAGGTGGCGGCTAAAGAGGAACCGTCATAAATATATGGCGCCTATATTGTGAGCATGCATCGAGCAGGCCATGGCCTTCCCCCGCCCCCCTCCTCCCCCCGCCCTCAAGAAGCAGGTTTGGACCTTTGGCGTCAGCGTTGGGGAAGAGGCGGTTCCAGGGCACTTTGGAGCGCACCGGCAGAGACAGTAAATAGTTCCTGGCTTTGATGTTGATGATGCAGTTGAGGTCCTCCTGAGAAGGAGAGCCCAGGATACCTGAAGGAGGAATCACGTTAGGAGAAGAGGAAACATATCAAGACGGAGTTAAAAAAAAAAAAAAAAAAGGTTTTACCGAGAATGTGGTTGAGCTGATCCAGATAGTGTTTCCCGGGAAAGATGGGCCGGTTGGACAACATCTCAGCCAGGATGCAGCCCACTGACCAGATGTCTATGGACTTGGTGTAACCCTAAAAGGCAACCCAGAGACATGTTTACATCTAAAGCAGTGTGGCCATATTAGATTTGTAAAAAAAAAAAAAAAAAAAAAAAAAAAAAAACACGACAAGACGGGCCAAGCCAGCATTCGATTGGGTGAACAATTAAAAAAAAAAGAACATGTAAAATATGAAAAATGGTTCAAGCATTTATTCACAAAAAAAAAAAAAGTGATGTAATATTCTCTCAGTAAAATGTTAAGCATAAATGAACATTAACTTGCCCCCCCCCCCCCCCACAAATGTTATTTTCCTTGAAAAAGGCCGCTCCATTATACTTTGTCAATTCGTGTACACGGAAGGTATCCTCTGTGGTCACTGAAAAGAGAATAGTAGTGCTTTGGGACCACCTTGTGGCATCACGGTGTCTGGCGCAACTACATCGCGGCGAGAGGATAAGCGTCACGTTGTCAGGCCAGAGCCCCGTCTAATAGAAAAGTAGTGCTTTGCTGCCTTCTTGTGGCATCTATCGGCAAATTTCAACTTCCACTTTGGGGCAGCAATTTGTGGCATTTCGCGATTTGCGGCCGAGCCGAGAGTCCCTTTGCTTCAGAGCTTATCTGTGTACGTTGAGCAAATCGGAAAATACACGTTCCCCCCGTCATATCAACAGCTTTTCAAAACCTAAAAATGCTCTTGGCTAAAGGGAATCCATTGGTTTTGCCTTTGCCGCGCTTCACGTGTAGTAGTCACTTGAAAAGGGCAGATCTCGGACCTGCCTCGCTCCCAAATCACAGGCAGACAAAAGTCTCACCTTTATGGCGCAATTTGCATCACAGATCTTAAAAAGTCCCTTTTTACGGAACATAACATTCCCTTTCAATCACAGTGGAACCAAGCAGACC
The DNA here is from genome assembly GCF_001891065.2 of Hippocampus comes. NCBI lineage: Eukaryota > Metazoa > Chordata > Actinopteri > Syngnathiformes > Syngnathidae > Hippocampus > Hippocampus comes. The sequence goes on from NW_017805852.1 coordinate 894,402, forward strand.
TTGGAGTTGAGCATGATCTCGGGCGCTCGGTACCAGCGCGTGGCCACGTACTCCGTCAGGAAGCCGGTGTGGTCGTGGTCCGGGTCGGCCACGCGGGCCAGGCCGAAGTCGCAGATCTGAGGACCGGCAGACGGCGACGGTGAGGAGCACACCGAAAAAGGGCCAAGAGACCACCGGGCGCGGGGGGTCCTACCTTGAGATCGCAGGTGGTGTTGAGCAGGAGGTTCGAGGGCTTGAGGTCACGGTGCAGCACGTTGGCTGAGTGGATGTACTTGAGGCCTCGCAGGATCTGGTAGAGAAAGTAGCAGATGTGGTCGTTGCTCAGGTGCTGGGTCTTCAGCAGCTTGTACAGGTCCGTCTCCATCAGGTCCTGCACGATGTAACTGAGGCGCGGCGTGGTTGAGGAAACCTTCGCAAGCTTTTTGGCAAGTTTGCAAAAGTCCGCTCACAATGGCTCGTCAAACAAAACGGCGCAAATTTTTGCCACCCAATTTTGGTCACTTGAATTCCAGTAGGCGGAAAAGTTTGAGGTTGCCCGGAAAGACCTGCGAGCCTCGGGCAAATGGAGGTCCAGTGGGGGTTAAAGCAATTCAGTTTTGATGTCATCAGCAAACACGGCGCATCAGCTTATGGCTGCCGTGCTGCGGCGCGGACGGAACAAGATGCCAACCGAATCCAATCTGATTCATCGACGAGTGAATCGATCGAAAACGGACTGTAAAACGACTGCCCGGTGACAGCCCCGACGTAGCGGGTTAAGGATACACATCCTTCATCTGATCGATGGTGGGCGTGCGTATGATGTCGTTGATTCCGATGATGTTCTCGTGCTTGAAGCGCAGCAGGATCTTGATCTCGCGCAGCGTGCGCTGGCAGTACGTCTGGTGCTCGAAAGGGCTGATCTTCTTGATGGCCACGCGAAGCTTGTTGTCGCGGTCGTACGCTGAGCTGGAAAGAGACAAAGAGAGGGAAAAAAAAGGAGCGTCACCCAGGAGTGCAAAGCAAATGCTGTCTGTGCTTCTTTCTGTTCATCGTATCTCTCCGTATGCGACTTCGGGCTCGCATTGTGACCGTCACAGCTCACCAGTTTTCTGGGTTTGGTTCGGAGATGGTGGCAACGCGAGCCCCGTGGGCCGTTTGAGGTCAATCTCAGTCGACAGCAGCATTGGCCAAAATGCAAAATTTTTCAAAAAATGTGTTTATCTCGTTACATCCTTGGTAAAAATAGTCAGATGTTTTTTTTGTTTGCTTGTTTGTGTTACACATCTGTTCAACTTTTTTAAAATTATTAAACTATAGTTGTGGATAAAATGAGTTCTAAATACACATCTGTTCAACTTTTTTTAAATTAAACTATAGTTGTGGATAAAATGAGTTCTAAATAATACCACTAAAACATGAAAATGTCTATTATTGTAACTAAAATAGTTAACATTGTTTAAGCAGTAACGATGTCATTTACTCGAAATGAAAACCAAAGACTTTAATCTAATAACTATATATCATATTTATACTTGAACTAAATAACCGGTTCATTGATTCGAGTGAAATAGGAGCTAAAAATTCAAAATGAGAATTGATGATTTTGTTATGAAAATGATTTTATTTGTTGATTTCCTGTAAATAATAAAATGGGAGGAAACACCAAAATGAGCAAACAAAACGAACACAATTTTTGTTCCACCTAGCTACAAATGACCTGCCTCATCTGTTCCTTTTGAAAACCAAAACGCGTCCCCTCGAGCCCAAAAGGTTGCCTATCGTGTCCACAAACTTTGATGCGGGTTATCGTATTTGTGTACGATTCAACAAAGGAACCGAACAACAAACAAAATGGTCGTACCGCAATCGTACGAAAATTCGTCCGATTGCTTTTTTTTTTTTCCATCCATCTTCCAAGACCTGACGTGATCGTAGATGCGAGCACTCTGACGTCATCGGAACGGAGACAAATGCGACAACTAGCGCTTCTACGAATGCTGCTGCTGGTTTCTTCTCGCCACCCCCCCCGGCCGCATAGTGATTTCTTTCTCTTTCTTTCTTTATTTTTAACGCCGCAGAGAGTGAAGAACGCCCACATTGTGTGACAGGAGAAGAAAAGCGGTTGCCACGGTGACGGCCAAATGTAAACAGTGGCGTGCCAGCCTTCTGCCAGGGAAATGTGACTGACCTTCCTTTCCACTTGGCTGTGAGGAATGTGTGTGCGCGCGCGAGTGTGTGCGTGTATGTGTGAGAGAGAGAGAAGCAGAACTGCAAGATACTGACGGCCGCTTGTGTTGCACTCTGCATGATGCTAACACGCTCATCTCTTTAACAAGTTTGTCGATTTTTTTTAGGGTGATGCAGATTTTTAGCAGACAAAAAAATATATACTGATTACATATGAATACCCCAATGGGCATCTATAATTGATATGATTTCTTCAAATTGCATGACATTGACAGCCATTTTCTATGATTGTTTTTTTTTTTGCTCCGCGTGTTTAGAAAAGACAGATTTGGGGATAGAACACACATTAAAATGAACTACAAATAAATGAAATATACACAATGAAAATAAAATATCCAGTATGAGGAAATAGCATGTAATGAATGAAGTTAGAAGGATGCTAATCCTTGTCGCGCGTGTGGTGGTGTTAGCGGTCGTCGGATGTGTGTCATACACATTCATGTTGAACTGTTTTGGTTTTTTTTTTTTAAAGCAACTATGACTTTAGGTGGTTCATTTGGCGAGGTGTCCGCTTCATGCACCACATGTGCGGATCTGAGATGCGGTATAGCAGGTCCAATAACCGGCATTACCTCCCTCAAAAGGTACCACAGGATGGCGGCAAAGCACAACTTTTGTATAAATGGAGCCCTTCGACGTTGAACGATTAATCGGCGATATTAGTCCTTTTTAATTGGCAAAAACAAAAACACATGAACACAAGAAAACATGAGACAAAGATAATGACATTCAAACAAATATTTTGAAATGATTTTAGCCATGTTTTTTTGTGTGTTTTTTAATACTATGACCAATTAACTGGTTATCAGAATTTTATTCTGCCAAACATCCAAATTGGGCTAAAACAAATCCATATCCGACGGACCCTTCTTCTTGGGAACAAAGTGACCTCGAAGCAATTCTTTTTCATGAGTAGCTGAGTTTAGGGGTGAATGAAGCCCAGGCCGAGGAGGGAAGAAAGAAAAAAATAAATGAATAGAAAACCAGCCAAACAGGTGAATCTACAAATCACCATCAAGAGATTTGAAGGTGGAGTAGCTCCATTTGCTGAAGAGGCACAGCGGTCCCCATATGTGCAATTTTTTCAAAAATGATGCGTCATTTAATGCCAATTATTTTTGCGGACCGCAGCTGGATGAAAAAAAATCTATCCTTGTCCTATTTTGACAAACAGATCTTATTAAGGCAGCGGGCAACTCCTTTGAAATAACAATATGTTCCCCTCAGAGTGTTCTGCCCAAACCTCCATGACAGTCCCGCCGCATTTCCTGCTTCTTCGTCCTCAGCGGTGTTGCCATGGAGACGGGAATGCAAAGGCTTCACGCTGCATCCGTCGCCGTGTTATGTAACGCCACTGTTACCATGATGACGTTACGGGGGGTCAAAAATTGTAGCGCTTTGCCGCCATTTCACGGCATCCTGGTGCCAAAGAACTATTTGAAAGTGAGATGAGGCGCTTCACTGAGACAAAAGTAGTGTTTTGCCACGATCTTGTAGCATCTCGACGTCATCATGCCGCCAGTTCGTGATGCCAAGAACTATTTGAAGTCGGATGATGAGCTGAATTGATACAAAAGTAGTGCTTGGCCAACATCTTGATGCCAAGGAACTATGTTCAAGTGACTTGAGGAGCTTCAAATCAACAAAAGCAGTTATTTGCCACCATCTCGCTGCTGCTGTTGTGCAAGCGCAAAGAACTACTCTATGTTTTAGTGAGTTGACAAGTTTCATTAGGACACAAATAGTGCTTGGCCACCTTCTTGGTGCCGACGAGCTATGTTGAAGTGTGTTGGGGAGCTTCATTTTGACAAAAGTAGAACTTTGCCATCATCAAAGCTAGCAATGTTCGCAAACACTTCTTTCCAGATCAGTATTCACTCTTTGAGTACTTACCAAGTATCAATACCTCAAATACTTTTGATATATAAAATTTCATTTCACACAATGACAAAAAATTTTGACCGACAACCTTCTTTTGTTCCTATGTCAAGCTGTCTCAATACAGCGCCAACTAGTGTCGAGGACGACTTACTCGACAGATTTATTATTTTTTTTTTGCTTTAAGTATCTGTGGCTGGCATCAGCTGCTTCAAGCGGAACATTTTATAAGTTAAAATGACTATTGTATTCATGACTGATATAAAATTCTCAACCCAATGATTGGGGAGTGGGGAGATGTGAGCATATGCGGGTTGTTTATGCAGTCCTGCCAGGCGCAATCTTATAAACGACATCTCCTCCTCAGCGGCTCATTCTTTGCCATTGGCTGTGAGGGCAGGGTGGGGGATGCTTATAATGATGTCACGGGCAGAGGGGTTGCCACGGAGATGAGCGCCACAATGGCGTTCCAAGAGGACAGCGGCGGCGCAAAGCATCGGCGAGGGGCAGCGAGGCGACGGTTCCACTTTGCCTTGAGCTTTAAGGCACGAAAGACCCAAATGGGACGGGGCAGTTTCCTCAAAGTAAATCGATTTCAATGTGGCTGAATGAAGCCAACAACGTTGTTGTGCGACTTTGTATTCAAAGAACAAAATAAATAAATAAATAAATAAAGCTTTGACATGAGTGCTTCTGGTCTGTCCAGCTGAACCTTGGCAACAAATGGATGGAAGGAAAATGGTCTTTTCTCTCCATGAAAATGAAGTCGGGCGTCACATTGGACAGCGCCAATACAGATACTTGATCCGGTCGGCAATGTATCGTAAGGGCCTGTTTTTACAGATTTATCCTTGTTGTAAAGTGAAACAAATCGTAAAAGTATTGGAAAACAGTCAAATGTTTGGCCTGTAATTCATAACTTTGTTGTTGTAAGCATGAAAGGACCAGAAATTATTATTAATTTTCTTTTTTAATAAATTGTCTCACTGATCCGTTATCAGATTTTTTTTTGTCCATTTCAGTTCGGCCCTCATGCCTTCACAACAGCAATGCAAACTTCTTCCCCAAATTTCGTTCAAACGGTCATAATACATTTGAAAAGCAAGCCACGTTGGCTTTGACAAACTGTGGAGGAAAACAAAAATGTGAAGGATGTTACATCATATTCAGAAGAGCACACGCCGACACGCAAAGGGGCTGTTTAACGTGCGGTGCTCGTAAAGATAAGCATCCGTCGTGATAACGCTTCTATGGCCAAGCGAACCTTCAACCTACAAACCTAACGCGCTTTACGAGAAACTACAAAAGGAAATTAACTGACGCTTTTAAGTCGGAAAAAAAAAGTCAAGACACTACGAGGCATACAAGTAAACGCCTGGGTCACCAGAAAGAAAAGATAAAGAAAGAAAAAATATACATAATCAAAAAAAAAAATCCTTTATGTGAGAAAAGCTGAACATTTTTGTGAAAAAAAAAAAAAAAAACTCCTACAAAATTCGCGATAAGTTCAATCTAGCAAGATCAAAGCTGTACATTTTCAAGGAACACTTTCTGTATTTGACGGAGTGCGAAAGATTGCAATCATGAACAGCGCTTAATTTCCTTTTACACTTGAAATGACCTGTGACATGCCCCCCCCCACCCCCCCAAAAAAATACTGAATGCCTCAGATTGAAACTGATTATGAAATCCCATGGGGGAAATTGTTTCCAAGAACCTAAAGACCAACAAATAAATTCTTCCTTGGAAGTTGCTTTATAAAAGTGTGAGGCTTGACAAAGGATTATTATCTGAAGACAGACTCGCCTCACGCTAAAAGAAAAGAAAAAAAGATGAGTTGAGTGGTGTGGTTTCGCTGAAAATGGGACCGAGAGGAGGACAATTACATCATTGCTACATTTGAGTGCTTTCGAGCAGCAACGCGCATCAACAGCTCTACACTTACATAGTTTATATAGACGTACATGTATAGATAGACACACACACACACACACACACACACCCCTTATTACGATATGAAATATACTTCTCCCTCCTAACAAAAAATATTGTTTTGCTTCCTAGCAGCAGGCGGAATAAATTACAGCAAATTCGAAACAAATTACAACCGCCAATATTGTTTACCCGATTTTTTTTGTTTTTTTTTGCGTGGTTCACAGTGAGTCTCCACTGATGGTGCACTGCTTACACTAACAACATGGCTTCACGGTGCACACAAAGACGTCCTGGTTGACAAAGGTAGAGTCAGCATTGACAACTTGGCTATTTATTCTTTTCCCTCTTTTTTTCCATCTGTTTGTATAAATGTATCACACGGTTGTTTGATTACTCAGAAAAAAAAATATGATTGTGCAGTCCTGCTCAAAAACAAATCAAAACATAGATTTATGATCAAAATGGGGAGAAATGCCAAAGTTCTCTCATTTTGAGAAGTGACTGATCCAGTGGTATGGGCACGGACACACTTCTGGACACCATAAATAAATATTTGAATGAAATATGCATTTAATTCGTAATTTACGTATCCAAATAACGAATCGCATACAAATAAAAAATAACGTCGATACTCGATGTTCGTGTATGACGTATATCGTCAGTGAATGGAATGACTGCATGATGACATGGAAATGCTATGAGTGAAAAGGATTTCATTTAGCCCTCACCCAGCATTTCTGACAGGTCTCCGATAAAATACATTTACCTGTTAAATCTATTTGTTATTAATACAAAAATTATAAACTATAATACACTATTTTCGGCACTAACAAAAACATCTAGCAGCGGCGACAAAATCACTTTTTCCTCACCATGGAAATCTGTAGATTATTCGAAGAGTTGGGCTCCATAAAACATGTTTGGGTTGAAATAAGTTCACACTGAGCTGTCGCTATGTCCGGGTAACGATGTAAATACACCAAACTGTGTGTCATTTAGCGGAAGGAATGGTTTAATTTGACGGGTTTTGACGCGGTCGCAGCTAGCGCACCAAACAGCCATTAGCCGTGTGGCTAAGCTAACTGGCAAACTGGAGGTGTGTTCGAGTGGCGGCGGCTCCCTGGCTTATATAAGGCGGCTTCGGGGTGCTCGGCGCGCGGCCTCACTCACCACACCATCCCGTAGGCTCCCTCGCCGATGTACGACAGATTGCTGTAGCGAGGCCCGACGTCGAACGCCTGCCCGCGTACCAGCTCGGTCCCCGGGCCGGGGTTGGGGCCACCGGCCGGGGCAGACACCGCCGCTGTCGCCATAATGAGCGCTGGTGTGGGCTTCTTGTTCTTTTTTTTTTCCCCCGGAGTGAGTCCAACAAAAAAAAGGGGGAGGATATGGATGACTTGTGAGTCCGTGTGGAGTTCGACGGAGGCCTTGGGGTGGGGGGAGCGTGTGAGCGAGTCCGAGGAGGAGGGAACACAGCGCCGCGGAGGAGCTGCGAGTGGCTGCCAGGCAGCACAAGTTAATGCAGCAGGAAATAACCACAGTCATGTGATCCACTCCACTCCGTTTTCCTGCTGGTGTGGATCTCTTTTTACGGCGGCCACGGTGGGTATTTACTAAACTGCAGAGGGTACGAGACATCTATTCAAATCAAACATCACAACACAGCTGGAGGATTTTTTTTTCTCTCCCAGGGCTAAATGCAGGGGGTGGGAGTTGACCAATGCTGTAAATAGGAGGACTAATAACAAAACTGATAGATTTTACTGCCCAATGACAGCTGAGAGAGACTCCAGCACACCAACGCTTTGGAAACTGGATGGATGGATATATTTTAGAATAGCAACAAAACACCAGAGGGGTTTAACTAGGGCTACACAGATTATTGACACGGCCATCGCGCCCCCTTGCAAGAACATTGGAAGTTTTTTATTCTCATTGTAACCGTTTCTAAAAATGACTGAAACAGTTATGCTATATTAGGCTAATGATATACAATACATATACAAATACATCATACTGTAACCGCTCTATCCTCACAAAGGTCGCGGTCACGTTCGAGTCCATCCCAGCTGTCTTCGGGCAGCAGGCGGGGTACACCTTAAGCATTCACACACCAAGGTACAATTTTGTGTTCCTTTAACCTGCCATTCGCTTTTAGAATGTGTCAGGAAATCAGCGCACAAGAAGAAACCCACACAGGCATGGGGAGAAGAAACTCCACACAGCTTGGATACAACCCGTTACCTCTGTACTAGCTGTGAGGCCGGCGTGCTAACCAGTTGTGTATTCTTCTTAACTTCATTCAACTATCATTTTCAGCGGCTGGTGAGGGAGGACATAGTTTACCGATATTCATTTATTACTAAACAACAGGTGGAAAAAACAATGACAATTCTGTATCCTTTTTTCATCCTTTTTGTCCATGAGCTAGATTCAGATGTCACTCAAGTGAACTGGTTGGCTGTCACTGCCCCCTGGTGGTCACATACTGTGCGACGCTGATAGGGCGCAACTTCAACAAAACTTACAATTTAAAGGGCACATATGTAAAGAGGAATTGTCTTTGATGCAAATCGTTGCATGCAGGGCTTGTTTCTCTACCCATGACTTGACTGCTAGTCAGTTATCATGCTAGCTACATGATGAATACACCTAGGAATTCATATACAAATAAATACTGTATTCCATACAAAAGATAATGTAGATTTTTATTGTTTAGAAGTGTTACAAAGGTAAATTTCTATAACTTTAGGTAAATACTAGTTTTGCTATGATACAATACTCTTGTTAGAATTTCTAATAGTGGAAGATAAAAAAAAAAAGCAGAGGGAAGAAGGGGAGTCGTGTGCATAGCTTATAACCATCCATCCTCCGGACAAAACCATCATAGAATAAAATGACAAAAAATATAAATAATTGTTTTTAAAAAAAAAAAAAAAAAGAAAAAAAGTATCCTACCATGAAAACTGGGTGAGAAGACCTGTTCGCCATTTTCGCTGGGGGGGTGTTCCTCAACCAGGGGCGGGTGTGGGTGTCAACACTGGTTGCTCCACCAGGGGGCAACAGAGCGATCACAGATGAGGTTCAGATAATCAAAAAACAACTTTCAAAATCGATAGGGGGAGTGGGGTGGGATGCCTTGTGTCTCTTGGCCGTCATTGGCGTTCTCGCGGGAGACGAAGACGCTTCGGGCTCAGAAAGCGAAACGGTCACGGGCTCCAAAAACTGCAAAGTGGCTCACTTTGGGTTCCCGATCCACAGGAACCTTCTCGGTTTCGTCGTTTGTCCCGTGCCTAAGGCACGGACGAAAAAAGGGGCGGCGAGCTCAAGTCGATCCGTAAATTTACTCACTGGCCACGTTATGTCAGGTCTAATTATCTCCAATGCTTGTCGCCACAACAACTGCGTAAGGTAGACTCAGGTGAATACATTGACTGCAATGCCGTGAAAGGGGCATTTCACACACAACTCATGATGTCATCTTAATATGTGAAGCTGCAGTGGCACTTTGGACTTTGCTGAGTTCTGTGTGAAAAGCGCCTTTTCACATTTTTATCATCTACCGTACGTATCTGACCGCAGTAAGCCGCAGCGGCACTTCAGGATGACGTCAATTATTTATCTCAATGAGTGAAGCCGCAAGAGCGCTTCAGATGACGTCATTTAATAGTCAGCGATAACTGACTAACAATATTGATGTGTAAGAATAAAGATATGAATTCCGAGCATAAAATTTGACTGTTTTCCAATACTTGGTCCTTGAGTATTTATTTTAACTTCAGAACTGATTTTTTGAGGGGTTCTTTTTTTCGTGGGCAATGTTTGAATGGTGTTACCTTTGTGGTTTGTTGTAATGTGTCAATGTCCAAGCAATTTAAATCACTGAACTATGAGGAAAAAAAATGTCAGCAGCTGTTTGCAGATTTTTAACAGAGCTAATAATATCGTCTGATTAAATCGGCCAGTCGATTATCGCTAGGGCTGAACTTAAGAACAGATTTTTTGAGGGGGTTCTTTTTTTCGTGGGCAATGTTTGAATGGTGTTACCTTCGTGGTTTGTTGTAATGTGTCAACGTCCAAGCAATTTAAATCACTGAACTATGAGGAAAAAAAATTGTCAGCAGCGGTTTGCAGATTTTTAACAGAGCTAATATCATCTGATTAAATCGGCCAGTCGATTATCGCTAGGGCTCTCCTCACGATATTGATATTTGATCCGGTTGCGCGGATACAACATCACACATTTGTTTCCCGCCGGAGCCTCAATTTTGATGGTGGTGACGAACCCGAGGACACCACGAGGATTTTCGGTTTCTGAAACAAGACGGCAACCGGTGGCTAAAGTGCAAACTGCCGTGTCTTTCTCACTGTGCCGGCTTCAGGCCAGCTGAAGTCGGCGGAGGAAAGGAGGGGGAACAGAAGAGGAAAAAAAAAAGG